>NC_080177.1:52036328-52393828 GCF_950295315.1 Erinaceus europaeus | reverse complement strand
GAGAATAAACCTACCTGCAGGCCGGATTCCCATGTGTTGCTGACCATCCAACACAAAGCTCCCCATGGGCTGACCCTCAGGACTATATGCTGCTCCTTGGCTCACTGAAGGATCAAGAAGAAAACCTGATTGTAGTCATTCGGAGGACACAGAGGAGAAAGAAGAAAAGATATACCAAACAATCAGCAATAGTTTCTGCTGCAGTACTGACACTTTACAGCAACAATTGGGTTGGAGCTTTACAAAATGGGGTGGGGTGGTATGAGATGTCCTGTTTCTGCCTTTCTTAACCTTTATAAACACTTCATCTGCCAATGTAACAGGTGGATCACCACACTCTGTATCTTTTGTGTCTTTAATACTTTCTCCATTATGGGCAAGATAGATATAGAAGTTACAGAGTTTCCAATATATGGATATTGCCATGTGCAATCTATTTAGGGTTTTGTGATCTTGACATATATTGTAACTTAATTACACATTTTTCTTTCTTTCTATTTTTTTAAAATTTAATTTACTTATTAATGATGGAGAGAGAGGTGAGAGAGGGAACTAGAGCATCATTCTGCACTCATGCCTAGAAATCCAGCACTCAAGCCACTATCCTGCTTCCTGGGCCACTTAAAAAAAAAAACTCTTATTGAGGGGATTAATGGTTTACAGTAAATATAGTTTTTGGTACATGTGTAAAATTTCTCAGTTTTCTGCAAAACTCTTTTAACTCCAGCCTAGATCCTCCTCCACCATCATCCATCAGGACCTGAAAGCCCCCCACCCTTCTTTCTGGGCCACTTAGTATCACATTTTCAAGTGGCACACTAACATTTGAAATTAGAGTACATTTTTTATTAAGTTGATTCAATTTAATGACTGTGTATTCACCCACAGCAAAGAAAATTTAAAGATTGTATCTCAGTTGCTTTTGTATTCTTCCTCAACTGGAAACTGGCCTCCCCTAGCAGGGTGATATTGTAGTGTTGTTGGTGAAGATTTGCTGAAAGATGACTAATTTTCTTAGATTCTTTACACTAAGGTCATGGTTGTGGCCCAGGAGGTGGTGCAGTGATAGAATTCTGGACTTAGAAGCAAGAGGTCCTGAATTTGACCCCAGGCATTTCATATGTCAGATCTCTCTCTCTCTTTCTTTCTCTCTCTCAAAAATATATAAAATATATCTTAAAAGAAAACTTGAGGTCACAGTTAGTCATCAAGTTTGATACCTTTGTTAGTGACACATCACCACATGTAAAATCATTTAAAAATCGTTTTCTCTATAATCTGTCCCCACAGATCCCACAATTTTTCAGTGAACTAAGAGAATTTATATTATTCAGTGCATATTGAATGGTCTGATGGTGCTGTATAATAACAGCTACAGAATTACTATCTGAGAGATATTGTGAGGAAAAAAAACAAACCAAAATATGTATTTTGGTGGGCTGGCTGTGAAGCATTCTAAGGAAAGCAATCATCTTCCAAGGAAAAGTTATGCTGGCAAATGTGGCAGCACATTGGATTTTCATAGGATATTATGAATAGTCAAAGCAACTTCAATGGATACAATGAGTTTTTCTTTTTTGGGGGGGTAGCTATAGGAGTGAAAGCAACACACAGGTACAAGGGATTGTGGGTAACAAGAAAATGAGAGTGTGCTAATGATTGGATGCAGACAAGCAATGAGTAATTCCAGAGCTCACAGTCAAACTAACTGCTTGTGGCACTAATACATGTGCCCAATTACCAATTCAGAATGGAAAATAAAAAGCAGTTTCAGTAGAGTCAGGGTGGGAAATCTCCAATTAGCACCAATTAGTGAAGTTGCTTCCTATAGTGGAATTCTCGGGACATTGAAGAAAAAAAAATACCAGAATGCCTGATAGAAGTGTTCATTTTTGGTGATGAAATGAGTGATGAAACTCCTGAAGTTTAACTTGAGGATTCGTATCTAAGGGACATGAATATAGGTACTAGTTGGAACTTGCCTGCTCGATTTGACTGGTCAATCATGGGCTGAACTATTCTTCTCCTGGCGTTAATAAACCTGCAATAGAACAGAGGAAACTCATCACTGAGTGCATATTCTGTGCTTTCTGAATACCTTTGCATATACATTACAGAGAATGTGACACAAACGCCTACTGCAAATAATACTTTTTATCCAAAAGCCATTTCCCCTTTCGTCATTCAAAAACAGTTGACTGGATCATCTCTCCTTATCTTGTAGTCAGTATTAAACAGAGGCATACACACACACACACACACACACACACACACACACACACACACACACAACCAAAAAACTCAGGGAAGGAAAAAAAAAGTTTCCCTTCAGCAAACTTCCACTAATTTGCAACTGTGCCACTGCTTCTTGAAGGAGATGGAATCTAGTTAAAGTTCCCAAGCTGAAAGATCTGTCCCCTTTTCCCTAAACTCTCCAACCTAGGGAGACCCCAGCTTTCCTTTGCAGCTGGTCATAAATGGAGACCAGGTTCTGGCACTCTGCTTTCACAAGGTATTGTTAGGTCAGCAAAGCCATCAATTAGGCTGTCTGAAGTTTTATCACCAACACAGCAGTAATAAGTGCTGGCCAGAAAGACTTCTGCTCTTCGGCAACTCCTGCAGTTTAAGCCTGTAAAGTTAGGGGTCATTTAGAGGTCAGTGCCAGTTGGGGGCAGCCTCTCCAGCTTAAGCTGGGACACCCAGGGCAGGGATAAGGTAACTGCCTACCATAAACCCAGCCACCTTTCAACCCACTAGAAAGACAGCGCGTCAGGTACACATGTTTGATATTAGAGTCTGAGAAACATTTTCAAATCAGGTGGTGGCTGGCTCACAGGAATGTAAAGGAGAAGCAGTTATTCCATTGAAAAGCCTGGATCTAATTTCGTTGGCAAGCCCCAAATAAGTGCCGACTCCGTGTTACTTTAATGTTTAATAATCCCCATCAAATATTCATGCACAAACAGAGGAAGATGCTAAGAAATCTCCTTTATTTCTCCAAATTTAATAATAATAATAAAAAAACATTTCCCACTGCAAGTGGTACTTGTCTCTGCACATTTAACATCTCAGCTGATTCCCAGGATTCTCAGGCTGTGCATGTGGGGCAGGGGAGGCAGGGAAGGGGGGGGAGAGGATACCCCAATCGGACTAGATGCTCCTTAACCACAAAACAACACAAAAAATTTCTCAGTACTTCCCATCTCAGATCTTAAATGCAGGGGGTACTTCCTAATGAATAAGCTCACATGGGGCCACAAGCAGGAACTGAGAAACTCAGTCTTTGAAATTAGCAGCTCTGGGATTCCTAGGGAGTGGAGGTCCCCAGGGAAGTCCCTCTGGGGGACAGTGGCCCAAACTCTAGCAGAGGATACAATGCAGCTGAAGAAAAAAGAATTGCAAGCAAACCAAAGGAGCCTTTGACCTGGGGTGTTTATTTGCAAAACAATGAGGGTCTGTGTTACTTAAGAAAAGTGCAGCTCTGCTGTTAAAAAATGTTTCACCCCCTCAGATTCAGGGGAAAAGTGCCAAACTACTGCATATGAGAACTCCAGGGGAAGAGAAACTGCCCATTTATTTCCAACTGTCACCTAAATGTGTTGCTGAGGGATATCAGACCAGATCACAAAATCCTCTAGAACTCCTCAAATCAGAAAATAAACTTATCAGCTCTCTCTCTATTGCTTCTATGTGGACCTAGGAGGCCTGACTGAAGATTTCCACTTCCAGGAGCTCTTTCTTTCAGCTCAGGTGAAAGCTGGTGGAGAGGTTCAAAAGAGTAGAGAAATCTTTTCTCTCCTTCAAGTTTCTAGTAGAAGATACACATGGCAGGGGTCTCACCTCTTTATGTGCTGGTAATCCTGGCTTTGTTTTTTTCCCCTACTGGTCAACCCTTTAGGTAAAACAAATGGCTGTTCTCCTTTTTAATTTCACCCTTTTACTCTTTTATTATTTACATCTGGAGGTTGTTCCCTTATTTATGTCTTTTTCTCTAGTTCCCCCAAACACTCCCTCACTTACTGAGCTGCAAGGCATCATGGTTCTTAGCTCCCAGCAGGAGAACTCCACACTGTCTTCAAACAAATAATTATAGGGAAGGTTAGAGGTTCACAAAAAGGTCATTTCTTTGGATACCCCGTCAGAATGTTTACATTAGTAAAAATGGGGTCCGCTGAAAAGGTGGTTCAATGGCGGACTAGCAACAATGCAGGACATTAAAAAATGCATTCTGTGAGCTAGCAGGTCTTTATAGAGGCACTGAACTTGGAAATGCCACTCTAGTGCTACATTTTCAGCTTGTTACCATGGTATGGACTAGAGGTCTGCAGTTGTTTAGGGCCATGGTCTAAGACGGTTCTACTGAGCAAATATGCAGAAAAGCCCCTGAAGGTTTTCACCAGCTCCTCTTGCAAGGAGTCACAGAAGTTTTGCTTTCTTTGACTCAAGCACCATTTAGCTTCTCCTGAAGTTTTTGTTCTCTAAAAGTGACTTTGGTCCACAGACTAGTATCTTGCCAGCCTAGTAATTCTACCACACTTTTTTTTTTTTGTCTCATAGAATTTTAAAAACACACAGCCCTCTTCTTCTTATTATTATTATTACAAAAATTTCTTAATATACATCTGCTGCCAACAGTTAACTCACTTGGTCTTGGGATGGCTTACATGCAATATAGATGTTGTTATTAAAATAGAACAATTAATGATTTGGTTGGAAGAACACTTAAAGTTGAAAAATGAAATTGCTCCTCTGTACTAATTATCACAGACTAATCTTAGAAAACACACTAATGGACATAAAGTGGAGTCATTTAGAAAAATCAAATTAGGTAATTTTTATTGCTTTAGTATTACTAAGATAAAATATCCATGTGCAGTATGATCTTCCTCAAAAGTACTTGACAAACAGGGTTTTTTTTTAACTTTCCCAATCTATATTTTTAGATGACCTTACATTTGCTGTTCTCAAACAGCAAACAGAACTCCAACTTTTGATTTTACTCAAAATTTGAAGAAGTTAAGTTGAAAAAATCTACTGATCTTTATGCTTTCAAGCCCCAAGCTCCATTCATATGGAAAAACACAACTCACTGGTTCAAAGACAAAAGACATCTCAAAAATGGCTCAAAAGATTTTTTTTTGATATTAAATGGATTTTACAAAATAACATTTTGATGAGTTAAGTGTAAATGAATCAGACACATATGGATTAAGTTATCCTTGAATTTCACATGGGTTTAAAAAAATGAGGGGAAAAGAGGGTCTTGGCAAAAACATTTTGGACTTTGCCAAACCCAAAACATTTGAAATATTGCTGAAGACATCCAACTAACCAAAATGCAGCAAGCTGCACCCAATTTTAATGAAAACCCCACCAGTTATTTCCAATCCAAAGACTGTTAGGTTTTTCATCTGTATCTGGTATTAAAAAAAAAAAAAAACTCTTAAGTTTTAATGTCATCCTAGAATGATTTTTGAAGTTGAGGACATATACTTTTCTATCGGTACAAGCAACTTTACTCCAAATTATGAAGTCTTCTTAGATATTAAATAGCACTTAAAAAACAGTTTGAGGTGTGTACATCATGCATATAAAATGTGCATATATGATAAATGTCATAAATAAATTGTGCTAGTAAGCCCAGCGCCTTACCCAGATTTCACTTAGAAAAACATTTTTTTTTCTTTACCCTCATTATGACTTTTTCCCCCCTAAGGGTTAGAGATAATTCCATTAGTGACTCCTTAGGGAACGAGTACCCTAAAGTGCACTGGTTCCATTGATTTGTACTGAACACAAAGTTAGTTCTTGGGCTCACATCAGCACTCTGAGGAGTAACACTAAGACTCTATTTTCTCAGTAAAGTTTACTAAAATAGATAATGCATAAATATGTCTGATCCTCAGAAACTATATCTATCCAGGCAGTGGCTCAGTGGAGAAAGCATTGGATTTTCAAGCAGAAGTCCTGAGTTCAATCATGTACCAGAGTGATGCTCTGGTTCTCTCTCTCTCTCATTAGTAAGTAAATCTTTAAGAAGAAATCCTAAAACCATTTACTAAAACTATTTGCTTAAAAATTACTTAATTGTAGAAATAAATTTAGTGACTTTCCAAAACTCACAAGGTCTTTCCAAGTCAATTTAAATGGAAGACAAAAGAAACATTAAAAAAAAAATAGTGGCAAAACAGCACAGCATCACTGATACCTCATATTGTAGTCTGGTTGGAGAGATGTTCCCAGGCCCTCCCCCATTAGCACTTCAACCCCTCACTTAAGAGCCAAACTCTTCAGCTTTGCATACTTTTCTGCCACTGAAATCTGACCATCACAATTTTTTTTTCTTTCAAGGCTTTTCACTCCAACGCATATTTCAGATTGATAGAAGTAGGCTTAGGTGTCATTCCTGATTGTTGGTTGATTCCGTTCCCTTTCTTTCTTCTCCCCACTCCACCCCTTTGTGGGCTGATAAATCCCTTCTTTCTGGTTCACTAACTTCGTGCCACACCTGGTAACCAACTCCTTTCAGCAGTATTCCTTTTGTTAGAAAGTGCAGGCCTCCCCAGTCACCTGGAAGGCTGCCAACCCTGAGCACCACAGAAAAATAAAAAATTCCTGGAATTGAAACTTTTCTGTGGCTTGGTTTAGTCAAGGGATGCAACTCAGCTGGTGGAGAGGGGTCAGAGATCAGATCAGTTTCGAAGGCATGTTGTTGGCACTTTTAGGTGGCTGGAAAACTGTTAAAACAAAACAAAACAAAACAAAAACAAACAAACAAACAAAAGACAACCCCCCCCCCCTCCTGGTTTCTTTACTTTCCCAGCCAGAAAATCATCACTGAGGATACTTATTCTTAGAACTTGCTCCTGGCTGGGTTTTCTTTATATTCTCTCTCTCTCTCTCTCTCTCTCTCTCTCTTTCTGATTGCTACCAGGGTAGCACATATCCAGAATGACTTTTTCAGACAGAAGGGGAGAGACACCATAACACCAAAGTTTCACATACCACCCTCCCCACCCCTGTATGGTAGTATTATGTGTATAGCAGGGGCTCCAACCTGAGGTACATTCATGGCAAAGCAGATGCCCTCTCAAGTGAACTATTTATCAACCATATCTTCATGTTTTCTTAGTTCACACACACAAAAAAATTCCCTCCTGTGCTGTGATTATAGCTGATAGTGGGATTTTTCTTAATAAGATGCAATAAAATGGTTAATTCAGTAAATAGGTTGAATGCCCTGAACATGGATTCAGAAATGATACAGTCAAGTCTCAAATGGATTTTTTTTTTTTAAACCAGTGGGCAGACAGTGAGTCTTTTCTTACAGACAACTGTGAGCAACGAAATGAATGAGATTCATGGGCAGTTTAGGAACACATTCCCAGTTCATATTTAATCTCCCTGAGTCACAGCTTAATTCATAATTTGTTAGATGCTAGATTTGTCTACAGTTCTAAAACACATTAACTAATGCAAGCCTATTTACATTATGAAAACATGACACTAATCTGGAACCACACACATCTTTTGGCTTTATGACTTTCCTTGAGTAGCAGGGTGTTCACGATGATGTGAAAAACCTTGGGAAAATTGTTAAGCAGATGATGTCTGCCTTTGTGGACCATACTACTGTATGCTTTTAATAATGCTACATTTATGTCATTCATTCCTAAAGTTACAAAGACTCACATAGGTTCTTCACTTAAATATCCTACCTTAGATAAACCCTTCTTAGTCATCATTCTATTTTCCAGACTTCTCCATAGAGAAAATTAATGAAGAATATGAATATTAATTTTTAAAAAATATTTATTTACTCCCTTTTGTTGCTCTTGTTTTATTGTTGAAATTATTGTTGTTTTTCTTGATGTCGTTGTTGTTGGATAGGACAGAGAGAAATGGAGAGAGGAGGGGAAGACAGAGAGGGGGAGAGAAAGATAAGACACCTGCAGACCTGCTTCACTTCTTGTGAAGTGACTCTCCTGCAGGTGGGGAGCCGGGGTCTTGAACTGGCTTCCTTCAGCCAATCCTTGCGCTTTGCGTCACATGCACTTAATGTGCTGTGCTACCGCCTGACTCCCCTGGATATTAATTTTTAAGATTTACTTATTTATAAGAGAGAGTGAGACAGAGCTGGAGTATCACTCTGGCACATGTGATGCCAGGGATTGAATTTGGGATCTCATGCTTTTTCTACAGTGCCACCTCCTAGACCTTGATATGGAGTCATATCACCTACCCTTTACTTGCTGTGTGAACTTGGGCAAATGTACACCCCCTTCCAAGCCACAGTTTGTTCCTTGTCTATAAACTGGGGCAATCACTGGGTTTAGATGGCTTTGAGGATTAAGGGAGGTATTGTACCTAAAATCCTTGGCACAGTGCCTGGCATGTTGTAAGGGTTCATTAAACGGGATGTTACACTCAAAATGCACTTGTCTGATATCTTCTCCTAAAGATCTGTGTGTGCTCTCTTATAGGTAATAATTAAGAATAAGTGGTTACTAATAAAGAAATCCATGCTTACTTGCTAAGAGTGTAATAATGTATTGTAGCCCTCCAAATGTAATGTGTCCACATGGTAAGGGCATGACAGCTAATCCTAACATATAATGCTGTGTGGGGGATTTTAGACACTGGAGTAGGCATCTGCTAAGGGAATAGGTAGCAATTTCAACTATTTTGGAATCACAATATCTAGATGATTTTTTAGATCCTTGCAGTTCCAAGTAAGTTCGATGGACCAGCCACATCAATATAACCTTGGACTTGTAAGAACGGCAGAAATATGGCAGTATACAGTAAGTGTGAATCAACATTTCCATAGGTCTCCATTTAAATTTGAAAGATTCTGCTCTATATCACATACCGAATAGATGATTTAGTACATGCTTAAGAACAGAAATTTGTGTGGTCTGTAAGGTGTCATAGTGGACAAGGTGTTACACTCTCAAGCATGGGTTTTTGAATTTGATTCCTGACAGTACATGTGCCAGAGTGATGTTTTTGCACTCTCGCTTTCTCTCTCTCTGCTTTATACATCTTTAAAGGAAAAATAGGATAGAAACATACAAGTATCAAGTTTTAATTATGAACCTGAGCTGTGAAAATGCATGGACTGCTCTCTTTAGTTATCTCTAATATCATCAGTTTTTAATCGTTTGGGTGACTATTAACTCATAAAATTTTATTTGTTTTACTCCATCAGTACCTCCTAAAGGAAAAGTTGAGCCAAAAAATAGTCTTTGTGGAAACTGTTGTTTCTCATGATGGACAGAAGAAAGATGCATTTTAAAAAAAAACATTATTTATTTATTTTCCCTTTTGTTGCCCTTATTGTTTTTATTGCTATAGTTATTATTGTTGTTGTTATTAATGTCATTGTTGTTGGATAGGAAAGAGAAATGGAGAGAGGAGGGGAAGACAGAGAGGAGGAGAGAAATATAGACACCTGCAGACCTGCTTCACCGTCTGTGAAGCGACTCCCCTGCAGGTGGAGAACCGGGGTCTCGAACTGGGCTCCTCATGCTGGTCCTTGCACTTTGGCCACCTGTGCTTAACCTGTTGCACTACTGCCCAACTCCTGAAAGATGTATTTTTAAAAATTCCATGTAATTCTGTACTGTTTGAGTTTTTAAATAAAAATTATTAGTTAAAAATTAAAATTAAATCACTAATAAAAAATCAAAATAATTTTAAAGGTGATGGAGAATGTGGCATCTTATCTGATGAAAGTTTACATGGCCAAAGTCTGTGGAGATATCATTACGATTATGCAAAATACCTGTCATGCCGGAGGCTCCGAGGCCCCAGGTTCAATCCCTAGCACTACCATAAACCAGACCTAAACAGTGCTCTGTTTTCTCCCTCCCTCTTTCTTTCTCTCAATAAAAATAACAAAATAAATAAAATATTTTTTAAAAGGTCACATAGCCAATATTAGATACTTTTAAAAAATATTTATTTTACTTATTACAAATGAGAGACAGAGTTTCTCATGAAAAGAGGGAGACAGAGAGAAACCAGGATACCGCTCTGACACATGAGGCACTGGGGATCTGGACTGAGCCAGGAACATTTAGGCTTGCAAATTCAGTGCTTTACCAATTGAGCTATTTCCTGAGCTCCAGTAGATATAGATATAGGACGTTGGGAAATCTCTTTTAAGATAGAGAGTGATATTTTATTTTCCTTACAATAGTGAACAACAAGAAACACTTAACTCTATAAGCATAATCACACCCAATGGCATGTAACATAACATCCCAGCAGATGATGATTTTGAAGCACTATTACTCTTACAGAATGCTATCAAATCATTCATATGTGGCTATTTATCATGTACTATGGAAATGATTTTTCAAAAGGTACTTGAAATCTGGAGAGGAGGAAAAAAATTCTTTAGATAATCATATCTAGGATTGCTGCTCTTAAAGATAAAATACTAAATCAATAGACTTAAGTTGTAGTGTATTACCTCAACATTTACATGATTTATTGTGGATGGAAATCAACTAGAAACTGAATTATTTTGAAAATTTTATTGCTGGCATTATATATATAAATATATATATATCAATGCTTATGAAAACAACTTTTTTTTCAAACACTAAAGAAACACCTCCAACTCTATTCACTTATCTGAGCCTACAATGCAAGAACCATTATTTCCCAAATCACAATTGCTATTGACCTGCTCATTTACCTTAACACTGTAGCGTGGGGAACATCAACCAGTTATATACATTTTGGCTAATTCCCATTGTGTTCTTAGCCATGGGCTAATTCATCTTAAAGAGAATATCCTGACAAATGTACTATCTTTTCAGCATTGACAATCACCTTTGATGGAAGTATTAATTCTCTATACATCTTCTTCAAGGAAACCACCTAAACATGAACTTGTCAAAAAAAAAAAATGCACCAAGCTGTTTAGCAATTATGTATTGGATATGTGTGTGGAGATCAAGGTACATTCACTTGCCCTGTGCAAGGGATAGCTCTCTGATTAGCTTGTCATTTGCTGGAAAGAAGATATAGGCTGATTCTTCCATCTAGTCTAGCAGGCCAGCTGTTAGCTGCCTGTCAAGCCCTCAAGTGGACAAGTAGTCCAGGAGCAAAAATGTCACTCCTTTGATCTGGCAAGGAGCAGCTGCTGATTTATAGAGTAGGACTTTGTTCTTCCGTTCTATTTTACTTTCTTTCCTAAGGCAGAACCACAAAATCCAGGAGAAGAAGAAGAAGAAGAAAAAAAGTGCCGTTCCCAGCAACATCAACAAGCTCTGACAACTGCAACAGAGTTTTTCTTGGCCCTAACAAAGCTCTCAGGCATCTCCTTTGACGCTCACCTTTCCCCCTCCCCTTCCTTGTCCCCTCCCCACACCATTTTTTGCAATGTGGTAGTTATTGTTTAATTCAGCTTCTGTAAATGGAATGGACTGTGGCCAGCAAGCCTGAGGCATAAACACACCTGTATGAAAGCAGCCTTATTGTAGCAACCATCTATAAGCTCACTCGCCTGAACCACGTCCCTGAGTTCAGAAAGAATGCTCCATTTCTTCCTGACAGCAAATTTTACCCTAAGTGAGTTTTTATTCTTGGTGCCACCAACCTGGGATGACCATATTTGAACTGTCTCCTCTCTAGTGGTTTTTTCAATGAGAGAGAGAGAGAGAGAGAGAGAGAGAGAGAGGGAGAGAGGCAGGATCCAATTAGAAGAAAGGATAGAAAATCTGTGACCAAACAGATCCATCAGAAATGTTTCCCTGCTGTCTATCACATCAGTCATTAAAAGCTGAATCCAGAAAGGCTTTAGCAAATGCAATATCAAAGATGCCACAGTGCTGATTTCATTACTGCTGATTTAACTGACACAGACTTTCCTGAGTGATAGATAAGGGGGGGTAATAATTCGACAACAGAATCTACATAAGCCCTATATATTGTTCTGCTATGACTTAACCTGTTTTCAAATTTAGATTTTTTTTCAATGGATAAATCTATGAGGTCAGAGTTGCCCTTGTCAACCAAGTGGAACACAAAGCAATGTGACTTAAAGGTAAACTGTGAGATGTCTTTAGATACATGTAAGGATGCATGTGTTTGAGTACATCAATCTGTCTATCTACTGAGCCACCTCCCTGGCTACATCTATCTATCTATCTGTCTGTCTGTCTGTCTGTCTATCTATCTATCTATCATCTATATTTACATGCATAGAGCTAAACTCGGCCAAAGAGATTAATATAGCCAAGTTTCTTTCTTTTAAAATATATTTATTTATTTATTTGGATAAAGAGAGAAACTGAGAGGAAAGAGATAAAATGAGAGAGATACCTGCAACACTGCTTCACCTTTCAGGAAGCTTCTCCCCTGCAGGAAGAGACTGGGAGCTTGATCCTGGGTTCTTGTTCATTGTAACATGTAAGCTCAACTGAATGTCCAGTCCCCTTGCCAGGTTTTCTTTTTTCTTTTCTATTCTTTATAAATTTAATTAAATTTATTTGATAGAAGCAGAGATAAATTGAGAGGAGAGGGGGAGATAGAGGGAAAGAGACAGAGAGAAATACCTGCAGCCCTGCTTCACCACTTAAAAAAATTTATTTATTCTCTTTTGTTGCCCTTTTTGTTTTATTGTTGTAGTTATTATTGTTATTGTTGTTAATGTTGTCGTTGTTGGATAGGACAGAGAGAAGTGGAGAGAGGAGGGGAAGACAGAGAGGGGAGAAAAAGATAGACACCTGCAGACCTAATTCACTGTTTGTGAAGCGACTCCCCTACAGGTGCGGAGCTGGAGGATTAAACCGAGACCCTTACGCTTTATGCCACTTGCACTTAACCCGCTGTGCTGTTGCCCGACTCCCGTTTCACCACTTTTGAAGCTTTCCCCTTGCAGGTTGGGACCAGAGGCTTGAATCTAGGTCCTTGCACACTGTAATGTGTGTCTGACCATCCTCTGACCCTTCTGAGTTTTCTATGTGTCTGTCAGGTGAAGAGTTATAAGGCTATATATATGACATGTCCACTGTTATACAGGGTTTTGTGGATGATCAGAAATGCTGAAAATGAAGAAGAAAAGATAGATGCTAAAATTCTTGACTTCCAGTCCCTCACTGTTTTTACTGTTTCCTCTCTTCCACTCTTTCTCATTACCAGGGAAAACAGAGATTTTTAAAAGATTTTATTTATTAATGAGAAATAAGATAATAATAACAACAACAACAATAATAATAAGATAGAAGGAGAGAGAGAAAGAATCAAACATCACTCTGGTACATGTGCTGGGGATTGAACTTGGGACCTCATGGTACATTGTGCCACCTTCCAGATCACAAAAAGAGATTTTTATCAGCTTCATTTCTTTTTAAAATAAATTATTAATGATTTAATAGATTATAAGATAATAGTATAATTATCTTACGATTCCACATAGTTCCCACCACCAGGATTCTATATTCTCATCCCCCTCCACTGGAAATTGCAGTTGTTTTCCCAAGGTCGTCACAAGTATGAATTAACTTTATATCTATCTGTCAATAGCTACATATATATATATATATATATATATATATATATATATATATATATATATATATATCCTTGCACATTAGTGTGTGCACTTAGCCAGGTGCAGCACTGCATGACCCCCATCTTCACTTTTGTCCATTCATAAAGAACTACAATGACTCCCACTTTTTTTTTTGAGGAAAGAGAGGTGGAAAGGCAGAGATACAAAGTGAAAGACACCACAGCACCAAAGCTTCCTTTAATGTGGTGAAGGCTGACCTCAAACCTGGGTTGCATGCATGAAAAAGTAGCCCACTATCCAAGTGAGCTATTTTGACAGCAATAGAATGAATAATTTTTTAAATCCATAGTAAATGTACCACACAATGATACGTTGGCCACACATTACCCTTAACAGTCAAGTCTAATAACAAAATATAAGATAATCCTATGTGATAAAATTTTAATATATAACTATTACTCTTTTCTGTGTGTACATACACATATTACAGTATTTAAAAGGTAACTCACCCACCCTTTATAGCTTTTTCACTTTTCAACCCACTGAAACAAACTTAAAATCACAACATGATAATACATAATAAGTGAAAATCAGCATAATATACACAGTAAATAATTATAATTGGCTCATTTTGAAAGTCAGATGGAGTCTAATAACTGAATTATTGGAGAAAGAAAGTGAGCAAAATTAAGAGAATATAGAATGTTAGAAAGAAAGAAAGAACACAGCAATGCATAAGACCCAAGGTACCCTACTTATGCCATGGAGGGTGAAAGACTTGAATCTTGACTGGTCTAAAAACATGCTATTAGGGGGTCTGGGTGATGGCACACCATGATGGAGTGCACACATTACCTGCCATGTATAAGGACCAGGGGTTCAAGTGCATTGTCCTCACCTGTCATGGGAGACTTCATAAGTAGTGAAGCAGGGCTGGCAATGTTTCTTTACCTCTCTATTTCCCTCTCTCATCTAAATTTCTCTCTTTCCTATCAAATTAAAAAGATAGTAAATACTTCTAAAAACATGGCTACAGTTAACAGACAAGCTTTGGCATTGCTTCCTCTACCTCCAGTTTCTTTAAGATATAATTGACATAATACTGTGTAACTTTATTTAACATGTTAGTTTGATACACTCACACATTGCCAAATGATTACAAGAGTCATTAACTAACACTTCCATAACATGTACTTCCATAACATGGTTACATTTGTTTGTTTGTTTTTTGTGGTGAAACATTTAAAATCTCTCAGCATCTTTAAAGTTTTTTATATGGTATTGCCACCCAGAATCACCTTGCTATAGGTTTGAGTTTCAGGTTTTTTAATTTTCTTCTGACTGGACATTTATACCTTTTAATGAATACCTCCCTACTTCTCAACCCTCAGGGAGGTTCTTGAATGACAAACTGAATCTCTGAAATTTCTGGATAGTGAGTGAAATGATAAAACATATTTTTTGAAGAAGCTCTATTTCAAAAGCAACATATATAAGGACTTGACAAAGAGCTAGAAGCTGAGAAGTAGAAAATTATTATCTAATCCACAGAGGAGAGGGGAGTAAGATGAACTCTGATTAAGGTGACAGAAATGAAAAGGAAGTATAACCTAGGAAGTGGTGTAGTGGATAAAGCAGTGGAATCTCAAATGTAGGGACTTGAGTTCTGCCCATGACAAAGAACATTCTAGAGTTATGAGTGATGCTCTGATTCTCTCACCAATTTATATTCAAAAAAGAAGGAGGGCCTTTGCCTTGGAGAACTACTGATCAATTAAGTTCACATAACAAAGAAGAAATAACTTAAGTATTAAAGATAAATCCAAGGAACTGTGTTTGATGTGTGACACACTATACAAGTGAAAACTGGAGGCCGGGTGGTGGTGCACCAGGTTGAGCACACATGTTATAATGCTTAAGGACCCAGGTTCAAGCCCCAGGTCCCCACCTGTAGGGGGAAAGCTTTTTGAGTGGTGAAGCAGTGTTGCATATGTCTCTCTGTCTCTCTCTCTCATCCCCTTCCCTCTCAATTTCTGACTGTATCTATCTAATAAATAAATCCCCAGAGACACACCCTACTGGGGAGGGAGAGAGGCAGACTAGGAGTATGGACCGACCAGTCAATGCCCATGTTCAGCGGGGAAGCAATTACGGAAGCCGGACCTTCTACCTTCTGCAACCCTCAATGACCCTGGGTCCATGCTCCCAGAGGGATGGAGAGTGGGAAGGCTATCAGGGGAGGGGGTGGGTTATGGAGGTTGGGTGGTGGGAACTGTGTGGAGTTGTGCCCCTCCTACCCTATGGTTTTGTTAATTAATTCTTTCTTAGATTAAAAAAAATTTTTTAAAAGTGAAAACTAGGGGGTCAGGCTAGTGCAGCAGTTTAAACGCACATGGCACGAAGTGCAAGGATGCATGTAAGGATCCTGCTGGGGGGGGGTCACCTCATAAGCAGTGAAGCAAGTCTGCAGGTATCTTTCTCTCTCCCTCTCTATCTCCCCTCCTCTCTCAATTTCTGTCTGTCCTATCCAACAATAATGACAACAACAAGGGCAACAAAATAGGAAAAAAAAAAGCTTCCAGGAGCAGTGGACCAAGCCCTAGTGATAACCCTGGAGGCAAATTAAAAAAAAGTGAAAACTAGAAATGGAGAAAAAAATTCTCTGTGCTGTGGTGAAGAGAGACAAGCTCAACTTTCTAAATGTACCCTTTGAGTTGACAGTGGGACTTTTAGACTGAGAAGCTCTGCAAGCCACTCAAGATAAAGGACACAAGAAGAACACAAGGTTAGAAAGAAGTGACTTCACTTCAAAATCCTCTAAAATCTTCAAAAACTATGTCATGTCCCAGAGTTGTAGCTCCAAGTATAGTAGACTTCTTGACTATGTCAAAACAAACAAACAAACAAACAAACAAACACAAAAACCAGGGGGCCAGGTGATAGCGCAGTGGATTGAGCACACATGGGGCGAAGCACAAAGACCTGAAAATTGATCTGGGTTCGAGACTGGTTCCCCATCTGCAGGGAGGTCGCTTCACAAGCCTGGAAGCAGGTCTGCAGGTGTCTTTCTCGTCCCCTCTCTGTCTTCCCTTCCTATCTGGATTTCTGTTAGTCCTATCCAACAACAACAGCAATAACAACAACAAGGGCAACAAAATGGAAAAATGGCCTCCAGTGGATTAGTAATGCAGGCACTCAGCCCCAGTGATAATCCTGGAGGACAAAAAAAAAACAAAACAAAAAACCCAACAAAACCAAAAAACAAAACAACAACAACAAAAAAGACAACAACAACAAAAAAACTTCCTCTTCATATATAAGAGATTTAAGCCTTCTAGCCAATAAAAGCTGGCCAAGTTATTAGCCAGTAGAAACCTCTGCAGCTATGACCTCATCTCTGATTCTTTAATTCTGAAATAATTTGTGGAACTAGATCTCTAGGCTGATGGGATGTGATAACATAACCATCACTTCAGGTTGTATTACAGGCTTTAATGAATGAGAAAGCTTACTAATGGAATTTGCTAGAGTCTTAAAAAATAAAATCTGGGAAAATAAAGAAGGCTACCTTTGTAAGTACCAGCAGACAATCAAGGGTGGGTTTTCTCTGGCTAGTGACAATTAATTTAGAACAGAATTGATAGGATGAAGTGTTACATTTAAAAGGGACTCTATTAAGGGTGATGACTACCAAATTGTGTCCTCTTTCAAACCATATTTTTCTTTTTAAATAGGCTTTTAAGGTGAAAAATATAGCACTTCACCCAAAATGGTGTGGAAACAAATGGTTCTCAAGTCTCTATTCTTCAAGTCAGGCCAAACTATCCCAAGACTAGCAATCTAAAGCCTCTTGGTGTTTGTAGTGAAGGTGCTATGCATGTGAATGTGCCCATGGCTCTTTCATTTGTCTGTGGGGTTCTTTTTTTCTGAAGCAGCAGGGGATGGAGGGTGGGAGGGTAGGGGGTGCACTTCAGAAGACCAGATTGGCATGCCAGAAGTGTTTGGATGAACTGTTCTTATCCTTCTTTCAATTCTCCTGCTGGTTTGAAAGAAAGAATGAGGCAGAAGACACATGTGGAAGGTAGCAGCCTTCTGAGAGCCCTTTATCAATCCCACTGCTTTCTTTAAATTGTAGCTTGGTCTGTTGTTTGAGAGACTGAGATTTTAGCACTCTTAAAGGGAACCATAAGTGAGAAATCTCCTAGGTGTTAAGCTTTAGAGTGGCTTCAACCCAAAATACAAGAAAGGAGGGAGAAAGATTAAAAAAACATAAAGTCATGTAGTATAAAGAAAAAGAGCCAACAAACAAAATATCATAAATATGCCTATATGTTACAATCTTTCTATTTAAATCAAATGCTATTTAATCAGCTTACACTGCCATCTAGTACAGGTGCCAGTAGGAAAAAAAATAAATATCTAACAAACAGTTAAAGTTGCTTTAAAAAAAAAAACTACAGCTCTCAGAGCTATTGAACTAACAATAATCTTTAAAAATCCTTGTTAAAATATTTCTCATTGTGTCATGAAGAAAAAAAAGTTTATTCATGGATATATGATTTAATATCCTCACATTTATGATCTTTAGACATCAAAGACTAGCTTACAAATAAAATGTCCTGACTGCTTTTCCTTAATAACAAATATCTTTTACTTTGATTTCACAGTCAGGCAGTGTTCTGTATCTGCTCTAGAGATGTTATATGCAATTTTTCCAGTGTGAATATTATTATTACCCACAAAATTTTAGCATCATCCTGTAATCATAAACTATATAAAATATATCTTTATAAACCACAAGAGACCTAGCAAACCAGCAGCTATGTTACATCTGCTTTACTCCTTAAATATTTTAGCATTAGAGATTTAGTTAGCAGATTCCCGTGCTCTGATTTGCAGAGAAATAAAGACATCAACCTTTGATCCTGACATCTATAATCACCAATAGACAAAGAAGCAAACACATTGGACTGCAATTGGAAGGAGTTTTTAGAGCATATTCAGATTCTACATCTATCATAATTGTGTAAAATGATTTAGGTTAACTGTTAGAAATGATGGCATTCAAATGATCTCTATTGAAATTTTAATTTAGTAATCATTTTAACTATTACAGATTCTTACTGTGGAGGCAGGTCATGTACAAATAAACAAAAGAGGCAATTAAAAAGTGTATAGTCAATATGCTAATAGGAAACACATATTCTTTCTGTCTGGGACAACCTTTCTTATGGCCATCTGGTCAACCACACTCTTCAACATTCTTAACAGAGCACATCTCCTTGAGGAAACTTCCCTGTTCTACAGTCTGTGTTAGCAAGTACTTTCTCAGCACTTCCTTACCACCTAGCTAATATGTCCATCACACATTCAGCATTCACTCAATACCGCAATCATAATTCACTTGTCTGACTTCCCACTAAGTAGTCCTGGGAAGTAGGAACCACATCTTTATCCTTTGTTACCGAGAATCTGTCAAGCATATAGTATACTCTCAAGAAAATGTTTAGGAAACAACTGAATGGATTAATACATAAAGGGGTTCCTTCTTGAAAATAATGTGAACTTGAGAACAGGAGAGAGTACAAGAATTTCTCTGTCTTCATTCAGGAAGTGACACCAGGATAAAATGATTTGCACTAAGGTGAGAGAGAGCTAAAATGTAAAATAATTCTGTCTTTCTGATCCTAGTCCAGCTATCTTTGCATTCAGAGACAAATAATGGTATATAATAGACATATTGGTTTAAAGGAGTGAGTCAGAACTTTTCTAAAATATTTGTCCTCACATCTTTCCAGAAAAAAATGTCCCCAAAATGTGCCTGCAAGGTAATTTGCTTCAATATATTTTTTTCCAGATTGAAACATGAACTTTAAAAAAAAAATCATACAAATAGACAACACCCCCAAAACAAAACAAACAAATCCATTCCAGAAGATATAAACAAACTGTCTCTAAAACTTTATGAAAACTATGGAGGTTATCCCTGGGAGGTAGGGAAGAGAATTTTGGTGATGGGTGTGGTGTGGAACTATACTCTGTAATCTTATAAACCACAATTAAACCACTAATAAAAAATTTAAAAGTAGTTCATTCCCCAAAATAGGAGTAGTAGGTTGACTAAGTGTAGAGGAATGACACTAAGTTTAGATTTTTCTTTTTACTACAGCTTACACCACAGGTTTTAATGACCTAAAATACAGGCGGTGAAGCAGGTCTGCAGGTGTCTATCTTTCTCTCCCCCTCTCTGTCTTCCCTTCCTCTCTCCATTTCTCTCTGTCCTATCCAATAACAATGAAATCAATAGCAACAACAATAACTATAACAATAAAACAACAAGGGCAACAAAAGGGAAAACAAATAAATAAATATTATACATCTCTAAGAGGGGATGACAAAGAACACATATCTTAATCATTAAAATTTGGAGGCACACTCAGACTCCATAGATTTGAAAAAAAAATGAAGCAGCATGCTGGCTTTAAATCAGAATTGTATTTCTAAGCCATTTATCAACTTGAAAATATAATTTCCATCTTTTTATTTTTTCAAGTTAGATTTGGGCATGGGGAACCTTTTGTGCTTATGCTTGCTTATATGAGAGAAACCAGGTATTCATTCATTCATTCATTCATTCATTCATTCATTCATTCGAGAGAAAAGAGCACTGTTCAGCTCTGGCATATGTCCTTTTGGGGACGGATGCTAGGGACCTCTCAGGCCTCTGGCATACAAATCCTGTCTCCCTGGCTCTTGTTTCAGTCTTTCTTGTTCCAGTCTTCCAATATCATTATAAAGTAGTCTATTTCCTAGATCTTGGACCTCAAAAACAAGCCAAAAAATGTTCTGTAAGATTTTTCTGTCTCAAAGGTCATTTGATCATTAGGGAATGATGATAGGCTGCAATAGTTTTGTTTTTTTTTTAAATCTTTCTCTTTTCCTGCCTTTTTCCTTAATTTTTTTTTTTTTTTTTTAGCAGAGAGCACCACTCAGCTCTGGTTAGTGATAGGACCTTGCTCATACAAGTCATGTGTACTACTTCTGCACACCTCCTTCTTGGTCCTTCTTCTTCTTTTTTTTTTTTTTACAGTTCTCCAACTCAATGAGACACTGACAATGTTTGGCTGATGACAGATAACAAAAAGAAAAACGTTAAATGTCAGGAAAAGAATATATATATATATATATTTAAAATTATTATTATTTTTGTGACACCTGCATCTTTCAGAACTTGAACTGTGCCTGGCTGTAGTCATCTAACTTTAGCACATCTATTACTTGTGCTGGTGACCTATGTGTGCAGAGTTGGGAGACAAGAACAGACAGAGACAAGATGGATTTGGGGGGGGAGAAAAGGGGAGAAAATGCAAGAGGAAAAGAGAATGCATATCTGTATCCTACACAAGGACCTGCCTCCCAGCAGTCCCTCAAGACCAGTTCTCTGTTCTTGTTCACAGAAGGGACAAGTACCACAGCAGCTTTTACTAAGGGGTGTGTTAAATGTCACCTGCCTGCCCTAAGAACCTTGCTGTCCTGGGATAAGGTCAGCCTAGCAAAGGGATTTGGTTCTCTGAGCAATCCTGTCATTCAGGCTAACTGCCGTGATTCACTCATAGGAGGCAAAAATGACTCAATTGTTGGGCTTATTGACTCCAGGGAGCACAGCTACTCTATCATTACCATGGAGTGCAAACACCCCGAGCTCTGTTTTGGTCCACTTCAAATTACTATTTGCTGTGAAGGATTGGCAAAGCAATTCTTAAAATGATGGGGGTGAGAAGCAGGTAAGCACCATTATGGGCTTTTCCCTTCTGTTTAAGCAGAAGTAAGCAGTCCAGGACTCATTCGAAGCCTGACCCACTTATTTAACCTTTTGTTCACTTTGCTGTATTAACATATCTTAACTGGCTAAAGAAGCCCTAGGGAAGATAACGGCCTCATGGCCAAATTATGGCTCCATTTTCTTGGGTAACCTTTCCTTGGGAAGAAATTAAACTCCACCATAAATACATCTGAGGACCATCCAGAAGGCGGTGGGGTGTGGGTGGGGGAGGAATGCCCACCCCCCTCCAAAAGGCCACAGTTGCTGTGAAGTGGTTGGGTAAATTACACACTAGAGAAGACATGCGAAAAACTAAATAAATTTAATTAAATAAGTCACAAAATTATTTTTTCCCTGTCTCTTATCTACTCCCCTTGGTTAATATCCGTGACATACTGATGTTGCATAATTGCTCTTATGGAATGCTGAAGCTCAGAGCCATAATGAGCTGCCTTTGCACAAAGGCAGCAAAAGTGGTTTCCCTACAGAGTTATCTTCTCAATTATTTATACTCGCAACACTTTCACATAATGGCAGTTTTAAAATCAAACAAACAATGCAAACCGTACAAGAAAGGAAGAAGCCAAGAAGGTGCAGGGACCTTTTCCTTTCTTTTTTGAGCAAAAGAGAAGGGAGAGGCAAACCACAGAGAGTCAGCTGGCTCTGATGCCTCTAAAGGTCTCAGGGGCCTGGCAACTAGATGACATCAAAGCATTTGGAGAGGACTGCTTTGGTGAGGGATTAAACTAGCTCTGCATACCTGTCTCACTTTCAAGCTGTCACAGTTCACTCTATGAAGGAATGCAAACTTTATTATTTTTTTTCTTTTGCAAGTTTGTCTTTGAGAAGGCCTAGGCAAAAGATTTGCTTCCCACTCCCACTCCTGGAAAAAAAAAACAAACAAGCAAACAAAAACAAAAACCCCACAGGTGTTAAGCTGCCAATATGTTGTCAATGGGAACAGAAAATGGTCAGGGTCCAGGCTGAGGAGGTGTTTGTTTCTGCTGTCTTTAGGTTAAGTAATTACACACACACACACACACACACACACACACACACACACACACACACACACACACACACACTTTTATGTATGGCCCAGGAGTTGGAGGTTAAAGAGCTGGAATTGGAAACATGAAGTCCTGAGTTCTGTCCCTAGCACTGCATGTGTCAGCGTGATGCTTTGATTTTCATTCTCCTATATTAATTAAGAAATGCATCTTAAAAATATATAAACCAAAGGGAAAAAATACCCTATAGTTATATTGACATATAAAACAACAGAAAGGTAGATTTAAAGGCTAAGGTAAAATCATAATGTTATCTCCAATATGTTAATAGGCAACTTATGTGCCATGAACTCCATATAAATATCCTATCACCTACCTCAGTACCCTCTTCAGAACAGAATCTCAATAAATGGTTGCTGGGCTTTTATTTAATTGTTACAAAAGGGTTGATGAGTTTATATTTTAAGAAATAAAGTGAACATATGACTAGACATATATTTTGGACCTGCCTAAAATTCATGTTTATTTATTTTTCAGAAATATGTTCAGAATGTGGTTTCTTCACCATACTTCTGCATTTCCTTATGTGTTACTTGCCTGCAGACCTCATGTTTTCTGGAAGTATGCAGATGTGAATGGAAAGCTGAATGATTAAATAAATGAAAAGTTCAATTACAGAGAATCATTTCACAAGGCAACCAAATTGTGTTCAGAGAAAATTATTCAAGAAATTCTCTGGGTATTCAGGTTCACTTTAGAATTAAAAATTCATATTTCATTTAAGATTTGCCATTAAACACACATAGGCTCCAGGCTGTTGGTGCCATCTTTACTTAAAGAATCATTCCATATCAAATAATGGCCAGTCATTTATCTGTGACCAAAGATAATAAAAAACAAATACTTGAAGCACAGTTTTTATGTCATTTACTACCCCTTTCCAAATAATGAAATGTAAAAACGGCATTATTTCTTTAAAGTTCTGCAGAGAAGGATGACGAGATCACGGTAGAAACAGTGATTTAAAAAAAAAAAACACCTTCAAAATTTGTCGTCTGTAATGAGTCATTTCCATCTATATACTAGGTTCAGAAACACACACAAATGCATACACGTATATGTATCTTTCACATAAAACTACCTTGTGATTCTAAACCTGTCTTTATACACTTAGTTAAAAAACAAAACAAACAAAAACCCTGAGATATTTTCCCTCATGATCAAGTGTTACTGTAAAATATTAGCAGAAGTGTACTTCACACAGGGAAGCATGAGGACCCAGGTTTGAGCTCCAGCTTCCCACCTGTAAGGAAGAGGCTACACAAGGAAGAAGCTGGTATAGCAGGCATTGAAGCCAGAGATAATCCTGGTGGCAATAAAAAGAAAGAAAAAAGGGAGGAAGGAAGGAAAGTAGGAAGGCAGGGAGAAAGGAAGGAAGGAAGGAAAGTAGGAAGGAAGGAAAGTAGGAAGGCAGGGAGAAAGGAAGGAAGGAAGGAAACAAGACTGGCAGAAAATGAACATAGCTGAAAGGAAAACAGCCATGATCCATACCACAGCTGTGAGCAGTTATGAGTGACCTGGGATCTACCATCTTGTTTGCCCACAGTCAACAGAGGAACCAAACATTATGCTGTGGCTACTGGCTGCTACTTAAAGCTTTCTTTAGCTATGGAAAGCTAGAAAGGATATTTGGTTGGCTGCTCCCTTCCTTTCAGCCACTTTCACTTCCAAGGTCAAAGCTCATGGTGATGTGGTAGGAAGGAAGGGGTTGAGGATCCAACCCTACTTATCAATATAAAAACTATTCTCTACTGTCTGTCCTCCCAGTAGCACTAGTCACCTTTAATACTGAAAATAATCTAAGTGGGTGCGTGTGTAGTCATACATAGGACAAAAATTACAAGATAGAACAAGGAGAATACAGATGATGGCAAGAAAAAAAATCTCTGCATGATGTATTAAAGACTTGTCCTTGCTGCAGACAGACATAAAGCTGAATGAACTCTGATGTGCTACAAACACATCTGGTGACACACAAAACATGTCTCTTATGAGACATGGACACACTAACTAGCAAGTGACTCATCACTGTTTGAAAGATGAATAAATGTTTAGGTCTGGAAGAGAGTTGGTAGTTTTTGTATTTTCAAATATGGACCAGTTCTGAAGGGGAGTCTCAGAGCCAGAGAATGAACTCCAGTTCATTTGAGAAGTCCCTCTGGCAATAAAATCTGATCTGGAGATTCATAGATTATGGGTGAAGAAGGTAAACTGGTTTGGAGAGTAAAACCAAATAGGGTTTGAGAGGGTGTGGTTCTCATTCCTATCCTTGTGGATGCAAACAGGACTTGTGATTATATTAGGTGACCCTAATTGTCTTTCTTTTTTTTTTTTTAAGAGAGAAACTCTGAGATCAGAGCTCTGCTCATATATATATTTTCCCTTTTTGTTGCCTTTGTTGTTTTTTTATTGTTGTTGTAGTTATTGCTGTTGTCATTGTTAGACATGACAGAGAGAAATGGAGAAAGAAAGGGAAGACAGAGATGGGGAGAGAAAGAAAGACACCTGCAGATCTGCTTCACCTCCTGTGAAGCGACTTCCCTACAGGTGGGGAGCTGGGGGCTCGAACCGGGATCATTATGCCGGTCCTTGTGCTTTGCACCATGTGCGCTTAAAGACCTGCTGCGCTACCTCCTGACTCCCAGCCCTAATTTTCTAATGTGATAGATGCAAAAGAAATCTCTAGCATTGGGAGCTAGGGAGATATCATGATGGTTATGCAAAAGATTTTTATGTCTGAGGTTCAGCTCCCAGGTTAAGTCTCCAGCATCACCACAAACTCGAGCTGAACAGTGCCTTTATCACTCTTTTTCTCTGTATTTTTCTGTGTCTCTTTCATTAAAAATAAACAAATAAAATACAAAGAAAAGAAACATCTAGTTTTACCAGCTTTTCTCTAAGTATACCAGCTAATTAACCAAGCAAACAGTCCCCACCATCTACACCAATGGTTTTTCAGGATAAAAAGAAAGATGTATAAAGTCAACACATAAGTGGTCCAAGAGGTTCAAGAGCCAAATAAGCTGAAGGAGGCTATCCTTGGAAAAAATTAAAGGCACATACACATGCATGCACACATGCATGCACTCTCTCACTTTTCCTTTAAGCACCCATCTACCTGCCTACACATTTGCACAGAGCAACACAGCCTCTAGCTTGCCCTTGATGGGCAGCAATCTGATAAATGGTTGGCATAAGTAAGGTGAACAAGCTTTACAATTTGTTTTGCAATTTCCCTTCCCAAATAAACATAACATAAGTGCACATCTTAAAAAAAAAGTTGTGTTTATTAATCCTATATGTCCTATATGTAAGGACTCCCCTCACCACCATCCCCTCCCCATTTCCCCACAAACATTCCCCCAGGATACTGGCTTGCAACCTGGAATGAGCTTGGGTTTCTGCTGCAGTCTCCAAGGTATTCTACTGTTCAGCTCTCTACCTTGCTGATTTAATTAACAGGGTTCTTTTCATTATTATGGGGATTCAGTTTCTTCTTGCCTTTCAGTGTTTGGAAAACACTGATTTATGTTTTATAGTTTGAAGGAAAATTGATTGTTTCTTGACAGCTGAGGCTTGGTAAATGCCTGTCATCAAAGAGACCCCTGGGAGGTATCACAGTTACATTGCCCTGCCCACCTGTATGTTGTCATCTCAAGGGCTCCCCCTCCAGAAGTGAGAAGAACTATCAGCTGTTCCATGCCCTTTCCATGCCTCTTCCCTCTGGTAATTATGCCAGCAGGGGTTGTCCCATTCCCACTTAAGAACGGTGACATTAGGAAGCTGATCAGTAAGTGTGAACCACCCATTCATTTCCGTGAAGCAAACAATCCATGAATGTTTGGGCCGGGCTTAATTTTCTCACTAAGTGGAGCTATGAATTAAGTGGTTGGCTATGCTGTATTGATGCTGATGACCAGGGCTGGACTCAAAACCAGGGCACATTTTTAAAATGAGTATGCCTATGAGGGGCAGTAAAAAAAACACCTGAAACTAACATTACAGAAAGTCTGGCCTGCATGGTCACTGTGAAACAGGCTTATCACGCTTTCAAACTACAGTCTATCAAATTCTGGCTGAGATAAAAAGTAAACCAACTTGTAAAAATTCTTGGAGAGTCTATGCCAGTTTATATTCTCAGAGAAGAAAGTTCAGGTGTCAGATAATATCCTCAGTTTGATTATAATCAAACTCTTGTCTAAGAGCACTTCAAAATATGCCTTCCTCCTCGTTTGTTGAGCAAGGTATTAAACTGGATGCATGTAACTTCTGTTCCGATTATCAGAAAAACCTTATAAAGTAGATAATACTGCTAGTATTTCCATTTTGTGATTGGAAGGAAACTGAGAATTAACAAAATCCAGTCTGTCAATAGTCATGTTGATAGAAGGTGGTAAAGATAGATTCAGATCTAGGCTTTTCTGATTTAATGTGTTCTACTTGGACATTTTATACTGTCTTTCCAGACTGTTTTCACTGATAGTGAGAAAAAGTCGTTAAAGGCAGAAATGAACGCTGCCCAGATTTGTATGTTAAAACTTCCAACTTTCAACCCACCTCAGTATCTAATTGTTGCCAAAGAGGTAATTTAAATGAAGGGAGCGTAATCCAAGAGAACTAGTATCTTTCTAGGAAAAGTCACAAGAATTGAAGATACACTGAGGTAAAAAACCAAAGGAGAGGGTTGGGATGACAGAATAATGGCTATGCAAAAATTTAATGCCTGAAGCTCTGAGCTCTCAGGTTCCATTCCCAGCAACACCATAAGCCAGAGCTGAGTAGTGCTTTGATGTTTCTCTTTGTGTCTTCCTCTCTGTATCTATCTCATTAAAATAAAGTAAATAAAATATTTTTAAAAAATGGAGAACACAGAAGGCAGTCATTTTCATGGCAAGGAGGGAGGCCTCAGGAGAGAATAAATCAGAGAGCACTCTGATCTTGAAATTCTAGGCTTCAGAAAATAACTTTCTGGACTGGGGAGACAGTATAATGGCTACACAAAACCACTTTCATGCCTGAGTCTCAAAGGTTCCAGGTTCAATCCCCAGCACCATAAGCCAGAGCTGAGCAGTGCTTCGGTTAAAAAAAAATAAAACAGAACATAATAATAATAATTCTCATTGCTTAATGAGACCTAGTTTGTGGCATTATCTTATGGAAGCCTTAGCAAATGAGTGCAGAATGGAATGCCAAAAAGAGGAGCTGCAAGAAGAGCAGAAACCAAACTTTGATGCTAATAGATGTCACCTTTCTCTCCATAACCACTGGAGACACTTTATCCTTGGTGGCATTTGCTCCTATCAACCTGGTATACAAAGTATATGACTAGCCCTTATTAATAAGATATTTTTAAAAGATTTTTAAAATTTATTTATTCATGAGAAATGATAGGAGAGAGAAAGAACCAGACATCACTCTGGTACATGTGCTGCCGGGGTTTGAACTTAGGACCTCATGCTTGAGAGTTCAATGCCTTATCCATTGCGCCACCTCCCAGACCACTTAATAAGATTTCTTAAATTAAAAGGTGAATGAAAGTTGTGGAATGGCAAAAGGCAAGAGTTAGGAGGAGAAACTCATGTGTAATACAGACAACATCAATCAGAGGAGGGAAAATGAAGGGGCCTAGTGAACCAGGGAGAGATAGGAGAAAGGGAATTAGGACAATTGAAACAACTCTTCCTGCCTTCTTGGAAGAATTTTGCAGCTTGACACTTTTGGGGAACCAGGTAGCATCTTGATAACAACCTGATCACAAACTTGTTCTCACAGACCCTACCCTGCATGTTGTTATTTCTGTTTAGCAGGAAAATGGGGCCAAATTTTTAGACAAACAAATCACAAGGAATCTTGACATTAATGTGAGTTCTAGACCAGAACTTTTCACTTATTAAGACTCAATCAACTCTAAGAAAAGAAGAGAGAAATGAGAGTAGTAGGGGTGTGTAATTCTATAGCAGTTTGAATTTTCACTATCTTTCAAATCAAGGGACATTAATGTGGGAATGTGGTCTAACTGGAGAACTTGAATACATTTGAATAAGCCTTCAGGGGTTAGGAGATAACCCATCCCACAGAACATGTCTATGCAGGATCACAGCACTGCCTCATCAGCCAGGGCACTTCTCCAGCCCAGTGGTATACCCCTGTAGTGTGGGAGCTTGAACCCATAGCCAATAAATCAATATATACAATAAATAAAGAAATGAACACATATTAAGGAGAGAGAGAAAGAGAAGAAAGGAAGAAAACAAAAAGTAGTCCAGAGAATGTTGGTATATATAGCATATGTGTGAAGCCCTGGCATAGAAAAACAAAATAAAAATAAGCTTGCACCCTGAATCTGGCTTAATAGCTCAAATCTAGCTTATTTTCCCATTCACAAATTCTGCCTGGTTACAAATGGGTTGTATTTTCTTTTCTGAATTATCTTTTTTGTAATTTATTTATTTATTTACTTATTTGGTAGAGAGAAACTGAGATGGAAAAGGGAGACAGGGAAAGAGAAACATCTGCAGCACTGTTTCATTGCTTGTGTGGCATCCTCCCTGTAATTGGGGACTGGGGGCTTGAACCCATGTCCTTGTGCATGGTAACCTGTGTGCTGCCATTACTCTGCCACATGAGTTATGCTTTCAAAACTAGAATTATCTTTGTTTATTCAGTCTGCTACAATCCTCAAATTTAGAACACACAAACATCCAAAAAATTCAAGTTTGTTGAGTTTTCTCATAAGGAAAACTACCAACAATTTAAAAAAAATATCTATTTATTTATTTTTGAATTAATGGGGGGGGGGAGAACATCACTCTGGCACATGCAATGCTGGAATTCCAACTCAGGACCTCATGCTTTATCCCAGGCCTCCCTCAGCAGCTTTTTATCTTCAACCATACACTAGACAAGCACATGAGCAAAATGTCACCTGGGGCCATCGAACATAATCATATCAGTGAAAGAAAGAAGTAAGAAAGCACCATTTCAAAGAAAATTAACTCAATGGTGAGATATTGGTTTTAATTTCTAAAAAGATTTATTTAACTAATGAGAGAGAGAGAGAGAGAGAGAGAGAGAGAGAGAGAGGAGAGAGAGAGAGAGGAGGGAGAGAGAGAGAGAGAGAGAGAGAACACCAGAGCATCACTTTGGTACATGTGATGTTGTGATCCAAACTCAGGACCTCATGCTTGAGAGTCCAGTGTTTCATCCACTGTGCCACCTCCCTGGTCACAACATTGGTGAGAATCTGTATCACAAACACAACTAGGGTTTCTTTATACCAGGGACCAGTTTCAGAACACAACTCCCATCTTGTCTCATCACTGTAATGCTGTAATACATATCACCCCCATTATCTACAAGGTCCCATTTTAATTTCTTTCTTTCCTTTCTTTTCTTTCTTTCTTTCTTTCTTTCTTTCTTTCTTTCTTTCTTTCTTTCTTTCTTTCTCTCTCTCTTTCTTTCTCTTTCTTTCTCTTTCTTTCTCTTTCTTTCTTTCTTTCTTTTTTTCTTTCTTTCTTTCTTTCTTTCTTTCTTTCTTTCTTTCTTTCTTTCTTTCTTTCTTTCTTTTTCTTTTATCAGAACACCCAATAGCTTTGGCTGTTGATGGCCCTGGGGATCAAATCTGGGATCTCTCAGATGCAAGCCCTGTGTGCCACTACTGCACTACCCCTAGTCCTTCACTTTCTTTCTTTCATTAGCCAGCCTTTGATTGCTTGTCTAAACTCTGTAAGATACAATTCTTCAGCTCCTTTACAAATATTTATTCAGTGTCTGCTGCCTACTTGGCATTGCACTCAGGGCCTTAGAGGAGGAACACAAAAGCAGAACTTGTGTGAGAGGCCTCATTTGCCAAGTGAACAAAGCCCTAGGATTGGGATGAATTTCAAGCCCTAAGGATATCCTAATTTAATTGGAAGAATGAGACATACATCTACCCATCAATCTGTTAAGATTCACGTGACCAGTGAAACAGCACAACTAAGGGAAAAGAACATGGGTTTTAAGGACCTGGCTTTGAACCCTGGCTGCATATTCTATAGCTTGGCTTTATATAAATTCTTTAAATGTAATTTCTTTCTGGGTCTCAAGCTCCTCAACTACAATGTAAGACTAACCCACAGACCAACTTTAAAGAGTTACCCTGAAGATTAAATGTAAGGGCAATTGGTATTGGAAAGGCATCAGAACATCAGCTGAAAATTATAAGAAAAAACTTAATTTAAAAAAAAAAAAGTTTCCTGTGTTTGCAACTCAAGCAAACAAAGATGGAGAGAACTGAGGCTTGCTCTCAGAAAGCTTGTAGTTGGCAGTAAATTAATGAATGACCAAAGTACAAGATGAGAGAATCTCAACATCAGGAAAGGGCTCTTGAAGCTCTCTTGTCAGAAGAGAACAAACACAATGACTAAGGTGTTAGAAAAAGGAGGCTGAATTCCACTTTGAAGAATTCTGAGAGGTGGAAATAAGAAATATGAAAAGAGACAGATGGACAGATGAACTTGCATAATGGTTATGCAAAAGAGTTTCATGCCTCAGGCTATGAGGTCTCAGGTTCAATCCCCTACATCACCATAAGCCAAAGTTGAACAGTGTTCTGGTAAAAAGAAAGAAAGAAAGAAAGAAAGAAAGAAAGAAAGAAAGAAAGAAAGAAAAAATTGATAGGAAGCAGGACACAGCAAGATAAAAAGAAGTTATTTAAAGGAGGCTGTCTGGTGGCACACCAGGCTGAGGACACACATGATCATGTATAACAACCTGGGTTTGAGCTCCTGATCCCCACCTGCAGGGGGGATATTTCACAAGTGAAGAAGCAGGTTGGCAGGTGTATATATTTCTCTCATCCCCTCCTCTCTCAAATTTTCCCTCTTCTATCAAATAAAATAGAAAGAAAAGATTAGGAAAAAACTACCATGAGCTGTGAATTCATTGTGCTACACTGAACCATAGCAATAACCCTGGTGGTAATAAGAAAAAAAAAAAGGAAGAAGGAGAAGGAGAAGGAGGAGAAGAAGAGAAGGAGAAGAAGGAGGAGAAGAAAGAGAAGGAGAAGGAGAAGGAGAAGGAGAAGGAGAAGGAGAAGAAGAAAAAGAAGAAGAAGAAGAAGAAGAAGAAGAAGAAGAAGAAGAAGAAGAAGAAGAAGAAAAGGAGAAGACATTATTTAAGCAAATGCATACTTAAAGCAAGTACTTCAAGCTAATATAGAAAAAGTCCTGAACTGAAAGAGATGACTATGAATCCTAGGTTGCACTTTGTTAGTTACTGAACTTCACCACTTCATTGACTCATTTACATTATGGAAATGATCCACACTTCATAAATTTATTATAAAGATTAAATATTTAGTCAAATACCTGGCATACTTGGCAGATTACACACTTTAATATATATTTTTTAATCTTGAAAAGGTAATTAGAAAAACTTCCTATATTGTCCAAAGATTTCTAGTTCATTTCTAGGCTATATGTACAGTGACCCAGTTATAGCATTCCTTCCTCCCCTCACTTTAGCACTGGAGGATGAGTTTCAAAAGTCATCTGTGTTGTTAATTTGCATTGTTATGCTTTCATCTGCAATGAGCCACCATAAAAAGATCAACTAAAAAAAAGTATGTGACATATAAGACCACCTGAGTTTTCAGCTAGTCTGTTGGGTTTTGTCTTCTGGCTGCTACATTTGTCTCCTGACATTGGCATGGGTAAGTGTAAATACAACAGAAGGACCTTTATTCAGAACTTATAAATTGCTCATTTCAACATTTAAACATATAGAAATAACACACTTGGGGAATCGAGTGGTAGCGCAGCGGGTTAAGCGCACTTGGTGCGAAGTGCAAGGACCGGGATAAGGATCCCGGTTTGAGCCCCCAGCTCCCCATCTGCAGGGGCGTCACTTCACAGGCGGTGAAGCAGGTCTGCAGGTGTCTATCTTTCTCTCTCCCTCTCTGTCTTCCCTTCCTCTTTCCATTTATCTCTGTCCTATCCAACAATGACGACATCAATAACAACAAAAATAACTACAACAACAACAACAAAAAGACAACAAAGGCAAAAAAGGGAAAATAAATAAATACAAAAAAAAATAACACACTTGTTCTCCATCCTCTGTTCCATGAAGGCAAAGACAAGTGATGATAAATCATTTAGTGATTGTAGCATCGGTATTAATACCAGAATGAGAAAAAGAACTAGGAATTGAAGATTAAAGTTCCTGAAATAGTTGGCAAAATTACTCTTGTTTTTAGACAAGAGTCTTTTAAACAAAGATTCTCAGAAATCTCAGTGGAGGGACACAACCATGCAGAACCTATCTTCCTCACAGAAAACAGTAAGTCTGCTGAACCCCCTTTAATCCAAGCATGTGTGGGATGATATTCTAAATATGGTTCACAAACGTTGGGGGGAAAAGCCTACATGTTGGCTTTTGGCAGATGACAATCTTTTATCCCTTATTTTCACCAAGTGGAGAGAGTAGCAACACAATCTTAACCTAATTTAGAAGAAGTATCTTCTCAGAAACTTCTCTCTGTTCTGCAGGTAAAATAACCCAGAAACAGCAAGGTAACTGAGACATTGTTGTTGCTGTTATTATTATTATTGTCTGAGAAAGAAAAACTACTGAGGTCATGTGGAGTCATGCTGTTCTATATCCTTTATTTGGTATGGGACTGAGTAATCATCAGCAGTCATGACTGGAAGGCAATAGAATAGAAGGTCAAGTCTTCCACTGATGAGAAAAATCCTCAAAGGCTTCCAAAGGGCCAGAAAACAAACCAATCAACCAACTTTTTTTTTTTAGTCTTCTTCTTCTCCCCCCCCCCTTTTATGTCACCAAGGTTACTATAGGTGCTCAGTGCTTACATGACACCACTACTACTTGTGGCCTTCTAATTTTTTTTTTTTTTTTTAAGATAGAGAGTTAGAGATAGAGACACAGAAACAGAGAAACACCTGAAACACTGCTTCGCTGCTCAAAAGGCTCCCTCTCTGAAGAAGTTTCCATGCAGTGCCTGGGATCTGGGATCTTAAATGCAGGTCCTCATGAATGTGTGCACTGGACTGGGTGAACCACCTGCTGGCTACATTTTTCAGTTTTATCCCAGAGAGTCAACTAAATCTCTTAAGTGTTCTATGTGCTAGTCAAAAATTGTATGGAAAGTTTTCTAGTATGCAGCTTCTGTAGAATAAACGGTCCAATTCACTGGCAGTAAGTTTTTTTTTTCTTTGAATCTGGGGTTATTACTGGAGCTTGGTGCCTGCACGATGAACCTGTAACTCCTAGAAGCATTATTATTATTGTTATTGTTTTTGTTAGTATTATTATTATTTAATAGACAAAAAAGAGAAGTAGAGAATGATGAAGAGACATACTTGTAGCATTGTTCCATTGTTCATGAAGCTTACTACTACAGGTGGGTGCCAGGGGTTTGAGCCACCTGGTCCCTGGTTAAGTTTTTAGTGAGTTGTTTGCTCTAGTGGTGGCTATCATCAAGAAAAGATGCCTGGGGAGTCAGGCGGTAGTGCAGCAGGTTAAGCGCACATGGCACTAAGTGCAAGAATCAGCGTAAGGATCCCGGTTCGAGCTCCTGGCGCCCCACCTGCAGGGGAGTTGCTTCACAGGCGGTGAAGCAGGTCTGCAGATGTTTATCTTTCTCTCCCCCCTCTGTCTTTCCCTCCTCTCTCCATTTCTCTCTGTCCTATCTAACAACAATGACATCAATAACAACAACAATAATAACTACAAGGGCAACAAAAGTAAAAGTAAATAAATAAATAAAATTTTTAAAAAAGAAAAGATGCCTGGGGCTGGGCAGTGGTGCACCTGGTAACATGAACATACATGTTATAATGACAAGGACTCAGGTTCGAGTTCTCAGTCCCCACCCGCAGGGGGAGAGCTTTGTGGTGAAGCAGTTATCACTCTGTTTCTCTCCCTATCTCCTCCTCCCTCTTATTTTCTGACTATCTCTACTGAGAAATAAATAAAAACTTTTTAAAAAGAGAGAAAAGATGCCCACTGGTGTGAAATATGTAGAGCTGATTGAAAGAACTCCCCAGTCAATGAAAGAAGCATGAAAATACAGTTGACTGATAAAGTTGAAACTCATTCAAGATGCAGCCAGTTTGTGTAACTTTGTGTACCCCAGACTCAATTTTTTTTTCTTTCTAGCATTTTACACTGTTTTATGTAGTCTGGAATGATTTCAAGGAATTGGCCCTGATGCCACTTTCAGAGAAAAAGATAAACAAGGCTTATTCTCTTACTTAAGGAGTTCAAGGTTGCTTTCACCTCATTGCGTTTATTGTTTCACTCTTGACCCAAAAGTGGGAGAAAATTGGTTCTCCAGAAACATGTCTCTACCTCTTTGTGTTATTCCCCTAGTTCCTATTTCAGCACCACTTAGTAATAACTCCATACCTAAAACAACATAGAGATCAATATACCAATGACCCCCTAGTCTTGTTAAAAAAAAAAGATATTTGAGTGGTCATGCCAAGCAGAGTACATTTAGAGAGTCAGCCCTAAAATAATGAGCTGATAGGAATGCAGAGAGGGAAAAACAGCAACAAAGAGAAACAAAAAAAACAAAAAAAAAAAAAAAGAGAGAGAGAGAGAGAATTGAAATTGACATCTTTTGCCCTTAAGAGCTTAGTTGTGGTTAGTTGTGGGAAATTCAATCTCAAAAGTCAGAATACAGAGACATTTCCAAAATATCCAAAGGATCCCATGGCCACTAAGGTGGGCTGTTAAGAAAATGAATATGTTCAAGTTATCTTTTGGCTCAGGAGGATCATATTCATCAGATGAAGCTGCATGAATTATTTCAAAAAATTAAATCAAGCTCCTTCCACAGGATAATGGAGCATAAAGAAAGAAGACATGAGGTAGAAGGAAAAGCATGTTGTACTGAGTCAGACACTAAAGAGCTGTCCTGTCCTGACTGGTAGGAGCTTTGTGGCAGTGAATAAGTAAGCACATGTAGAAGAGTCATCTTTTGCTCATTAGTTAAAAAAAAAGGGAATAACTTAAACATTATTTATATCACAGGACTGGTGTGAGAACCAAATAGACAACATATAAAAAAGTTCCCTGAAAATTCAGCCTGAGAGGCAGTACAGTGGGGGAAGTAAGGACTCTCAAGCAGGAAGTCCCAAGTTCAATCTCTGGCATCTCATGTGTCAGAGTGATGCTCTGGTTCTCCCAACCCTCTTGTTAATAAATAGTTAAATAAATCTTTACTCATTACATATTTTTAAATAGTGTCCTGAAAAATGTGAAAAACTATAAAATAGAAGATGGTATGGTAGCTGGTAAAATCACTCAGTTGGATAGTTTGTTGCTTTGCCATGTCTGAGACCTAGGTTTGAGTCTAGCCCCCACTGTATTGACAGAAGTTTGGTGTTGTAGTTTCTTTCATTCTGTTTTTTTCATTACAGAAACCAAAAATTCATGCTATATATAATGTTTATAACTCCTAGGAATAACTTTTCTTCTTTTTTGAATGTCAAATTTTACAGGAGTTTGTTTAAAAAGGCAGGAACAAGCAGACCAAAATCTTCAGAGAAGTGTAGTTTTTTTCAGCGTAGTCTAAATTTAGTTTCTTTCTTTCATTAATATTCTGAAGTTGTTTAAGTTCCTTTGGGAAACTTAGTATTTATCTTTTTTTCTTCTTTTTAAAATTTTTATTTATTTATTAATGAGTGGGGGGAGAGAGAAAGAGAGAGCATCACTCTAGCATATGAAAGGCTGGGAACTGAACTTGAGACATCATGCTTGAAAACTCAGTATTTGTTATTTATTTTTTTTAAATAATCTTTTTAAAAAATTTTTTTTGCTTTCCCCACTTTTTCTGCCCTTTGTTGTTTTATTGTTGTTGTAGTTATTATTGTTGTTGTCGTTGTTGTTGGATAGGACAGAGAGAAATGGAGAGAGGAGGGGATGACAGAGAGGGGGAGAGAAAGACACCTGCAGACCTGCTTCATCACCTGTGAAGCTACTCACTGCAGGTGGGGAGCCAGGGACTCGAACTGGGATCTTTCTGCTGGTGTTTGCACTTCGCGCCACATGCATTTAACCTGCTGCGCTACCATCCGACCCCCAGTATTTGTTATTTTATGATGGACCTGGCACAGCTTTCTAAGCAGTGGTTTAAATTATTAAAGGAATAACTTCTTAAAGTTAAGCTCTCAATAAAATATGAAATGACAAAAGTCTCTAGAAATGAACAAAATGAAAATATTATCCCCAAATAATATTATTATTTTTGAGAGTTATAAGTCTCCTTACCAGTAAGGTGTCACAATTCTGTCTGTAGCCATAGATGGGAAACAAGTTGCATGTACAATACAAACTATGTTCAGTTGCCAGAGGGCATAACAAGGCACTTGTAATATCACCTGAATTAGGCTACCTTACAATAAATCAAGGATGAAGCAATGAAAGCATAGTGATTTGCTAACAAGCTTAATGTTTCCAGTTTCTGGCCCAGCTTCTTTATTCTTTCTGATGCTATCATCCTGCTCTAACACTTTTTTGCCATACCCGAGCACTGTGCCAAGAAAACACGATTCCAAGTTCATAATTTGATGCCTAGCATACAGAATTTAGGTTTCCAACTAGCCAGCGTATGGCTACCATATAACCTTCAGGAAGAGTCAAGATCCACCACATGCCACATTCCAAGCTACAAGATGTGCAAGGTTTTCTAAAGCATGAACTGCTCTAAGGTAATACCTCTTAAAATTCATGAATAAAATTCTACTCTTCACAGAAACTGGATGATCACCACTAGCTCAGTTTTTAAAAATATTTTATTTATTTATTTATTAAGGAGAAGGATAGCAGGAGAGAAACAACCAGACTTTACTCTAGTACATGTGATGCCAGGGATTGAACTTAGGACCTCATGCTTAAGGGCCCAGTGCTTTATCCATTGTACAACTCCTGGACCACAACTAGCTCAGTTTTCAAAAAATATTTATTTATTTATTTTTTATGAACCAGAAGTATCTTTATATAGATGGTGTGCTCTGGAGGGAGAGAAAGGAAGGGAAGAGAATGGAAGGGGAGAGGAGAGGAGGGGAGGAAAGGGAGAGGGGGGTATGAGAATATAATGGGCAAAGAGAAGAAAACAGAAACACACCTGGGAGCCAAAATTTTCAGTGTCCTGTCAATTTCTTCCAGAACAAGAAAAATCTGCTCCTTAATTCCCTGCCATAAATGGTCGTAGCCCTGGTTTTGTTCACCTTGACACTCTCAAAAAGGGAGGCACCGAATAGTCATTCAAAGTGGCAAGCCAGGCCACGTCACCTTCCTCTGTACACAGGTTTGGCTGTCACATCTGTGGGAAAAGGGGGCTGCAGAGAATTCAATGAAATATAAGCACTGAGAAAACCTTTTTACCCTCCTCAATTACTCCCCAAACAGGGAAAGCAGCATCATTTTCAAAAGAACAAATGCTACACAAGACATGCCCTTTAAATCCTTTTTGAAGACTCCATGACCTGTAAAACTATCTGCCGTATCAGCAGGAGAAAGCCCTTTCCATAACAAATGCCCATGTTTTATGTGTACTGTATTTGCTAATCATTACTTCATAAGCAAGAGTAGATATACAAGGGGACTATAAATAATGGCGGGAATGTAAAAGTGAATTGATCTGTCTGGCTATCTAGCAATACTGTTGGCACAGGACCAGTTCTGAATGGCTGCCAACCACCACAGAGCCAGCCAGTGATTTGTTTGGGGGTCCTGCCCTGTCAGGCAGAAAACACTATTAAAGCTGAACTCCCACCACTGTGTGCGCTGCCCAGATCTGGGCTAGGATTCTTTCCCTCAGGATCCCTTTCCCTTTTACCCAGTCAGTCTGCCCAAATACTTTTAAAAACACTGTGGAATAGAGGGGTCCTGGGGTCTTGGTGCATGATGGTGGATGAAGACTAGGCTGAGGGAGAGAGTATTTGCAGATACCTATCATGGAAAGATGAGAGGTTGTACCCATGTGTGTACAACTGTCCTTCTTCTTCTAGCGTTTGCCCTTCTTCCGTAGCCAGTCAACAGCGTCAGGTTGAGCCTGACAACTGTCCTGTAAACCATTAATACCTCAATAAAGTGGGGGTGGGGTGGGGAATCAGCGGAAAAAGAAAACAACAGACACCAAGCCAAATTTAAGAAAGAAAAGAGAAGAAATAAACACCTTAATAATTCAAAATAGTGGCCATAATAGAAGAATAAAAAGTGTAGGAGGAGCTAAGTTGCTCTGTATAGTACACTGCACACAATATCATGCTTGAAGTCCTGGGTTCAAGTCCCAGATTACCAGGTGAGGAGCATTTTTCAGAGGGGATGCTGCATAAGTGGTGGAGAGGTGCTGTAGTGTCTTTCCTTTTCTGTCTCTCCCCCTCTCTGTCTCATATACTCTATTTAGAGAAAAAGAAAAAATGGCTGGCATGTGTGGTAAAGCCATATGCAGGCACTAAGTTTCAGTGATAACTTGAAACTTTATTTTGGTGACACCAAATAAATGAATAAATAAATAAATAAAAATAAAGGAAAGAGAGAAAAAGAAAATACAAATTCTTAGCCAACCTGAATTACAGAACTAGAGTATGGTCCTAGAAATTGTGGCAACTTCACAGACCTATACAAACTTTGAACCACTTGCTCTACTGAATATGTCCATAACTGGTCATGGGTCTAGGGATAGAAGGCAGAGTCTTGGTAACCTTATATAGAAGACATAAGTAGCAACTGCTGCTCACGGTTCCTGACACATCAGGTGAGCTTCCCTGGCAAAGCAGTGGGACAGGTTGGGGGACAAAGGTGACAACCTGAGAGGACATTTGGGAAATCTCATTTCGGAGATTCAAAATATAGGGAGAACATGCCTCTTATTCTTTCCCAGGATCCTGATGTCACCTTGCCATCTTTATGGAAAAAGGGAGTCAGACCAGGCCTGGTGACACTGAACTTTGTAAGGTATTATCATGAGACATTCACAGATTCACATTAAAGGATGTGACTCTCTGGTACTGTTTCCTGTGTCCTTCAGTGATGTCTCTCAAGTTCCTTATATGAGAAGGCTTGGCTCAATAAATAAAGAATGGAAGGTTGCAATTCTCAAGGACATGGGTTCAAGCCCTCAGTCTCCACCTGGAGGGGGAAAGCACAGTGAGTGATGAAGCAGTGCTGCAGGTGTCTCTGTCTCTCTCCTTCTCTATCTCCCCCCCCCTCAATTTCTGGCTGTCTCTAGCCAATAAATAAATAAAAATAATAAAAAAGGGAAAAAGAAAGAATGCAAGGAAGGAGGGAAGGAAGGAAGGGAAAGAGGGATGAAACAAGAAAAAGGGAAGGATGGGAGGGGAAGTGATGGGAGAAAAAGAAGGAAGGAAATAAACAAAAATAAAAGATAAAAAATGGAAAGGAAAACAAGGAGAAGAAGGAGAAGAAGAAAAAGAAGAAGAAGAAGAAGAAGAAGAAGAAAAAGAAGAAGAAGAAGAAGAAGAAGAAGAAGAAGAAGAAAGAGAGAGAGAGAGAGCTCAGTGATGAGCTCCATCCCAGTCTTTGCTGGGAGCTCTTGATTCATGGGCTTCAAGTAGCTCAGGCTCCATCCACCTTAGTGTTTATTATACAACTACAATATCATTCCAAAAGAGTGTAATAGAGCATTCTTGGAGCTAGAAGGGTATACCATGTGAATCAAGAAGTTGCTAATTATTTAAGGATTGGCAAGTTGAATTTCCTCAAAGTGACGTATGTTTATCGATCAAAGATCACAGAAGGGTGAGGCAGCTGCTTTGTCTGGGTGTTCCTCCCCTCATTTTTTTTAATTGAATTTCATAAATACCAACCAAATTCAGACGAAACTGATTTAGATCTCACCTCATCACTTCAAATATATTTTGTCAAGTACAGACTGTGCAGTAATCCTCTGCTATACTTTAATTTGGTTTTAATTTTATAGGCCCTGTTTTAACGGCATATTCCCAGCCCTTTATTTCTCTCACAGCTCTTAGCAAAATGGTAGCTCATAAACACAAGCTCTGCTGTATAGACTTTGCATTTCATCCCAAAGTATTTCCTTTTTTATAGCCATGGTCTTTCCATCTTAGTGCTGTGAGCTTGGGTCACAAATCTCTCTGCTATTCCAGTGTGTGACATCTTCGCTCGTTTGCCGCTGCTCATTAACAAACAATACTGCTGTGAAATTGGTTTAATGACAAAGTAATAAAATTGCTATTCTGCTCACAGATTGCCTCAGGCACTTTGAGCTCCTACAAGGCTTACTGTGGGTGCCAAGATACATTAAGCTGCTTATTCGTAAAAACTGCATCATCCGTTTTTTTCACAGGTTTCTTCCCTTCCCTATCCAGCCCCTGTTTCTTTTTATCTTCAAATAAAAAGATATATTTGCTTATGTTCTCTCAGGCTGTCACATTTTTACTTGCATGCATATTTCTGGGAAATTAAAGTATATTTCATTTCTTTTTTTTTTTATTGGAAAGGTCACTCTGTCGCTCCTGCAAGACTGTCCTCGGACAGAACACCATGGCATACAATCTGAAAGCAAACTTACTCTGCCATGTTACATAAGTGGGAGCCAGGGTTATCTGTCCTATTTTAGGAGAGAGCTAGGGAATGAAAAACTATTAATGGAATGGCTCTATGTCTTTTTAAAAACAAACAAACAAACAAACAAACAAAAGACAATGTCAGAAGAATCCTTGCAATTTCCTTGCTCATGTGAAAACTGCAAAAAAACATTTTTTAAAAAAACAATGCATACAGCTCTGGTAGTCACTACTCCCATTAATATTTTATGAATAATAAAATATGTCTGCATTAAAGCAAAAATCCTCAGCAAGTACCTGTTTTCCATAATGAATTACATGTCCTGGGAAAGTAGCCCCCCCCTTTTTTTCTTTCTCCCATTTGTCTAATGCCCATCCAGACTAGAAGATTTACTGCTGCAAGACAATGGGGAAATCACCCAATTGCGGTTTGACAGGTGGGCAGGTCTGGATAATTATGGCCAGACATCTTAACACTGTGCGACTGATGTAAATAAACATCCAAAGCACAGATCAATATTGCTTCCCTACTTTTGCATTTTGAACAACACATGCTAGCAATTTACATCCTTTCTCTCTTTCTGGCTGATTGGAAGGGCTGCATTCATTTAAACAAATTGCCGACATATACACATGCCACATATTTCATTGAAAAGTATTCAATACACCCAACAGCCAGGACTATACTTTATAATCACATTACAGTCACCTGCTGGTATGGTTCTATTAATTATGTAAACTGATATTTCAAGAGCTCCAAAAAAGAGAGAGCGAGGGAGAAGGAGAGGGGAGAGAGAGAGAGAGAGAGAGAGAGAGAGAGAGAGAGGGAGAGACCGAGAGAACTATCTGAATTGGTTATTTGAATATCTGTATTATTACTTAGATGGATAAAAGGAATGCAAGCCTTGCTGGAAAAAATTGGGACTGACAAGAATTGGGCATCTTGGCTTCCTATCTATGAGATTGGCATGCTTTCCAATTCATGAACTATAGGTGTTTCCTCTTCTACATGCACTTGACCCCATAAATCTCAGGGACTGGAGATTTTATTACCACAGCCAAAACATTTGTAAGGCCTGCCAATCGCACCAAGAGGCTAACCCTCCCCCCCCCCAAGATAAGAGAGGGACTGATGGGTTCGAAGGGGGTCTGCTCTGGGGGAGGAGCTAGACTGCTGACACAGAGATAAGTGGTTGGAGGGAGCAAGGTGAACTGTTTCAACTGAGGGAGCCAGCAGAAAACCTGGAAACAAAGGCAGGCAAGGGCAAAAAGAAGATAAGCCATAGCAGAAAACTGAGACATGTTACTCATGTACCAACAACTGTATTTACTGTAAACCACTAATATACCCCCCAAAAAAAACATAGATTTTGAATAGTTGTATGCTAAGGGTTAGATATATAATGCAAACTCAAATGTCCTTGAGATTTGACAATAAGAAAAGAAAAAGAAGGTTCACAGAAGGTTCTGAACCTTCTGTTAGGGTGAAAGGGAAAAAGAAATTGCAAAAACAAGATGATCATAAGATGCTATCTGTTCATCATTTCTTCTCTTCTTCAGGCCTTATTTATATCATTTTCTAAAGGAAATGGTAACTACTATTCCCAGAGTCCAGTAAAAGTTCCATGTGTTACTTCTTTTTCCTTTTTCATATTGCTTACTGTTGCTGTCTTGGTTTTCTCTGGTGTTGTGAATCAAATCCAAGGTCTCATGTATTTGAGACATGTACTCTATCAATCAGCTGTACCTATAATCTCCTTTTTATTTTTAAGAACTATGAGAGTAGTGACCTGGGAGGTAGTGCAGTAGATAAAAGTGTTGGCTGTCAAGCACAAGTTCTTGGTTGCTGACATCATATGTGACAGAATGATGCTCTGGCCCTCTCCCTACTTTCTCATGAAAAAATATTTTAATATGGAACTATGACAGTGAGAGGAACAAAGGGGTATGTTCACTGGGTTTTAGTAACAGAACCAAGAGGTGGCAGAGGAAGTGGCCAGGAGACTTGAGAATGTAGATTTAACTTAAATCTCTGGCAAAGCTATCTGTTCTCTTCTCATGTGTTATGGGTTCTACCATAAGTAAGTCATTTTCTCTCTTTTTTTTAATGGATAGAGGGTGAGAGAGACATAGACAGACACACACACACACACACACACACACACACACACACACACATACAGAGAGAGAGAGACAGAGAGAGAGGAGGAACACATGCAGCACTGCTCTACTGTTCATGAAACTTCCTCCCTGCAGATGGGAACCGAAGGCTCAAATCCAGGTCCTTGAGCATGGTAACGTGTGCTCCACCCAGTAAGCTACCACCTGTTTATCTGAGGGAAAAAAAAAAAAACCCACAGGAGCAGTGGATTCATACTGCAGGCATGAAGCCCCAGAAATAACCCTGGAGGAAAAAAAAAACAAAAAAAACAGTGGCCATGAAAGTAGCTCATCAGTAGCACTCAAGACATGCATGTGTGAGCCCCATGTTTGAGCCCTAACATCACCTATATCATAGCAAAGCTCTTGACTCTTTCTTGGGAAATACAATACAATTTAAAATGAAGTTTGAAACAGAGCCCATCAGTTGCTGGTACCTCAGTGGTCTATATCGTAAGTCTGATATTTAATTTTAGGAAGTTGGTAAACAAACACATGCTTAAAGGAAGATAAAATGCTGTAGAGAAAATTATTTAGAGCTGACCAAGATTTCTAGTTTTAATTACCATTTGCTATGATACTAACCACTCTCACATATGAAGAATCAGAAAATACTGAGTACACAAATTAATGTATGTGTGTATACATTATTATGGAAATCATGGATAACAGGGAAGTTCCTGTCACAAGGTACAATTTCTTCCAAGATCTGACCAGATCGGGTCTGTTCAGGGTGGTATAACCATAGACAAGGTACAATTTTCTTTACCCACTGTGTCATCTCCCAAGCGAACAGGGTACAATTTCTTATCTTTCTGTGATAGGTGTCTGCACACTAATCACTTAGCACCAATTTACATCCTTCTTCACTATATATATATATATATATATATATATATATGTATATATATATATATATATATATATATATATATATATATATATATATATATATATATATTTTAATGTGGCACCAGGGAATGAACCAAAGACCTCATAAAGACACAACTCTACTGAGTGACCTCTCTTTGCAAAAATTTTCACTCCTCCACTTTTTTCTTTTTAATTTTTAGAGATGGGGGTGGGGGGGAGCAGAGAAACTTCTCTGAATGCCTGGTGCTCTACATGGTGCTTCCACCAGGTGCCAAACCTGAGAAACCAGAGCTCCAGATTCTACAGGGCTTCTGCTGTATTGAGTGAGTCATCTCCTGGATCACAGAGACATTTCTCTGTCTTTGTGAATGTCTCTGTGAAAGACTTTATCATCAAGAGTGTTTAAAAGCCTACTGAAGGGAAGGGGAGACAGCTCTCCCAGTACAGCACACACTTTAACATGTTCAAAGAACTGGGTTTGGGCCTCTGGCTACATGGGAGTGCATCTGTAGGGGAAGCTTCATGAGTGGTGTGGAGCAGTGCTCTGGTGCATCTTCTCTCTCTGTGTGTGTTTCTCACCTTCTATATTTAAAAAGAGAGAGAAAAAGACAAGGTTAAAAAAAAAGAGTGGTGGAACTCTGCAGGCATGAAGTCCCAGTGAAAACCCTGGTGATGAAACAGTAAGAAACACACCTTGTGAAAAGTAAATCAAATATAACAGCAAAGAAAAGAAGTTGAAAATTTCTAAGCTTTAGTCTCTGTGCTACGTTAATTAGTGTTATTCATTAACCTCTTACCATATGCAAAAGCAGCACAATATATTTCTAGAGATAGAAAATGTGATTTAACAATTAAAACAAGGATGATAGTAGTGAAGGTTACTTTTTGGGAAGTCTAGCAAGTGAAGAAGTTATCAAAATAATACCATAAGGATTTTATTTTATTTTATTTTACCAGAGCCCTGATCAGCTCAAGTTCATTCTCTGGCCTCATACTAATATTTCAAAAAATCACATTATTTTAATTTGATCAGTGTGGAATCTGAGGATCCAAATTCAGGTTCAAACAGAATAGTGAGACAGATGCAAGGTGAAATTCTTCTTTTTACAAAACCTGTCCTTCCTATTGTATTTTTGATCTCTCTATACGAAATAATTTGTGAACCACAATGCCCAAAACAAAAACAATGTCAAGCACTGTTTATGTCTATAAACTAACATAATACTTCAGGTTTTTCGACTATTGTCAAATAGGCTAGGTACCCACTACTACCTAAACTTTTATATGTAGAGATTTAAAAAAATATGGCCCTTTCCTGTGAAAAATCTTATAATACACATAAAGTACTCACAGTTTCTATAAAGGTATGAATTAAGCACTGTCAAAATTGTTGTGCTTGGGTTAGCTGGAATGAATTAAAAACAACATACTATCTTTACACTGTAGACAACTTTCTTACTCTATAAGGCTGAGAGCTGCACAATTACAAAGGGAGATCAGAAAGAAAATACCTTAATATCTCATGTCTAACCAATAATTATTTCATTGCAAAACATTATTTAAAATAATTCATTGTGAAAAAAAAAGTCTGTCTGTCTTCCTCAATAGATTGGAAACCCCATGGGAGCAGGGATCATATTTCTTTGATTTTCCAATACCTCCATTAACAGGTGGTAGTATAAATATATATTACCTGATAATCTAATTAAACATCCAGATTAGTCTAAGAAAACAGACATAGAAACACCTCGCTCAAAGACAATTTAGTTACACATGTCTTGTTCATTCAACAACTGAATTTTACCACAGTGGCTGAGTGCAGTTAGAGAAGAAGTTCAGGGACCATAAAAGGATAAAAGTAGGGTCTTCTCCCAATTGGGCAAGAAATATTAAGTCTGGTTCTGGCTGTCTGCTTAGATCTGTGCTGGAAGTTATATAAGTTTCCCAGTCCATGCCAATTTCTTCCCATTTTTTACCCCCCCTTGTAATGGGAAGAATATGTTCACAAATTTCTGAGATGGAATTCAAAAAATAGTATTGTGGTGACCAGGTAAAGGTGCACTTGATAAACTATGTGCAGGGATCTGGGTTCAAGTCCCTGGCCCTTACCTGCAAGGGGTGGGGAACTACATGAGCAGTATAATACTACAGGTGCCTTTCCTTTTCTCATTTCTTAACCCCCCCCCCAAAAAAAAAAAAGAAAGAAAAAAAAGGCAGAGTATTTTTGGTTATGGTTGGGACTCTACCAAGTATTGACATTGAACTTTAGGGGAAAATATGCTCTAAGTTCTAGATTATTCTTGTGATAATTTTCTTTCTTGTTTTTCCCCTTTTGTTGTCATTGTTGTTTATCATTGTTGTTATTATTATTGTTGTCATTGCTGTCATTGTTATTGGATAGGACAGAGAGAAATCGAGAGAGGACAGGAAGACAGAGGGGGAGAGAAAGATAGACACCTGCAGACCTGCTTCACCACCTGTGAAACAAACTCCCTGCAAGTGGGGAGCTAGGGGCTCAAACCAGGATCCTTATGCCAGCCATATGATATGTATGTATATGTATCTCTGTGCACTCCATTTCTCTTTTTAAATTTTTGCTGAGAGACAGAGTGATAGAGAAAGAACATGCTGTGCTGGAGATGAACTCAGGACCTCATGCCTGAGAACTCAGTACTTTATCTAACACGCTACCTACAGGAGCACTGGTCACTGATATTTGTTTCTAAACTGTAAGCACCATGTGGGATCACTTCCTGGCATTATGACAGGGCATGGCAGGTGCTCAATAAGCATTTGTTGACGGACTGAATGTATGGTTTTGAAGGAGGTAGCAAACCTAATTCCCCAGTGATATTTTATGTCAGCTTCTTAGGATAAGTTTGGATTGACTAAACATATACACAATGATAATGGAGGAGACAATTCAGCAGACTGCTGACTGGCAGGAGGAAGCCAGGTGAGTATGAAAATCTTTCACAGGGAGTTGGGCTGTAGCGCAGTGGGTTAAGCGCAGGTGGCGCAAAGCACAAGGACCGGCATAAGGATCCCGGTTCGAACCCCGGCTCCCCACCTGCAGGAGAGTCGCTTCACAGGTGGTGAAGCAGGTCTTCAGGTGTCTATCTTTCTCTCCTCCTCTCTGTTTTCCCCTCCTCTCTCCATTTCTCTCTGTCCTATCCAACAACGACAACAATAATAATAACTACAACAATAAAACAAAAAGGGCAACAAAAGGGAATAAATAAAATAAAGATTTTTTTAAAAAAAGAAAATCTTTCACAAAAGTAAAGCACAGAGATAAGTAGAATTGACTGCACAAAGAATATTTATTGGAACATTAAGTAGAGATAGCAGAAATCAAAGGAAATACCAAAGTACCAAGGAAGTCCCAGGCATACAGAAAGATGTCACCTTGGTCAGCAAGGACCATTAGATCATGAGAAAAGTCACAACCAAAGGCTCATTTGCTAAATCCATAAAGGTTCAAGTTTATCTAATGAGATGTAAACATACAGATTAAAAGACCCTCATCAGATGTATTGCCTCTCATTCTCCACCCTTAAGCCCTCATTCAGTTCTGTTCTGCCTTTGAGGCCATATTTAGCATATTCCTATGCAGTCCTATGAAGTAATTTTGACACATTTTTGGGAAATACAATACGAAGAAATCATGACAGATTTACCAAACTAGTGAGGTGAAGAAAAAGGAAAGGGGAAAGAATGAGTGACCAGTGATTATGCAGCTGGTTTGAAACATAAACATCTGCATCATATCCATGTATATTTCTCTACTACATGCACAGCTTTCTATAAGTACAGAGCTGGGTATGTTTATTTGCAACATTACAAATCATGTGAAGCAGATGAAATTAGAGCCTTCCTTGTGGGTTTGACATTGTTTTCATTACCGGGTTTCCACCACAGTGAAATTATGTGGTTCTCAAAGTTGCCTGCTATTCTACTGGCGATGGTGGGCATCAAAACTGCAGAGAGTAAGTAGTTCCTTTCACACTCCTGAGGACTCACATATTTTTCTTTATTGGTTCAGCCCATTCTTAATGACTATGTTGAAAAAAAAAACACTCCGAGGATTTTTCCTTTCACTAGTTTTGATAAATTCCCTGACTCCATTTCAATAAAGGGAATATAACTCATCTTAGTTAAAGTAATTGTTGTGAAGGACAGTTGAATGATTAAAATTTGTCATCAGCCAAGAGAAAAGAGTAGGGAGGGGAAGTCTTATAGCAGCAAACTCAATGCATCACAGGGAAGATAGAAAACAGCATATTGAAAAATAAACATTGTTTTGTACAAAAAAGCACAACCTCCTTGCTTGTACTGTACCTGAGACTGGCATTTGTTCTGAGAAAAAGAAAACATTTTGGCTACAAAAGCAGCTTTCATTCAAAAGTCAAATCAAAGTCCAGCTTTATTGTTGTAATTTTACAAATCTCAAATGTAACAAAGCATAATCTATTTAATATAATAGTAGTGTGAGCTGTAGAGTATAAAAACAAAATTGGGAATATGTTGATACTTACTTTCTGGAAGCTAGAAAGCATTTCTGTTCTGTGAGACCCAATTTATGAGGGACAATTCAGTTACACACTTAGCAATGACAATGGCAACTAGGAACATGCTCTAGAAACCAGAGAAAATGCATTTGGGCTTGGGCATATGCATCACAGAGCAGAATCAATCTTCCTAATTAACAACAAATTAGCAATCCCAAAATGAGTGGGATCAACCTATCTTCACTGGCCAAGAATCATGCTAAGTATAGAGCTTCCTTTAAGTGCCTCTAAATTACATTTACACACATATAGAGTAACATTCTTTTAATCTAATACTACATTAGTGTCATTGTGCTTAAAGTTATTGCACCATTTAAAATTTCTGTAGATAGGTGGACAGATACACAAATTAATAGACAGAGATGTAGATAGTCAGACATTTCACAAAGCAAGGCTCTCAGGTGGTAACAAATCACAGAGAGGCAGTGTACAAGATCCTTATTAGCATAAAGCTCACCAAAGAAGAAAAGTTGGTATTGAATAGTGATATTTTCTGAGGCCTAATGGCTATTTAGTCATGAAGTATATATTTTTAATGTACCAAGTTAAACCTTAAGAAAGAATAATCATAGCCAAAGCAAGCTTAGTAGGCTAACAACTAAAAGAGCATTTTATGAAAATGATGTGTTATCAGGTGATGCCATATTAATCCATTTAATATCCAAAATATGTTAGACTTTGACAAGAGCTGCTTCACTGCCTGACTCTGAGGGTGGTGATCATTGTGAGGTTGTGTGTAGGTATATCAACCCCCTGGTGGTGTGTCCTATTGTGAAGGCCTTTGCAGTACCACACAGAACAACCCCAAAATCAGGGCCCATAAATTTCATAAATTTAACACTAAATAAAATAAGAACTATCTGTTTCTATTTTAAAAAGCTCAATCAAATTCCTGAAAACATTAAAAATCAACCTACCATGGGACCTTCCTCATCTAGGCATCTATCCAAAGAACATAAAGATTTTAAAAGGTCTATGTACTGTTGTGTTTGTTGCAGTGTCATTTATAATAGCTAAGATTTAAAAATAACCCCAGTATCACAAACAGCAGATGAATTGGTTAAAGAAGTTGTGGCATATATGCACAATGGAATACTACACAACTATAAGAAAAGATGATCTATTTTCCTTTGCTGCAACATGAATGGAACTAGAGGGAATCACATTGAGCAAGATAAGCTGGAAGGAGGACAAATACCCAATGAAATCACTCAAGATTCCAAGAATGAAAGCCACGGACAATACAGGGTGAATCTTCAGTGGACTATAGTCTATCTCAGATGACTGAGGGACTCTGAAAGGGGAAGGGAGGGCTACTAAGGGGAGGCTGGCAACCCAAGTTCCTATGGTGAAATAAGATGATAGTTTGCTTGAGAGTGAAATGTACTGATACCTATTCTTGGGAAAATGTGGAGATTTATCCTTGTGACAATGTAAATCAACATTTCTTCAGTAAAGTGATACTGGAACTGGGAAAAAAGAAAATCAGTTTAAAATCTAACCTTCAACAAAAGGAGGAATGATAATTACATTTTTTTTTTTCTTAGACCAGGTAATGCATTTCTATTAATAGAGCAGGACATTTTCTTGTGGTTGTCTACTTTTGTTCTTAGTATAAGCATTAGGGAATTCATGGACGGGCCCAGAGACTGCAGGTGAAAGTGTGTTGTGTATGTGTAAACCTTCCTCTGGAGGTCCATGGGTTTCATTATATTTCCAGAGAAATTTACATCCCAGTACAATCTACTATTATTACGGCCCATCAATGAATGAGGTAAAAGCTCTGAGTGGTGTGCTGAAAATGACTGAGTAACCAAAAGTGAAAATGAAATTCCTTGCCAAAAGACAAAATCCAGGGATAGATTATTTGAAAGTTGAAAAAGTAATTTTTTAAAACATTTTTTCCTTTATTGGGGGATTAATGTTTAATAGTTTGTACATGCATAACATTAAAAAACATTTTAAAATGTTAATAAAAAAGAAAATGTAAAATCTTTCAAAAATTAAATGTTGACCAAGGCCCAAAGCTGGAAAGTGAATTAGAACTCTCAACTCTCCCCTACCTAAGAACATTCATTCTCATGAAACAACAATCTATCTTTGATTCCTTTCTTTCTTTTTTTTAAATGGTAAGCTTTTTTAATTTTTATTTATTTATTTATTCCTTTTGTTGCCCTTGTTGTTTTATTGTTGTAGTTATTATTGATGTCATTGTTGTTGGATAGGACAGAGAGAAATGGAGAGAGGAGGGGAAGACAGAGAGGAGGAGAGAAAGATAGACACCTGCAGACCTGCTTCATCGCCTGTGAAGTGACTCCCCTGCAGGTGTGGAGCCGGGGGCTCGAACTGGGATCCTTCCATTGGTCCTTGTGCTTAGCGCCACCTGTGCTTATCCCGCTGTGCTACTGCCCGACTCCCCTTTGATTCCTTTCTACATCAACAGCAATGCAGGCCATTCCTAACACATACTTAAGAATGCTGACTGGAGATAATCTGCTTTATTCCAGAGTCAGTTTAAAATTGTGACTGGGCATCATTTCCAGTTAAAACCATGTGTGAAGATTAGAAGAACCATGTGTGATTTGAACTCATTCCTGAATAGAAAGGAGTACTACTTAGGCATGAGAAATTAACTTCCTTCTAGTTGTTTGCAGTCTGTTAAAGAAAAACTAAAACGAAAACCCTTAGGATTAGATGAAACCCACCCCCATCCCAATGCCATTTGCTAATAAGAATAGGTTCCAGTCTGGATCTCCATGTAAGGTTCAGCGAGAGTCTTACTATTCAATAGAGAAGGACATGTATACCCACTGTGAGGGTCTCCTGTAAGCCTCAATTAGGCCATTTTGTTGTTGTTGTTGTTATTGAAGTTTTTTTTTTTTTTTTTTTATGAGAGAAGGATCCAGAGAACCAGAGCATCATCCTGGCACATGACAAACGCTAGAAAAAGAATCCTGGCACATGTGATCTCAGGGACTGAACTTGTGACCTCGTGCTTAAAAGTCTAACATTTTACCCAGTATGCGACCTTCTGGGGCACCATCTTGTTATTTTTACATGACTTTCCTGGTTTAGAAACCAGGTTAGCTATTAGTATGTCAGAATGAAACCAACATTTTAATGTAATGATGCTAGACCTCTAGCATCAATTATTTCTTTTCCCATTTGTTTAGCATTTGTGTGTGGGGAGTCTATGGGCTGAAGACAGGGAGGAGTGAGCGAATTCAGATGCAAGCCTTCAATTTACTCCACAGAGTAGAACAGAGAATCTTTCTACCTAAGAATATGAAATTTCACATTTTGACATGAGAATTGAGTGTTCTAATGTCTGAATCATTCTATTTACATAACTCTCTGATAGTCCCTTGGAAAATCACTTCAACGTATACCTCAGTTTACTCCTTTATAAGAAGGAAGAATACTCACAAGACTGTTAGACTAATTACTATTAGTAATATTCTTAAATTGGTGCCATGTAGGTGATGATTACTAGTAAATAGCTGTTATTGTCACCTCTGCCTAAAGTTAGCCTTCTTTAGCATTTCTTTCAGCTTTCAAACTTCCTCTTTTCAATTTTAATAAAATATTTGGCAGTTATGTATATCACAAAAATGCATTAGGGCATAAAAGCTAACACTTTCTTTTAATTTTAACAATGTGCATACTATTGGTAAAGAATATTGAAAGAAATACAATGCATAAGTAGATTTTACACCACATTAGAGTTGTCCAATTTCTCATGTTTAAAATTTTTCTGCATGACTAGAGCCAGGAAGAAATACATGCCAGCATAATTATATGAACAGTTGAAATTTAAACATATTGAAAAAGAGAAGAGAACATGTCCACCCATTTGTTTTGCTTTGTATTTTTTTCTCCATAACAACCCCAAAGATAAGTAATTTCTTTTCATAGTCAAGCTGAAGGCACAGAGCTTTAACATTTGAAAGAGAGATAAGGGTGTATGTGTTGGGGGGGGACTTTTTTTAAGTACTGTGCAAATCGATACACACACAAAAAAATCTCAAGATGATAGTTTAATTAAAATGTGCACAAGGCAATTCATCAGCCTCTTCCCTTGGTATATACTAGCCTCTAGAATCTACCTTCTGTTTTCTGTTCCCTGATGGTTTTAACTCGAAGGCATTTAAAATAGCTTTCAACCAGCACCTTTCCACTTAGCTTACATTTCTTGTTTTTCTTTATAAACAAGAAATTGTACTGTCTTTGTGATGTTTGTTATGCCTCATGCTTTTTCATCTCCTGCATGAGTTTGCCTAGCATGAAACCTGTCATGCAGTGAAATTTACCTGAGAGCTAGAGGGAGAGAGAAAAAAAATCTTCCAAGTATATTTGGTTACAAGTTCATAGCCACCTAAATCACTGGCAATTTTATGCTACTGGTTATTTCAATTTAAATGTTTGTAAAAGTACATATAAAAATAAAATAACCACTCCCATAGTCATCAAAATGAAAGATCTACTTGGATTAGAATATACTGCAAGTTGCTTTAAACTACCATGTAGGAATGTTAATATTACTCAATTTCTATTACACAGTGTTCTAGGGATACCTTGGCAGGCACATAAAGCTACTGAACTCTTGCCTGCTTAATAGTTGGACTCCCATTGTAATTGCTTTGTTCACTGGCTGCCCTGGGTCTTTATAATTGGGCAGAGTCCAAGGTCAAGATCCAATGAGGTAGTGGCTCCCACTCTTGAATGGTTGTTAAGTTTTTAATGGTAGTTTTGTTTCAGTCTCCCTTTTTCAGGTGGGAAGAAAAGACCCTCTCCTTTGTATTAAATGACTACACTATATTTCTGTTCACCTTCCTGCTCAGTAGTTTTTAATTCAAAAGTCACACAGTCACAAATTCAGCCCAAATTGAGATTCAAAGTGATTTTTTAAAAAAAATACTTTTGAAATTTCTTAAAATGGCTTTTTATGTTTTTAAAACTGCATATACACTATTGTATTTATTATAAGGATTTCATGTAAAAATTGTTGAATCCATATTAATCTCAGTTTTTAGTGTCTTTCAATTTGTCTTTATAATATTCATAAATACAATAATATAATAATAATAATCAAGAAGAAAGTGCTTTAATTTCTTTTAAAGTCAAGATCATAATCATACTATGAAATTAGAAAAGAACATTAACTATTAATCAAGATACTTCCACTTTTGTATTTTTTGTCATAATTTTTAGTAACTTAATTTTTCTTTTCATGAGAATTAGGTCATTGAAACTAGGGATTTGGGAGGCAGTTTATATATTAGGTATAGTTCTAGACCTGAGGGCTTGATTTATTCAACTTTAAGTCTGATGTCTCTCTTGTTGAATGCCACTGGGAAATTTATTTTTCCTCTTTGGAATGTAAATATTTTCATATGAAATGAGATAGTGAGGCTAGATTATGTATAAAGCTTTTCTATTTATAATTTTTCATTATCTAGCCAATATCCAGTTTGTGTATGTGATTTGTAAGCAAATGTCCACAATTGACAAGAAGACTATTTTAGATTTAAAATTCTGCATTACTTTTCAATAGAGTATTGGTGCCACCACATAATTTTTACTACTCAAGCACAAGTCTAAGGGAGCATTTTTTGATGCAGATATTTATCATGATCAATCCAACAGTCACAGCTATTATGTACAAGTACCCAGCTCTTGGAAAGCAAGTAAGACTGTAGCTTCTGCCTGAGGAAGTAGTGTTTTGTTTTTTTTTTTAACGGAGTAAACTTTTATGTACTAATTCTACATTTTCTACAAAGCTGATGGTAAACAACAGTGACTCATTTCCTGTGCAAAAGCTTATCAAAAAGTGAGCGCAATTAAATTCTGGTAGGTCTGTGTTCCTATGAGCTCTGAGAGATTTATTACAGAATTTAGCCTTACTGTAATTATGATACCATAGAATGTGTTTAATGTTGTCTTTAGTGTTCCCTTTTATTTATTTATTTTATTATTTTATTTACTCCCTTTAGTTGCCCTTGTTGTTTTATTGTTGTTATTGATGTTATTGTTAAATAAGACAGAGAGAAATTGAGAGAGGAGAGGAAGACAGAGAGGCGGAGAGACCTGCAGACCTGCTTCACTGCTTGTGAAGGGACTCCCCTGCAGGGACTCCGGGGGGGGGGGGGGGGGGGCTCAAACCTGGATCCTTATGCCGGTCCTTGTGCTTTGCACCACGTGCGCTTAACACGCTTCGCTACCGCCCGACTCCCTAGTGTTCCCTTTTAAATGCTTAAGAGTCTGAAAACATATTCTCATAAAAGTGACTCAACCTGTCATATTACTCCTTTTTTACTATTGCTCAATTTCTGGAAGAAATTGTAATAATTTCATATATCACTCCAAATATAGTCAGGTCTGGCTAGATGTTAAAGATTATTCTTTAACTGTATCAAGAGGAAAAGATAGTTGTTTGAGAAATTTATGAATTTATTGAAAAGTACATTTGTTTGGGGACTTACGGTTCATCTATGCGAGTGGAACCAATGAGAACATTTGACATGGACTATGCCTATATTAAAAACAATTCTTAATAGAGATGAAATTCTGAAGCAGTGACATCTTAGTATAAATAGTGAATTCAGGAAAGATACCCTTAGGGAAGAAGAGTGAGAACTAAACTTTAGAGTCTAAAGAATTTTAAAAGCTATGGGCAGATTGTAGGGAAGTGCAGGAGGGAGACCTGTTGATTAAATTGTATACTGAGATTGCATGTGATGGTGTTGGTACAGTATAGATGTCTTACTGACTGAAGTATTTAAATATTATAGTTCTGGTTATTTAAGGAGTTTGACTTTATTCCTCCCTTTCAGTACAGCCAGAAACTGACAAAACAGGTAACTATCTCCCCACTGTCAATATCAATGTCTACTGTCAGTTTAGACAGCTTTGAAAAATTAAAATTACTATTTGGATAGGAAAGTCTCCTGATATGTTTATCTCAGTGACTTCTTGTGAAACTCTTCCTGTAATTTTGACTTGGTTGTTAGATTCTTTCTTTTTGCCTTTCTGAATAGGGCTACCTACCTTGAAAGAAGAAAGTTTGGAGTGTACATAAACACCATTCCCAGGGCCACCAAAAGACTGTGTCCCATCCCATCCTCCCCCCACCACACACCTCCCCAGTGAAGCCAAACATCCACCCTCACCTACAACGCAGGGATTTTTACTTTGGTGTCCTATTCCAAACTCAGTCAAATCGTGCTTTGAGTTTTCCTTTCTGTTCTTCTTTCTCAACTTCTGTTTATGAGTGGGATCATCCCATACTCAGTCTTTGTCTTTCTGACTTAGTTCAATTAACATAATTCCTTCTAGCTCCATCCAAGATGGGTCAGAGAAGGTGGGTTCATTGTTCTTAATAACTGCATAGTATTCCATTGTGTATCCCATAATGATCCTGTGTCCATACTCCCAGAGGGATAATGAATAGGAAGGCTATCAGGGGAGGGGATGGGATATGGAGTTCTGGTGAGGGAAATTGTGTGGAGTTGTACCCCTCTTATCCTGTGGTTTTTGTCAGTGTTTCCTTTTTATAAATAAATATTACAAAAAGGGAACCATTTACTGAAATGACAAAGGTAAGGCATATTAAATTAGTTCCAACAGAAAACACTTAAAATGTAATTCTACACTTGTAGGAGATTTTTAATCTTCACAATTCAAAAAAAAATTGGGATTATTTATGGATACAATAACTTTCATGGCATAAAAAGTGTATCCTTTTCCTATCCTACCTGAGAGTGGAAGAAAAAGTCATCATTTTGCCCACAGTTCCATTTTTATGAAGGTCTATATGTTTCAAACTCATGTGTAGTTTTTATTTGTTCATTCCCATTGATCTATCCAATGGGGCATTTCAAACTATGGGTAGAATTCTTGTTTTCTATAATATTCTATTTTGGAAAGCTCCTAAGTGGTCTCCTATGGTGTCATCCTCTGTAAGATCCCTTCTAAGTAGCTGTAATCAGTGTACTCCACATCTCTATGCTTCCTCCAGTGTCCTCTCTTACCAGGGCTTCTTCTCTTTCTGGAAAAGCTTATCTGCTCTCAAGGCCTTGAATAACAGCTGTACCCTCAGACCTACCTTTCCCTCCCCTTGTGCCTTCCCACAGTGTTTCCTGTTATTCTGACCTCTTCCCCTGTAGGACTCATCTCTATTTCATGCTATCTATTGTAAAAACAAGATCATCTTCCCAGAGAAACCATCAAACCCCTCTAAAAACTGTTGTCATGATGGAAAGAATCCTCAAGCCCTTGCTTCCTAAAGCACAGAGCCCAGAGCTCAGAGCTCCTTTATTTCTGTTCTCACCCCATTTTGAATCAGTCACCAAATCCTGCCATGTTTTTTAACAACACAGATAAAATCAGTTTCTTCTTCTTCATTTTAATAGTTATGTCTCTGATTCAGGTTCTGCTGAAGTGACCTAGAGTCTACTGTGACTGTGTTCACTCCCTTTCTTCTAATCAATTGAAAATACAATAGCTAAAATAATTTTTTCATCTCACTTGCTTTGACTAGATTCTCCCCCTGCCCCCACTCACATGCTCAGAATAATAAAAAGTCACCCACTCCCCATATTTTTATGGATGAGGGAATATTTGAAATGCTGAAAGACTAAATTGTCCAATATCATACAAATTGTCTGTCTGAGCTGGAATTTGGCCCTGGCTGTTGAGGTTCCAATCCATTCCCTTTAATATGCAACACTGAGCCATTCTTTATAGTATTTGAACAGGGAACCTCTCTCCAAACTGTTCAACTCTCCCTGAGGACTGGGGTGCCTATGTTTACACTGCCAGCCCACCCCTACCTCACACACTTGAGCATTTCTTTTTCTCTAGTGAAGGACAGTTAGTTTCCTCTCAGACTCCCACTTTCATAGTCTCATACTATTTCTATCCAACTACTAAAGCGTTTCCTTCCTCTGATTCAAAACTAACTTTGAATTAAATCTCCCCCAAGAAACAGCATGCTTGTTGTCTTTCTTTCACCTCAAGACTCAGATTTCCCATATATTTCTATGCCCAATAATAGGGAAAAAAGCCAATAAAGAAATAATTTTAAACCACTGATTAGTTAAAACCAAACCAAACCAACCAGCCAAACCATGGTCAAAGATCATATTTTTAATTCATAAAACATAATTCTAATTTTTTTGTGATGTCTAGGAGAATCAGTTTTTCATGGGTCCATCTTGGTCTATTTGCAAGTGTATCCAAAAGGTAATAGAAGAGTTCATAGAAAGATCTGGCAATGGACCTCCTTACTATTCTTTTCTTTGCTAATAATTTACTGGGATTATATGGGAAATCATATTATCTCCATGACCTAGTAGTTTTCTCAGAAATTTCACTTCTTTGTCCTCAGAACATACATAAGTTATTAGGATACTCTGAAGCGACTGCCCACAATTGCTTAATACAAGTATGTCATTAAAAGTATTATTTAAAATTAGTGAACTAATTTAATATGTAGCCTGGGGCTAGGAATGTTTTCACTGTATGAAGATATTTCTGTTGTAATGGAATTTGACTTCTTTATAATATCTAAAATTCTGAATTTGCTTCATCACCAACCTGATAGCAAATTAGCAGGCCTAGTTTATTTAGGGTATGGGATAGGCAAGCTTCCCTTCCAAGACTGAAATTTTGGCAGTTTCTTAATTAATCTAGTAGAAGATAAATTGAAACCACAAAGTATCAGTTCCTGTGGATACTCTAAAAAGCATGACAATTACATCATAGCTAATGCTCAGAAATCCAGGGAAATAAAATCCTGAAAATGTTACCCTAAGTGAGAGTTATGTGTTATTACAATGGAACCAAAGTATGAATTTGACTTTATCTGCAGAGATTTGGAACTAGGGTGCTTAGTATAGTCAGTGGGTTATAACCCCGCTTCCAGAAAAATCTATCTAGCCTCATGCAACCAAGCAAATCTTTCAAACAAAATAGTCTTGTAGGAGGCAGGTTGTCATTTTCTAACATACTATTTAGGGCTCAGTTCAGGTTTCACTCTTTCTTCTTTTCCCACTTAAACTCTCTGCTCATTCTCCATAAGCACCATTTTCTAATTAAGAAGAATGAAGTTTGTAATGTGTAGAAGGGAGACATGACCTCCCTTGTGAGCCAATATCACTCCTCCATGCACACCATTAAAAAAAGGGGGGGGATCCAGGGGGGGGTTGTTTTTTTAATTAATATCACTTTGTCTGTAGTGCAAAACACATGGCAATAATTTAGTGAACTTTCAGTATTTCTCTTGTGGCAAATTGATAGCATAATTTTATTATGAGTTGAACAATTACTTCTGGGAGAAGAGAGATTCTCCCAGAACTACATACACATAACTGGGTTGGCTAAATGTAATACTTGGAGAAGGTAAAGAAAACACAGCCGAGGCTCAGCACAGACCAGAAGATTTCAGTTTCTCACTCCTGTCAAAAGGCCACTCAATAAGTCATACCTTAGGCTTATTTAATGTTAGAAGCCAGTAAGCTGACACAAGAAAAGACACACCGAGCCATGTGATCTCTAGTGCCTTGACCTGATAGGGCCATGTAATCCATCTATGGATTTTAATAAGTAACCCATTATGTTCCCTCTGGTGCTAATTATTCTGCACTTCATTTGTTTCCTGTTTACTGAGATTGCATTAGTGATTTCATTAAGAAAAAAAAATCAGTAGGAAAGTGAATTTCATGTAAATTTTACTATCCTAGTTTCTGAAGAGTTCTGTATTATTATTATTATTATATTATTTTAATTTTTCCTCTTATGTACATCTCCTACATCAGCCTATCCCATCACACATAAAGACAAATACACCAAATCGATGGAAACATTTCAGGATAACAAGAAACCTGCACAGTTGGCAAAGCAAAGAGTTACACTGAGTCACAAATATCTAAGACTATCAGGATCTAGGAATTCCCAGCTAAGGAGGCATTTTGGAATTTACCCCAGCAAACTCAGCTACAGGTAACACAGGAAACAGACCAGCTGTGGTCAAATTCCACTGTGCTATTTTATACACACCTTTCGGAAGAGGAAATGTGCTCACGGGCACTCAAAAATACCCCTGCATCCTTTAAACTGCACTGACCAAAAAAGCAACAGGAATCAAATACACAATTAAAAAAAAATCACTTTGCAGAGCACATGAATTCCATTGCATATATTACTTTAAATGTTCTCCTACATCAAACTATTGGACTCAGGGCCCTCTCTTTTGAGGAGGGTACCTTTCTGGAATTCTAGAAAACAACACAAAGAAAGCTGTCCTGTATTTCATTATTTTAAGGCAAAATGATTCTGGAAAGTTTAAATTTCAAACAGATGACAGTTTGACCTTGAAATGTCTATGTCCATGTCAGATAAAATTCAAATATTTGTGATGATGTCTATGAGGGAAAACTATTAATAAAAAAAAAAAACTACTCCCATAACATACCCGTGATCAACAATGGTCTGGTCCTTTCTTGAGATTTGAGTTGACACCCATCAAGTTGAGACTACTATATATACATATACATATACATATACATATACATATACATATACATATACATATACATATACATATACATATACATATACATATACATATACATATATATATATTTCTTTTTGCCTATGGAGTTAGAGGTAGATTTGAATCCAGATCCTTGGAGATTAATTGAGGTTCCTGCCCTTGCTCCTCCACTCTTTTAGTAATTACTGCTTATCTAAAGGCTTTAAGGAAGTTTGGAACTTAAGAGGCAGACATTAAACAGCTTGAACCTCAGCTTGCAGGGACTTATCTAAAAGATAAGCTGTATCTAGAGACACTGGAAATCTCACATCTCCCTCTGTTTACTCTGCTAGGGGAGGAGAGAAAGAACTTTGCACGTGTTTCAACCAGAGTGCAGAATTAATGACTCTGAATGAGGGCTGGGAGTTAACTGCAACTTTATACTGAACAATCAGTTAGCAACAATGATCCTGATTAATGCACAAAAATCACACTACACCTATTCCCAGCATTTTTTAAATTGGAAAGTTGTTTTTTAAAGATATAAATATATATATATATATATATTATTTGATAAAGACAGAGAGATGGGAGAGAGGGGAGAGAGATAGATACCTGTAGCCCTGCTTCACCACTTGTGAAGCTTACCCAGGGGCTTGAGCCTGGGTCCTCATGCACTGTATTATGTGTGCTTAATTGAGTGTGCCACAGCCTGGCAAATTGACCCCCCCCCAAGCATTTTTTGGTTATTATGATTATTATCAAACTAGGGAACAGAAAAACATGTGAAGAAAGCAAAATTAAGATAAATGAATAAATAAAACAACTAAGACCCTATGTATTTTTTATCCCAATTTTGAATAGCTCAGGCCAAAATAAATATTATACTTGTATATGCTAGGGTCAGGGCTCAATTCCTGGCACCTTACATGCCAAAGATGAATGAGCTTTGGTATCTCTATTTCCCCCTCTCTTTTATACTTTTTAAAAAAATCATACTTAAAATTTTATGTATGTGTATAGGCTAAAAGTTATATCCCTGAAATTTTTATAATAGCATAAATCAATAAAAATATATTTTAAAACCAATTTCCCTTCTTTCTAGAGAACAGAAGAAATAGCTCTTAGTGTCATGATTTGGATAGAATTTCTGCAGTAAGTACCAGGAGGTACCATCTAACTGATGCTTACTCTTCCATACTTGGAAAAATCCAATAGGACAAGAACAACAGAAACAATGACAAAGCAAGTCCTCAAACTCAAGAGGTTAATAGGACCACATTACTCATTAATTAAACCAATTCACAATTAAGTAATTTTCAGAAGGCTGCTCTCCAGTGAATAAATGCATGAATGAATGAGTGAAGTGAATGAGGATCTGGTCTAAAGACTATTCATAACGTACTTAACTCCTCTGAGAGTAAATTTTTGGAATAAATTGCAAAGACACTACACCATGGATAATGAAAGCAGTGAGAGAAAGTCTATTGCAAGAGGCACCAACATAGCATGAAAAAGGGAAAGGACTGAAAATTCAAAACTAGACTGTCATTATCAATGTTTAATTTATGAAGAAAAATTTAGAGAATAAACAACACTGTCTATATATATATCTTTTAACCTTCCTTTTAATAGCTTCTTTTAGGGGTTCTGTCTAAGCACTGCATTTGCAAGCCTATTTTCTGCATTCTAGATATCAAAGTAATCTGAAAAGTCTCATTTTAAAAACATTTATTTTAAAGTACAGATTTATCCATCTGTGGCTGGGATTAAGAACACTTCTACAGAATCAATTGTCATGATTTTGCAATATTTACAATGAATGGTCTTCCTATTTTACTACTGGTTAAGTTGGTATGATCCCCCTTTAAAATCATGTAACACAAGAGTATAGGCTTAAATTCCTCTGTTGCTTTCAGAAGCCATGGAGTTCATGCCAATGGAGATGGATAAAGGACTTACTGGAGCAAACTTGTCTCTTTTCCAAATACTGGTATAATGAAGTGCGAAAGTAGTAGAGCCTTGAGCTTAATGCAGGTCTTGTTTGTGGAGTTTATTGTCTTCTTCAAGGAAAGCCAGGGATGGATTCTAACAATCTTCAAATATTAAAAAGAGCCTGTTCTTTGGGCCAGATTTCTCTCCACATTTAGAGACTGGCGGCAGGGGGATGGTACCTTTCTGCCTGAGAAATTTTATCTTCAAAACTGAAGTTTTCATTTAAATATTTTCTTTAAGGGACATTTTTTGGAACTGTGTCAAAAAGTTGTTGCATTCCTTTTTTTGTTGTTTTGTGTTTTCTCTGCAGAACTGTACTTTACTCTAAAGGAGGGGCTTTTTTTTTTCTTCTCCCTCCCCTTATTGGCATTCCAACCCAGAAAGAAATATGCATCCTGAGATAATGCTGCCAGCTTGCTATGAAAACCATATTTCATTCTTTCTTTGCTGAGCAAAAGGGAAAAGCACAAAGGAGCTGGTATAACTGAGTGTAAAGGATTGCAGCAAACCTTCCCTTTGAGTCCCCTCACTGGCATCCCCTTCCTTTACTCCCCCCACCCAACTTATTTTGTTTACCACTTTTAAAAGGCACTTGCTGTGTCTGAGCTGCTTGCCCAAATTTCGATTGAATCTCAATTTCTGGAAAGGGTACTCTAACCTCTCTCCTAGAGAGGTGTCCAGAAATGTTGGTCTGACATGGCAGTGGAGTGGAGGCACAGCAGTCTGGGTACAATAAAGAGCTTAAGTTTTAAGTTCAGTGTGGAAATGCTACGAATCTGCTTCAGAAAGTGCAATGGGAAAATATAGTAAAAGTCCCTGTTATTTCAAATCTATCTACCATATGCCCCGGTCAACCCATTACATTTGCTGGAAATGGAGCAAAAATGAAATCCATGTAAATCAAAGGGTGATTCTTCTAGTTAAATGTTAATCATGGGCAGTTTTCCTTTCACTTTTTCCCCCTCGGTCTCCCTGTCCTCCTCCTTTTGGCAAAGCCTTTGAGAAACAACTGTGGATCCCCAAGAAATGATAAGATGGTTATGAAGCTAGAGGGACTAGAACCTGTGTGGATATGGAAAGAGACTGGGAACTCTACTGCTGACACAAACGTGGTTATTAAATAAGTACAACTGTGGTTAAGAAAGAGCTCTGGGAGGAAGCTGGGTGGTGGTTCACCCTGTATAGTGCACCTAGGATTCAAAGTCCCCCCATCACTCCTGTCTCCCATTCCCGCTTGCAGGGGGGAGCTTCATGAGTGAGGAAGCAGGGCTGCAGGTGTCTCTCCTCTCCTTCTATCAAGAAAATAAAGGAAAAATGGTCACTAAGCATGGTGGAGTTGTGCAGGTACTGAGCCCTAGTGATGATGCTGGTAGCAAAAAAGAGAAGAAAAAGGAAAGGAAGGAAGAAAGGAGAAGAGAAAGACAGGAGGAAGGGAGGAAAGAAGGAAGGAAGGAAGGGAGTGAGGGAGGAAGAAAGGAAGGCAGGAAAAAGAAAGGAAAGAAGGAACATAAGCATAAGCATAAAAACCTCCTGGGGCTAGCTGGTAGGACAACCCTTGGCATCAATGCCTCCTTCTGTGATCTCTAGCACTTTCTAGCTTCAGAAGCAATCTTCAACAAAAGCAATTCTCCTCCAGCTCCCCACACTGGAGTCGAGAAACAAGCTTTTCTGTATTCATTTCCTCAGCATTGGCAGTTTCAGCACATTAAGTGCTGACAATGAGTCCAGCACCTAGCAAATTTGACTGGAGATTCAAATAGATTTTTATTCTGAAACAGTGATGTTACTTGGAAATAATCACTACAGACGGCAGCTATGTGTTTAACAAATGGGTGTAGTGGAAATTGCTGAGCAGGGAGAGGATATTTTATCCAGCAGGGATGCTCCTTTTAGGTTTATCTCAAACCCACCTCCCTGGTTTATCACTCTCTCCTTTAATCCTTTCTCTCTTGAGATAACAGTGTCCAGCTGTCTCTGTACCTCATTACCTCATTTAGATTTTTTTGCACCACTAGCCAATTTTTCCATATGTTTACAGCAAAATGTTTTTCTCAATCTTCAGCTTTCTTTTGATGTTCTAATATTACTGCATTATTTCCTGGTGTTTGCTCTCTTTGCCATGGAATGACAACATAGACACCTTTGAAATGGCTTTTCTTTGCTGTAAAGAATTGCCACCTATTTTTATCATTTACTCAGTCTCCTGCTATTTCGACTTCAAAAGGGACTTGGAGGTTCACTGACATTGGACTTGAAATTGACCCATTGTCTCGAAACCCACCTAGAACACTATGATTACACTTCCAAGTATAAGCACCAAAGAAAAACACAGTGCACTTAAATCTATTAGGCCTGATGAGTTTCTCAGGAGAATGATCACTTTTCTTAGGCTACCACTTCATTTTGTTTTTTTCCCCTTCTTCTTATTCTGTTTTTTTTTAATGAGGCTTCAAAAGTTGTTATAATAATTACTTTACTTTTCAGTGTTTTTCGCTTTTATTTTTTAACAAATAAATTCTTTTGTCTGCATTTCACTTATTAGAAAACTCAGACACCTGGGCTTTTAATGACTCTTCCTAAAGGAAAAAAGAAGAAAGCTAGAAAGAGAAACACATTCCCAAGATAATACTTTGGCACTGGAGAGCTATATCATGCCTAGTCCTAACCAAACAAATTCATACACATTCTAGGAAAAATTGTCAGTGGGGTCAAATTGAAATAGATATCATTAAAGCTGTTGCTTTCCATGAGTAAGTTGTATGGTGTGGATGTGTGACTATGAAGAACTGTTCAACTCAGATTGTTATAAGACCATGGATGGCAAAGTAGGGTAAAGGAATGAAGATATTTAATAGCTTCAATTTGAGCTGACAAGAACATTTAATTTATCATACAGAGAAACACTCTGAACCTTCAACTGAAAGGCACTTTGAAATCTAAGTTACATGTATTTTTTGGGAGAGTGGGTGGGTGAGAAGGGGGGATGGCTTTCTACCAAGAAAGTCAGTCCATTTTACTGCTGGGTATACCTGCATTCTGTCAATATGTCATCCTGTAGATTTTTGCTCACTGCTTTGCAAATAGGCTGTAATTACTTTACAGACACAAGCTTTTAAAAGTATAGTATTTCTTCCCTTTTAAAAATTAACCTGGTAAAAGGAACTTAAAATTATTATTGCAGTCCTGACAGAGCTTAAGGAAATTTAGTTGCTAGAGTTAAGACTTGACCTTATTTCAATGCTTATTACTGGAAAAGGTATACACGTTCTTCTCAATAATTTATTCGGGCAAAAATTTTCTCATTAGAAAAAGATAACTTTTAAGAATCTTTTGTCAGTGAGTGATTGTAAGCATGGCTCCATGAGGAAGTATCAGAGCATGAATACCCAAAAGTTTCTTTCCAAATGTCTGTCACAGCTATTTGAAGCCTCTTACCTCCTAGAGTTCCCTAATCTTACTTCCCTGGCATCAAAGAACTACAAAAAAAAGTGACTTAAGAAACTACAAAAGTCTATATCTTTGTTTAATATAGAATCTGGGCTCGGTAAGTTGAAAGCTATGAAATTTCCTTTCCTTTTACATATGTCTTCTTCCCTTGAAAGAAATTTCCTTTATAGTTCATAAGCTATTTGATGACTTCTTTATTTTATTTATCTTGATTTACAAAATCATATTTACCTCACACTTTATAAATATATTATTTATTTGACAGAGATAGAGAAATCAAGAGGAAAGAGAGAAAAACAACTGCAACATTGCTTCAGAACTTGTGAAGCTCCTCCTCCCCCCAACAGGTGGGTCTGGGGCTTTAAATACAGGGCCATTGTAACCTGTGTGCACAACCAGGTGCTGCACTGCATGTGGCCCCCACCTTTTACAATGATTAATTTTTTATATTTATTTATTTTCCCTTTTTTTGCCCTTGCTGTTTTTTTATTGTTTGTTGTAGTTATTATTGTTGTTGTTATTGATGTTGAGAGAAATGGAGAGAGGAGGGGAAGACAGGGAGGGGGAGAGAAAGATAGACACCTGTAGACATGTTTCACTGCCTGTGAAGAAACCACCCTGCAGGTGGGGATCCAGGGGCTTGAACTGGGATCCTTATGCCTGTCCTTGCACTTTGCATCATGTGCGCTTAACCTGCTGCGCTACCACCTGACTCCCTACAATGATTAATTTATAACTCTTTTGGGTGTCATCAGGTTTATCACTGGAGCTCAGTGCCTGTATATACACCTCCACTACTCCTGGCACACATTTTTTAAATAAGGGGTGAGACATAGAGAATGATGGGGGGGGGATAGGAGGGAAGGAAGGAGGGAGAGGGAGGGAGAGAGAGAGGCAGAGAGAGAGAGGAAATAGTGTATATATAGTTGTGTATAGATAGATAGATAGATAGAGAGAGAGAGAGAGAGAGAGGGAGAGCGAGCACACGCACGCGCGTGAGAGAGAAAAATAGAAGAAACACCTGCAGCACTACTCCACTGCTTGTGAAGCTTCTGCCCTGTATATGGGGATGAGGGGCTTGAACCAAGGCACTTGTGTATAGTAAAGTGTATGCTCTAGCAGGTGAGTTGCCACCTAGTCTTATTTTTACTTATTTTAACAATAATGTCTTTTGGACATGCCAACACTTTACTAAGCATTTAGCAGGCAGTATTTTTTTTTTTAAGTTTTACAATTAGCTAAGGTATATAGTTGGCTGTTGTCCCCGTTTTACAGATGAAGGAATTAAGGCATAAACAGGGTAACTTGTTGACAGTCAATTATTTGACAAATGGTAGATCTTGGGTTTTAGTCTCATAGGGTCTATTTTTGGAACCTTGTATGTATTTCCCTTTGAGCTTTCATCAACTTTCAGTCAAATGACACCAAGTTTGCTGCTTTGCTGTGGAATGGCTACTCCAGTGTAGGGTATTTGTTTCTTTGCTTTTCTTCACTCCAAATGTATGCCTTTGATTACCTCACAGATGCTTTAATTCTCCACCAACAACTCAACAACTAATCATCACAGAAAGCCAGTGTTGCCCCTAGTGATTAGCTTTGGCAGTAAAGTGTACACACTAAGAATATCGCTATCATCATTTTACCAAACTTATTTATTCTTTTGATCAGGCACTGCTCAGCTCCAGCTTATGCTGGTGTCAGGGTTGAATCTGGGATGTCCAAGCCTCATGCATGAGTGTCTGTTGTTATCTCCCCAGCCCTATCTAAGGTATAAGTAGAAGAAATGGCTTAGTGCCATAAACTCCTCTTATTTCCTCAAATCATGTCTTGATTTATTTGTATTATTGTTGTTTTTTTCTTTGCATATTCTCTACTGTAAATACACTGGAAAAGTCCATTATTTCTAAAACTGGCTGCCAGATAAAACACATCTTTAATTCTCTTAATTATCTCCTAAATTTCCTTTTTGCTTATTTGTTCTGAAGTTACTGACTGATCTCAATAGGTCTGTTTTTACTGCTTATTGCTGGCGTCAAGTGCATGAAATCATGTTCTAGTGCTTATTACTATAGATGTTATTTTATAGTGAAGCGTAACTACCCTGACCTTGCTTGTCCTTTCTGTTTTTTAAGTGCTAAATTGGAAGCCATTCTGGAAAAGCAAATCTTGTATGATTTTCTTTTGATTTGCAGACATATGTCTCATAGCACACAAGCCTAAAATGTGGCCTCAGTCAGTGAAATGGGCATTACTTCCAAGTCAAAAATAACTGAAAGGAGGCTAGGTGGTAGCTCACTGGGTAAAACACACATCACCATGTTCTAGGACCAGGGTTCAAGCCCACAATCCCCATCTATGAGGTGAGGGGGGGTGCAGGAGGCTTCACAAGTCACTGCAGCAGATATTTCTCCTCTGTTATTTTCTCTATCTACCACTCTCTCTTACCCTCTAGCAAAAAGAAAAAAAAATTACCAGGAATGGTGGAGTTGTGCAGGCACCAAGTCCAAGAAATTACCCTGGTGGGGGGAAAAAAATGACAGAAAGTGGCTTGGGAGCTACACTCTGATGTCCATTGCTTTTTTTCTGTGGAGAACCCTGGGGGACTGGTGAAGACATTTAACACCCACTCTTTCCGTCTTAGTCTTTACTTTGCCCTTGAGAACAGTGATAAGAAAGTCTTTGGAACATCTTTCTTTCTTTCTTTCTTTCTTTCTTTCTTTCTTTCTTTCTTTCTTTCTTTCTCTTTCTTTCTTTCTTTCTTTCTTTCTTTCTTTTTCTTTCTTTCTTTCTTTCTTTCTTTCTTTCTTTCTTTCTTTTCTTTCTTTTTTTCTTTCTTTCTTTCTTTCTTTCTTTCTTTCTTTCTTTCTTTCTTTCTTTCTTTTTAATATTTATTTATTTCCTTTTGTTGCCCTTGAGGTTGGATAGGACAGAGAGAAATGGAGAAAGGAGGGGAAGACAGAGAAGGGGGAGAGAAAGACAGACACCTGCAGACCTGCTTCACTGCCTGTAAAGTAACTCCTTTGCAGATGGGGAGCCGGGGGCTTGAACTGGGATCCTTACACCGGTCCTTGCACTTTGTGCCACATGCGCTTAACCTGCTTTGCTACCTTCTGACTCCCTGAACAGCCTTCTTTGTTGTGAAACTGGACAGTAGAAGACTTTTCTTGAAGTAACCAGTGCTCATTTTCATATTTTATTTTGAGATGTGTAGGAATTCATTTATTATGTTAAAATTTTAAAATTTCTGATAGTGCTCCAGAGGTACCTGCTATACTGTCCTCACAAGCCACACCTTAGGGTCAAACTTATGGAACCCTATTAACTAAGGACTAAACCCAAGGAAATGTTGAAGACTTTCTAGCCTATTGTGGAAATGTACTGTAAAATTGATTGCTATACCCTAATCCTTGATAATCTGCAGAAGATGTGGCTCAGATAATAAAGAAATAAGAAACCTAAACTATCAGTGAAACTATCCTGCGTGTTCCTGGGCTCAGTAGAATTTTTTTTTGAAGAGGAACATTTCAGATTCTGGTCAGGGGTCTACTTGTAATGTTCATCTTTAGAGGATTCATGCTCTTCATTCTGCAAGCATTATGACTATGTCAGAAAGTCCAGTTCATGGGTAGTATTTCCAGAAAGAACAAGATAAAAAATAAGTGGCAAATGCTGCTGTAAAGGGACTTTGTTTCTCCACCAACACAATCACCCAAAACTTGCCTCAAATTTACCAAAACTAGGATCATAAGATGACATTAACTGCATTAAAATATAGTTCTATTTGGTTAAAAAGTCTATTGTTAGCACAAAATATTATTTATGCTATTATTCTAGCTCATTTATATATAATTTCAGGAACATAAAAGAAAAAAATATATATATATTGATATTGATATGTGTTATATGTATTTACACTGCCAGGCTCCTATCAACATTTAATCACATACACAGCACTGTCTGGAGATTAGAGTCTTTATTCCAAGTTTTTAGTTGAAAGGGTATCTTTAAATGTACATAGTTCCAATCTTTAGAAGAAAATTAAAGTGAATTCAAGTCTGTATTGTCTATCCTTCCTTTCTGCCTTTCTTTTCAGGTTAGCAGTTTATTTCTGCATTAATCACCCTGACAGAAGCAAGGCAACTCAATTTTCTGCTTCTGTAGGTAGGCACATCACTTTCTGTACAGCACAAGGCATGAAAAGGGCTGCAGCTAAGCTTTGGTTACTGGTGTAATTGAAATGCTATCCACACTATAGGGTGCATTAAAGTCAGATAACGGCAGTTCCTGTGGCCAATTTAAGTAGCTTGACTTCCCTGGGAAAAAAAAAAAATTGCCTGACAGATAAAGCAGACAAACTGGCTAATTCTCCAAGCATGTCTCTCATTGTGATCCTAGAAAAATGAGGAAAAAATGAATCACAGAACCACAAAATCAATTGACCCTCGGGTAGCTCATCAGGCAGCGAGCCTGATAAACCTAAAAGCTTTGTTAATGTCTGCCTGCCTGTATCCCTCAGATAGAGCACTTTGTAAATGAACCTGCTTTGATAAATATATTAAGGAAAGCTGTGAATAAAAGCAGAGACTTCTCATTTGTAAATACAACCTCTGCTACATGGAATTAGAATGATAAAATGGAGTTCCATGTAATTAAGTTTGTATAAGGCCTGAAATCCGTGCAAATACTTTCCCTGAATTTTGAAAGAGAACTGTCAGTTCAATTAATCTGAACATCACCCCAAGAATGTACTGAACAAAATTAAGCTGCTGATAAAACCTGGGCCAGTATTTTGATAAGTAATTCCTATATCATTTCTTGGCCACTGTGATCATTTTATTTAATCCTCTGCCCCTCCTTTTCCTCGGTTACCTCTAAGCCACATACAAAGGATGATGGTCTGTTCACTACTACAGGAGTAATCTGCCTGTCGCAAAGCAAAAAAAAAAAAAAGAAAGAAAGAAAGCAAAAAAAAAAAAAAAAAAAACCAAAAAACTACTTCCCCTGGGTTGAAAAATATTTAGGAGGGGCTTAAACATGCCTGCATTCACCTCACTACTCAAAGCTTAGACAAAAGAATCCTTTCCAGTACTGATGACTCTGTCTTAGGACTGTGGAGAACAGAGCAACTGTTTTTAACAGTGGTGATGTGACAGCTTCTGTGGTTTAAGAACTTTTAAAGTATTGGAGGTAGGAAAAAGGAGATGGAGAGGAAGAGGGAGAGGGGAGGATGAGTGAGGAGAGGAATATATCTTCCCCCAACCATTTACCTAGCTGGTGACCTTTTCTTCTCCCTACATTCTATTCTTTCATACCTCGAGGTAGAAACACAGAATCCATGCTCAATGTCATTGTTTTTAGAAATGAAAAAAAGAAAAGGAAAGAAACAGTTATTGTGAAATCTCATTTAGCCATTGGGAGAAAGACATTGATTTTTGGGTCACTCACCAGTTGTTAACTTGGAGAATTGTAAGTCCTGTGTCTTGCGCTAACTGTTTCTTCTGCTCTTCAGAAGGGTACGGATGCTAATGAAAAAACAAATGTTTTAAAAGATGTATCAGAAGTTAAGAAAGTCACTTCCTCCTAAGAATGAAACTACTATTTGTGATATTTTTATCGTCTATGGTTTGATTTTCCTAGGCACAGATCTTATTTTATTTTATTCTGTTTATCAAGAGTGGAGAAACATGGGCAGATAAAAGAATTCAGAAATCTGTATTAGCAGCACTCACCCACACCACCCCAACTATCCCTGCCCTATTTTAGAGGTTCCAACAATAAAATATGTGGCATTTCAATCATTAAATTTCATTAAGCAGTCAAGGATATAAACTATTTCTCTGATGGCATCAGAACTTTGGTGATGTACTATGATTTCAGTTAGTCTAAGGCAACTAATTCCAGGGCTATTGTTCTGTGGCTTCCTAGAAAGCTCAATGCAAAGCCCTTATTCTCTGATATGTTTGTGAGATGGCTCAATCTAAATATTGCATTCTAGTTGACCAGAGGTTATTGACAGTAAAAGTTTGGAAAGTAAGGTCATATATAACCACAACTATTCTTGGAAGCCATGACAACCAATCCAATCACAAACAGCAGACTGATAGAATATTTTTGTTGACTCCCGTAAGGACTGGGGAAAATTCATTTTTTTTTTCCTGGTTACTACCCTGGGTTAACAGGGTCACACACAGTGACCCATATCTAAAGAAGTCAATTATGTCCAATGCTTCATATAGAATTTTTACATTTCCCCTCACAATGGCACAGAAAGAGAAGAAAGCCAGAGGTTTGGGGTTTTGTTTTGTTTTCCATTCTTCCTTTTCTGCCACAATTAACCAACAGTTCTAGGCATCATTAAATCACCTTCCTCTTGCTCATTCTGGATTCAAGGACTGTTGCTTTAGAATTGTATATTTACTTTGGCAAACACAGTAGGATCCCATGTATACTTACAAAACATGACTGTGAAATAGGTCCCTACTCTAAATTCACCTGTTCTTTTAAATACAAAAGTAAAGTTTTATCCAGCATGTCAGAGTTGTTTATAAATTAGAAAAGTCTCTAATAATAAATATTTCCCATCAACATTATTAAAGGGTGACATTAGGGACAACAAAGCATTCCATTCAGAGCATTCTAGTCACTGCTGTGATTGTGAGAGTGACTGTTTTTCAGTCATCTAAGATGTTTTTCTCCAGGTATTTCATCTTCGGTAAAAGGCTGCATTATCCAAAATATGCACAATTACTTATTAGCAAACCCAAACACCATTAGGTTAAATAAAATCCCTTGATATAGTAAAAGGGTTAACTAGATTTGTATTAATATAGAAGTCAGGCTTTTAATATTCTGCAAATGTTAACAAAGAAAGATGATAATGTTGAGTTAATATGGGTTAAGCATAAAATGAAAATAAATTTTTCTGATTGCGAGGTGTTGACACTTTTTTGGCTAGGGCCTCCAGCCTGTTCCTGAAAGCTGTGTAATTACAGAAGGCTTTTCCCCTCCTTCCCCCTCCTGCTTCGAGCCTACCCACATTAGTAATGACCCCTTCACTGCTTCAAAAACCACTAATGGTCTTCAGCACGGGCAAGAAAAATGAACAGGATAAATTGGAATCCACAGTCAGTAATTTGCATCCTATGAGGCTGCTTTGGCCACTCACATTCATTTCTGGCCATCAATCGCTGCCTGTCAGGTGCTGCTCCCTGCCACCATGACAAATACTCCTCCTAATACTCAGATTCGTCCAAACAATGTAATTGTCCTCTATTCTCCTTTTGGTAATAGAGATAATGAATGACTGCACAAACAAGAAGGACTGCTCATCACAGACACTGGGGTGGCTTCAACTGGAAAAGGCCTTGGTACAAATTCTAATTGACTGAAAACACTGGTTTGGAGCAAGGGGAAGGGGGGCACAAAAAAAATCATCAAATTCTTACTTGTCATGGCATTTTCCAGACAAATTCCAAAGAACAGCACTTTAAAAAAATTTTTTTTTGTCCAATATTGAAAGTTGAGGTACGTGGGTTGTCTATTTGTCTGATGGGAATAAATTCTATAAATAATAAACATGTCTATGACAATCAGGACTCTTTAAGATTGTACGTCCAACTGCATTGGTAAGTTTGACCAGAGAACTGTTTCCCTACAAAAGGGTTTTTTTCTCATGTGTCTTGTCTGTTGTGACATATATGTGCAAGACACTTCTGACAAAATGCAGAACGGTGCATGTATATGCATCTCTACATGTGTACATGCACACATGTAAAAAATAGAGGAAGAGATTAACAGATTAACACACATTCACAAAGAAAAAAGCTTAAGATGAAATAAAGGTTTAAGATATTAAAAAAAAAGTCTAAGAATATAAATGGAATTCAGAAGCAAGCCAGTCCCTTTAAAAATTATTGTGAGCTCTGACTGAATGACAGGAATTCTCACCAGGGTTTCATTAGAAATTTAGTCAAAAGACCACAAAATCACCCAAACAGTACATTTTATCTTGAGAATCCCCGAGCTGTACTTTCTTATGGGTGTAGTTGTAAATTCCATCCATGATTATTAAAAAAAAAATTGGGACTTTACCAAAATTCACCTTGCACAGATGGCTTTTTTTAATTAATAGGGAAGACCATAATAACTTAAACTTATTTAAATAACGTTCTGTGGTTTTTGAACATTCTTGATTCCATGCCCCTCTTATACATGGAGTGGACTGTTTATCTGAAAGTGTTCTGGCAAACAGCCACTATATTTCTAAAATTAAAAGAGAAATGGAAAACAATCAGCTTTCAGAGGAATTGGAACCATGGCAATGTGTTTTGGATTAATTTACAAATAGATGTATATATTTAAGGCCAAACTGTGGAACTAGAGAAATTCTCCTACATGGTCTAGCATATGCATTCTTCTACTTTATTAGAACAGACATCATATTGAAATAATAAACATGGGAAGCCTTCACTTCTTCTTTGATGTATATTACTAAATGTCTGACTGGCTCAAATTTAAAATAAACTTTGGTATGTTTGCACTTGAAAACTGGAAGTAGACCACAAGCAATAATTTGTTGTCAGATTCCATATTCTTGGACTAAAGCTATAGTTTAGTCTGTTCACTGTTGGGGGTCAACCCAAGCTGGACCAGTGGCCCAGAGGTGGTTCAACTTACTCATAAGAACATGTACAGTAACATAATAGCAATGATGATGATTCCCTTCATCAAGAAAGAAACAGCATAGGTCAAAGTTTTTCATATCCTGAAATAAGTATAAAGACACTATTGAATAAAAGAAGTAAATCATCAAGGTTTCTTTATTTTGAATATAACTAACAACTCATGAGACAGGAAAACATGAATGGCTCATCCATAGAGGTTAATAGGAAATATCTTTTCATTGATTCTTTTAAAAGACTCATTTGAAAGTAAGATATGATCTTTAGTGGCCTGGAAGATAGCTTGCTTAGTAGAGAACAATGCTGATTTGTACAAGAAGCCCTCAGTTGGAGCCCAGTACCACATATAAGCACCACAGTGGCAACCAGGGAGCTCCATGGATGGTGGAGCAGTGCCATGGTGTTTTTCCTTCTCTTTCAGAAAAAGTAAAGACTGAAAAACTGGGCTTAGGAGGTTGCTCAGTGGTATTGTGCATGCATAAGGAAGGCCCTGGGTTTGTTCCCCTGCACTTTATAAAGAAAAAAGGATATTGGGACAGGGAGGTGGAACATCTTGTAGAGTGCACATGCATGAAGACCTCATCCTAGTCAAGCTGCCTCATCTAAAACATGGTGATAATGGGTCCAGTGGTGGAGAACCTGGTAGAGGGTGTACATTACCATGAACAAGGATCTGAGTTCAAGTCTCTGGTCCCCATGTGTAGGGGGGAAGCTTCATGAGTGGTGCAGCAGTGCTGGAGGTATCTCTGTTTCTCTGTCCTTCCCTCTCCCTTCCCCCATTTCTATTTCTGTCTCTATCATAAGGAAAAGGGGAAAAAAAAGACCACCAGAAACAATGGAAATATTGTGCAGGCACTAAGCCCCAGATTATTCTGATAGCAAAAACAAAAAAGATAATAGTTTTATTCAAGATAAATAATTCACTCTCTCCTCACACTCTCCAATTTAGGGTTAACCTGGTTTATCAAGTATTTGAAAATAGATCTACAATGTATTTAGAATATATCAATAGATGAGTCGGGCGGTAGCACAGCGGGTTAAGCCCACGTGGCGCGAAGCACACGACCGGTTTAAGGCTCCCGGTTAGAGCCCCCGGCTCCCCACCTGCAGGGAAGCCCCTTCACAAACGGTGAAGCAGGTCTGCAGGTGTCTACCTTTCTCTCTTTCTCTCTGTCTTCCCCTCCTCTCTCCATTTCTCTCTGTCCTATCCAACAACAACAACAAGAATAACTACAACAATAAACCAACAAGGGCAACAAAAGGGAATAAATAAATAAATAAATATTTAAAAAAGAATATATCAATAGGCCAGTTTTTGGATGAAAACAGTTAATTAATATATATTGTAATAGCCTATCTCCAAAGATATTTAAAATGGAACCAACTTATCATGAACTACAGTTTGCATTAAAAAAGCATGCTTATGATTTAATAATATTGCAAGTGATAATTCTAATCATTTTCTGAATTATATGGACAAACTAAATTACAAAGGTTACATTTAGGCTTAAAAATTAGAGATAGCTACCAATTCCTACCAACTGGACAACTAATAAAAAGCTTGCTCCTATTTACTGGTAGTGAAAAGAGTAATTTGTAGAATAATATGTGTTATTAAGTTTTGCAAAATAATTAAATGAAAAAAAAAATTAAATGAATAAGATTGTGGTCTGGGAGGTGGCGCAGTGGCTAAGGCACTAGACTCTCAGGCATGAGGTTCTGAGTTCAATCCCTGGCAGCACATGTACCAGAGTGATGTTTGGTTCTTTCTCTCTCTCCTATCTTTCTCATTAATTAGTAAGTAAAATATTTTAAAAAAATATTTAAATAAATAAGATCAAGCATACAATTTTCTATGATTGAAGTGAAGGGAAACATCAGGAAAATACACACTGAAAAATGATTTATGGTGTGCAGTATGTATGGAGTACAGCTTTTCCTTTTTGCTTGTGTTATCCAATATTGTCTTTGTGCTGCTTTTTAAAAAATTTTTTTATTTCCTTTTTGTTGCCCTTGTTGTTTCCATTGTTGTAGTAGTTATTATTGTTGTTGATGTCATCGTTGTTGGATAGGACAGAGAGAAATGGAGAGGAGGGGAAGACAGAGAGGAGGAGAGAAAGACAGATACCTGTAGACCCGCTTCACCGCCTGTGAAGCGACTCCCCTGTATGTGGATAGCTGTATGTGGGTAGCTGAAGGCTCGAACCAGGATCCTTAGGCTGGTCCCTGCTCATTGCGCCACTTGCGCTTAACCCTCTGCGCTACCGCCCGACTCCCATGTGCTGCTTTTTTGTGTAAGGCTTTTGGAAAAAGAAAGGTAGACAACTGCAGACTTGGTTCACCGATGTGAAGTGACTCCCTGGCAGGTGGGGAGCGGGGGGCTCGAACCAGGATCCTTACACCTGCCCTTGAGCTTTGTGCCACCTGCGGTTAATCCGCTGCACTACCACCCAACACCCAGGCTTTCACAGATTTTTGGGGGGGAGAGAAGGGAGATCATTTGTTTGCTCTTGTTTCATCCACTTTATTATGGAGGGGGCTTAACAGTTTATAATACAGGTTTTGACACATAGGTACAGCCTCTCATCTCCCCATAATAGGGATCTGCAAGACATTCTTTTCACTAGGTTATGTCCCTTTCTAATATCAGATACTAGGAGCCCAGAGTCTCTCTATCCCTTTCTCGCTCTCTCCAGAGTTCTTGCTTTGGTACAAAAGTATTTCTAGGATCTGTCCTGCCTCTCAGTTATTTTTCTACCCCATGAATTTGACTCATTTATTGGTCTGTAAAGTTTATAAAATGAGCTTCTTGAAGACAGTGGACAATTTCAAATTGCATTAGTGGTTACAGAATAAAACATTTAAGACAAATGATCAAGTAACTCCTCATGGAGGATCTTAATTTGTATGAATACTTGGAAATTGATCATTATGGTTACCACTTCCTTTTCCTCACTATACTCCAAGAATAGATAAACTAGATAAACTGCTATTTCATAGAGTTTATCCAGGTGACCTTGCTACTAACACATGATGTTCCCAGAGCAATTTCCATCACATGGGAAATGATAGCGCCTTGGGTGAATATTACTTATTTATCTAGGGTCATACCTATTGATATGGGCTACAAGTAGGAGTGATGACAACCCTGAATAAATATATGCACCTTCCTGAAATGTCAAATTCATTCTGAGCTCATTAATTTAACACCTGTTCCTCATGTAAACAAAGATCCCCGTGCTGTAATAAAAAGGTAGACTGTGAATGAAATTTGAAGATAAAAGGAGAAGCATTCATATTTTCAACCAATCACATTCTCAGAAGTATTCTCCTTTCCATTAAATTCTTATTTATTTAGACTGTCCCTTATTGTCAAATCTAATTTGATATTATGTCTCTACTAATCTAACTTTCCGAAAGTGAAGCCTTATATCTTTTTTTTTCCTTTTAGCTTCAATAGTACCCCTCCCTCCAATCTGTCTCAAGTGTCTCTAAGTAGATGTAGAAATAATTTTTTTAAAATTTAGGGCTTGAGAGACAGCATAATGGTTTGTCAAAAAGATTTTTATGCCTGATGACTGATGTCCCAGGTTCAATACCCAGCACCACCATAAACCAGAGCTGTGGTCTAGTCACAAAAAAAAAAAAGTAAAAAAAGTAAAAAATTAGACATAAGCTCTAATTTCTAAGTAGTTTTGTTACTTTGAACAATAGGGTGCCTAGGACTCAGTCTTCATAATAATAAAATTAAGAGTTTAATAATGCCATTATACAATATAAAATATCTGTAGAGATTGTAATAATGAAGTTTGTGGTGGCTAACACTCAATCTTAACCAACAGTGACACGCTCATGGACACACACACACACCTTGCAAGTTATCTGAATTTCTAATGTTTACCTCAGGATACACCAAAAACTCTTGAATCTTCCTGTCAAGTTAACTTCCTGCTCCTAACTAAAGCACTTATACATGCAACCTTAGATATCTTTTTTGTGGAACTATTTGTAAATGTCTGTAATTTCTGGGTACTTTATTCTGTTCTCTAGCTCTTGGGATTAGAACCACAAAATATTAGCATCAAAAAGTCTTTAGATGAAACCTTGGCTTGGTATCTACTTTATTCAGATGACAAAACCATGACTCAATAAAAGCTTACATAGCAGACAATGGATCACAGATATAAGCAATGATGAGAGCTGGACTAACTCTTGGCATTCCTAAAATTTAGTGGAAGGTTGTCCCACTGAAACATCAAAGTTTGTCACCAAAGTATGATGTCATTTTTCTTTTGGAAGCACTTCCCAAATTTACTTTAGGATCCACACTTGACCATCAACATTGCTAATCTAAGATAGGTTACCAGGAATAAGTTAGGCCGTTAGTCTTGGATAGTCCATTTGTACTGGGTTTACTGAGTTAGTAGAATGTATCATTAGAGAAGCTGTGATGCTGATAGCTATTTTTGCCACCAAATAGAGAGTATCTAATTGAGAATGAAGTCCATGCAGACAAGTGCAGAGCCAAGAGAATATATTCTTCCATCTTTTTTTTTGTCCAGCTTTATATATAGCTCCTTTTTACCTTCTGGTTACTTGAACCAAAATAACAGTTTTGGTTAATACACTTGCATGGTTTAAACTGGCTGGAGTTGTCTTAATTAACCCTCTTTCCATCAAAAATCATTTATTGTATTAAAAATAAGAGAAATGGGTAGGGAGCTAGCATAATGTTCATACAGAAAGATTTTGAGAGATAAGGAGACAGTATCATGGTTAAATAAAAGAGACTTTGATGTCTGACAGTCTGAGATTCCAGGTTTAATTTCCCAGCAACACCATCAGCCAGAGCTGAGCAGTGCTCCCTTCTCTCACTTATTAAAAAAACAAATAAATAAACAAAATTCATTTTGGGGGCCAGGTGGTGGTGCATCTAGTTAAGAGCAAATGTTACCAAATGCAAGGACCAAGATTCGAATCCCTGCTACCCAACTACAGAGGGGATGCTTCACGAATAGTGAAGCAGGTCTGCAGGTATCTACCTTTCTTTCACCCTTCCTATTTCCCCATCCTCTCTCAGTTTCTATCTATCTAATAAAAATTAGAAAGGAAAAAAATAGCCACCGGGAGTGGTGGATAAGTAGTGTGGACACCGGCACCAAGCCACAGTGATAACACTAGTGCGATAAAATTAATTAATCAATTAAACAATTTTTGATGTCTGAGACTTCGAGGTCTTAGCTTCAATCCCTGGCACTACCATAAATCAGAACTGAGCAGTGCTTTGGTAGAGTAAAAAAATAAATAAATAAGAATATAGGAAAGAGAAGGATATGGAAGAAGAGGAAAATGAACAAAGGAAGAAGAGCAAAGAAATGAGTTATTTTGTGTTAGTCTACATCCATTAATGGACCACACACATAATAAGAAAGCTTGAGGATTTAAATATTTTTAAGGTTTATAAAAATTATGAATTAAAAAGTCACATAACTTGGAAGATATAGGTTTAAGTAAATGAAAGTCAAGCCTCTAAAATGAAATATAAATTAAACTGAAAGTTCTATATCAAAGTTAGAAATTTTTGCATTTCTTAAAAATGACCATAAGGTGAATTAAGTTTTATTCCTTAGGATAAAACACCTTCTAGAAACCAGAGACTGTGATAATGCAAAATGACATAAAAACTCTTAAAATCACCTAGCTTATTTAATATTATATTTGACTTCAGTAAAATTCCTACATACTGAAGGATAGTACATTTTAAATATTGTGATATCACTACTTCCCATTCCCATGATTTTGTCATGTCCATAAATATTAGTCCAAATATTGGCTCATGTGGAAATTCTTAACCAAATGGAGTCAGTCTCTGCCCACCACCACCCCCCTTCCAAAATCATGGAGCTTTCTTTCCTACTCTCTGGTGTCTAATCCTTGTGTTTTCTTTCTTTCTTACATTGCCTTTTATGTATATATGTGTACTTACTGGAGTGAAAATAATTTAATAAGAAAATTCAAGGTTTATTTTTACCTAGAACTCCCCATAGTACTTAACATGATGTTTCTTACTTAAAAATCACTCTACACAGTTATTAATGGATATATTATTTCCTGAAATTTTCATTGTTTTCTATTAGAGAGAACTGATGGTGTGCATCTATACTACATAAATACCTAGATAAAAACAGGAGGAGTCAGCCTTTCAACTATTTTACCCATACAATGTGTGGATATTGGAAAAAAATTACTGAATTTTTCACTTTTTATCCAGATGTTTAGTGTCATGGAAACCTAGATTGAGATTCAAATTAAATTTTTTAACACCAGATATATATTTGGGAGAAAGAAAATGTGACTATTTCAGGATTTCAGGAGAACACCGTCTATCTGAGCTTGCACAGAAATAAATAAGTTGAATTATAGTAATACCATCTTTTAAAATTCAGAGGAGGTCTCCAAATTCTTAACAATAGCTTGATCCTATGAGATAAACAAGTTTGATTGATACTTAGAGCCACAGTAAGAAGGTCTCATTAAAAGAGTGGAAAGAAAAACATGCTCTCTTCTGCAGATAAGCTAAAAGAATACTGAATGAGCCTGATGGATTACCACAGGGAGATTTTTAAGAATAGTTATTAAATTTATTATTATCAAGATATAGATAAAATAAAAACGTGGAGAAGGAGCTTTGTATGATGCCACAGTTAATGAGTGAAAGGAATAGGAGAAGTGTCTTAGAACTAAGGAAAAACACTTATTTTCATCTGCCAGGAGAAATATTGCACAAACGCATTCTGATGACACAGAGTGAGTTTTTATGGGTAGAAATGATGAAATTAAGTGGTGGTCAGATACTATCAACACTCATACAGCTTCTACTGTTCCCCAAATGCATAAAGAACTATATTAGAAAAACATATTAGATTAGAAAGCATTTTTCAAAGAAGATACAGAATTTTAAGCATAGTGAATACATCTCTTTTCCTATTGACTGAGATTCAGAAGCTGAACAATCTTCTTTTGAAAATAACAGAAATATATTCCTAAGGCGAATGCAGGATAATTTTTATTTAACATTTGTTAGGACGCTCCCATGAGCTGCTTGGCCATGCGTGCTGTGCTGCCTACATGGCTAATGGGTAATCTCACCAAATGAGCCAAAGGCCACAAATAAGGCCTTGACTCATTTAATAATCATTTCACATTTCCACACCATGACCAAATTAATATTTTATGGGGCCACTCAGTTCTATATCCAGGCCACTTTTCCAAAAAATTGAATTTTTGTGCTTATTTATTTTATGGATCATTTGTTGAAAATGGATTTCAAAACAGGTTTTTGGATATTTAGATTTTTCAGTGAACTGTAAAAGCAAAACTGCATAGACTCAGATTTTTAGAACTAGGAAGAACATTAGAGTTCATCTACAAAACTAAGGCCAGCTGAGGGAAGACGTGACTAGCTCTAACTTAAATGAACTGCCCATTTTAAAGACACTCCTGATTTCCCCAGTAAGAAGAAATTTCATAATTATAGAACTTCAGAGAACATTTACCTGGGAACAGCTTATTTCTACCCAGGAATATGGGACACAGATAGCCAGATTTCATCCTTTAAGTCACTTATCATCCATATCCAATATATTACGACCTCACTCGCTATTTCCCCATTTGTCACAAATGTTTTCTGTTTTGTCTATCTCTCCTATTAGACTCTATGCTCATTGAGAACAGACGGGCTATTTTAATTCCAGAATTTAGTTCAGGCCTGGCATGTGAAAAGGATCAATAAAAAAGGATCACCCAAATTTGAGAATGTTAACAATCGCATCCCCCCCCAAAAAAAAACCCCAACACTTTAAAAGGAGAGGAAGGGAACTTGGCAACATGCCAGTTAGCTATCAAATGAGAAGGAATATTTCAGGGAAAAGACACTCAAACAGTAGATATTACCAACCTCTTGCCCATATTAAACAAGAAATAATGAAAAGATGACTCAGAGTGAGAGCAAAATGCTGCATGTGTAGGGAACTGGGTAGAAACTGAAAAATTCAAGTGGGGACAATAAGAAACTGTGAAAAAGAAATCAGTGGGATTTTTCATTAACATTTTCATTAACCAAGGGATGTGGCAAGGTGTGGTGCGCCTGGTTTAGTGCACATGTCACAGTGCACAGGACCCAGGTTTAAGCCCCCAGTCCCCATCTGCAGGGGGAAAGCTTCATAAGTGGTGAAGGTATCTTTTTTTCTCTCTCTCCATCTCTCTTTCCCCTCCTCTCAATTTCTGACTGTTTCTAACCAATTAATAAATATAATAATTTTTTAAAAAGGCCAAGGGTGTGAAAGAACTGAAGGATGTGACAGAGAGTTATATAATGTCTAGATGATGGAGATACTTATATCTAATATTAGGACAGCAATCCTACTTATCAAGTCCAGATAGAATGCCATATGAGAATGAGTTAGAAGGAAATGAGGATTTGTGAGTAGTATTTATCATGCTATTTCTCCAATAACCTGAAGGAAAAAAAAAAAGGCCTCAATAAAAAATTTCGGGGGCCAGGTGGTGGTGCAACTGGTTAAGCACACACATTACTGTGCAAAAGGACCGAGGTTCAAGCCCCTGGTCCCCACCTGCAGAGGGAAAGCTTTACAAGTGGTGAAGCAGGGCTGCAGATGTCTTTCTGTCTCTTTCCTCTTCAATTTCTCTCTGTCTCTATCCAATAATAAAAATGAAAAAGTATTTTTAAATGTGGGCTAAATATTAACAACTCATTAAACAAGTTTGCATATTTAGGCCTGCTTTCTTTGCATGAACTATGCTATAAACAATTCAGTAATTTGTCTTAAGAATGCACCGAAAATTCAATCTGACAAGAGAAAACGAACATGGATTTAAAGAGGAAGGAGTTGTTTAAAGAAACCAGGGGTTATTATCTTCTTCTTCTTCTTCCTCTTCCTCTTCTTCTTCTTCTTCTTCTTCTTCTTCTTCTTCTTCTTCTCCTTCTCCTTCTCCTTCTCCTTCTCCTTCTCCTTCTCCTTCTCCTTCTCCTTCTCCTTCTCCTTCTCCTTCTCCTTCTTCTTCTTCTTCTTCTTCTTCTTCTTCTTCTTCTTCTTCTTCTTCTTCTTCTTCTTCTCTTCAAGGTTATTATCTCTAGAGTAAGCAGTGGAAATGTTGAGGATATTATCTTCTTTGCTCATCTCAGAGCACAGGATAAGAGAATGGGGTTAACGATAAGTTTAAAAAGTCATAAAAACAAGAAGGAAGAAGCTTTAAATTAATGGCTTCTTGTGATGGGCAGCTGTGGTTAAAAAGAGAACCATAATGGTGACTATTGCACCATAATATGGAGAGTGTTTCAATCATTTAAATCAAGCTGGCTATGATGAAACAGAAGTTCTCACTCAAGTTAATGCTTTCATTTTAAAGAATTAGTCCAGAGAATTCAAGAACTGATTTCCTCTTCTTACACATATAGAGGTAGAGCTTCTTTCTGATATAAATGAGCATATGACATACAACTATATATATAATATACATAGTATAAATACATATATTTATGCTTACAAATAGACATTTTATAGTTATACAAAAGGAGGAGCTAAAAACTTGTCTTCTTCCTGATTAATAATAGCCCAACATTCTTAAAATATTTTGGCACTTACCTGATTTTTTTTTATATATGGAAAAAAGATCATTATTAGTCTGTCCACAAAACACAAAGAGTATCTGTCCACAAAACACAAAGATATCACCCAGCATTTACCGTGTTATGGGCTGTACTAATAAATAAAGCAGCCAGTTAATACCATAATAAGAAGATTTTTAACTGGTTCATCACAAAAGGTCAGTTAGCAGTATTTATTTTGGAATTCCCCACAGTTTTAAGTTTTATCTTATCAATTTCTTCTTCCTTCCTTTTTTTTTTTTTTGAGCAGCCTGTTCAGTGAAAGTTAAGATGGAGACAGAAAAAGGTCCTGCCACTACACTTATCTTTGTGCATATATAGGTCCCATTACTATTTTCCCTAAGGTTCCAAACACAAAGAGCTTAAATTTAGACAATTTCCAAGCAATTGAAAGAAAAATTGTGAGTTTCCAATTTGAAGCTAGAACAAGTCAACTCAGCAATATGTAAAACTCCTTTAAAATGTCTTTTCAATACATCTGTGAATATTATTCTTTATTCATGGTAATTAAGTATCAAAGACCATCAGCCAACCAGTACATATCACAACCAAAAATAAAAAGCTGTATAAGCACATTAAAATAGATGTATTAGAACATGTCCTTATGACTTGATATTCATTAACTAAATATATACTCATCCATGGAAAAATTATTAATAATAAGTAATCAATTGACTTTGGTAATATATAACCTTCATCACCATAATTAAATGCTATGCTGAACAAATCTAACTAAAATAGAAATGTATGGAAAAAACTGTTTTTTATAGAAAAGTAATAGAAATATGTCATAATGTGTGCTAATTACTCGTTTAAACATTAGTGTGTGGCTATATTCCAGAGAGAGAGAGAAGAAAGAAGCACCTTATCAAAATGAGCTATTTCACCAACCCTGTGGGTAAATTATTCTTAAATTGAACAGCAAATCAGAAAATTATTAAGAAATATTAAGAAAAGACTTTTCCCTTAAATTAAGTAGCCAAGGGGATCTCAGAAGAAGCCTTCTAAATACTTCTCTACACATCTACTTATGAACCAGAATAACAGAAAGCAGAATAATAAGGGACACAAATACTATGAATCTGCAAAATCACTGCACTAGACAAGCTTTTTCAATTTATTAATTGATGAGATTTTATTTTCTGGACTAACTCTTACTATTTTTAAAATATTTAAAACATTTTTTATTATCTTTATTTATTGGATAGAGACAGCCAGAAATTGAGAGGGGACGGTGTGATAAAGAGGGAGAGAAATAGAGAGATACCTGCAGCCCTGCTTCACCACTTGTGAAGCTGTACCATTGCAGGTGGGGACCAGGGGCTCAAACCTAAGTCCTTGTAACTGTAATATGTGTGCTCAACCAGGTGCACCTAACCCTAACTAACAACAACCTAGCCCTAACTAAATCTTATTTATCTAGACTTATATATTAGAAAGTCTACATTCTAGAAACAGACATTTCTATTTTTGCATGAAATTTTGTTTGTTTGATGTCAGAGCTTTGCAGTTGTGTGATTCCACCACTCCTGGTGGACACTTTTCTTTCTTCTTTTACAGATAGAGGGTATGAGGAAGAGAGAAAAGGAAAGATATCACAGCATTGCTCTAGCACATGAAAAACTTTCCCTTTGCATGATGCTTTTTTTTTTTTTCCTTTGGGTGGCAGGGAGTTTGAACTTGGATCACTGAGCATGGTAAAGTGTGTACTCTGCTGGGAGAGTTATCTTATCCTACAAAGAAGTTTCTAATCTTCCAAGGAAGTAAGAAGCCCTAAAAACAAAATGTTTTTCTCCACCAAAAAGTGAACTGTCAATGGAAAAATCCTTAATGTAGCTGAATTTAACTGGCATTAATCAGTATAGTCCACATATGTTCTCTTAACTGAGTATCCATTCTTTTTGTGGGTGCCTGTTAAATATAGTTTGGTTACCACCCATAACTTTTCTACATACTGGGTAGAGCTTTCAAAGATTTGATACCTTATTGGTATGCTGTCTTTTCCAGATGCACTTCAGTTGGATCTATAACCCACCACTACACAGCCATAATACTTAAAAGCAATGGGAATAGACTAAATGACCATAGGAGAATGAAATGTTTTTCATTTGAAACACGGTCACCTGAAGCCAAGGTTGAAGTGAACTTAGCTCCTCATCTGCTACCGATTGAGTCAAGATGCCATTATTTAAATATCAAAATAGTTTCACTAGTCTTATTTGAGTAATTGGAAATATACCCTCATGCAACATAAGTTGAGTGGGTTTACTTCTGAAGAAGTCAGCAAAACACTTAAGGATTGCCACATGGCAAGAAGTAAGCCACAACGGGCCTTTAGATTATAGCAGAAAATCATTAGGCAAGTCCAAGGTATTATTTTTATGTATAAGTCATAAAATATTAATTATGGGGCTCAATGGAATCTCACCCAGCAGAGTGTACATATGAGGACCCTGGTTCAAGACCCTGGCCCCCCTACAGGGGGAAGCTTCACAAAGAGTGGAACAGTTCTGCAGGTGCCTATCATTCTCATGCTGCCTACCACTCTCTCACCCTCTACTAGAAAGAAAGAAAAATGAAAAAACAATAATAATAACTGCCAGGATCAATGGAATCCTACAGACACTGAACTCCAACAATCAACCCTGGCAGAAAAAAAAATATATATATATATAGTTTGATCTAATTAAAGAGAAAAAAAGAAAGCAGCTTCTAGCAAAAGGTGAATTGAGAAATCAAAGTTATCTCAGAAAGGTCAAAATAGTGGATAAAAATTACCATCCAACTAACCTACAACTCAATTTCCTCATTAAGATCATAATTTGGACTTGATTTGGATGTCAGAGGAAAAGAGTGACAAATTCTCCTCCTTTGAACAGTCACACCTAACAGTCAGTATCCACTTAGTAACAAGCTTGACCTGGCAGAAATTAAAGGAAAGGTATATATTTTTGTAAGATTCAGTTATGTGGGGGGGGGGGAGAGGGAGAGGGAGAAAGAGAGTGAGAGAGAGAGAGACTGAGACCCAGAATATCATTCTGGCACAAGGGATTCTGGGAACTGAACTGGAATCTTGATGCTTGTAAGACTAGTACTCTAGCCACTGTGCTACCTCCTAGGTGCCAAATTCACATATTTGAACATGAAAGATCTTTATTCAAAAGCAAGGAAATAGCTCATCTATTGACGCACACACTTTATCTAGCATAAGCACCTGGGTTTGAGGCCTCTGCACCACATGGGAGCATCATATATACAAGTACTATGGTGCCTCTCCTCTCTCTTCCCCCCCCCCCCCCGTTCTCTATTTTAAATTGTAAAAGAAAATAAAGAGTTCGCTGAGAATGGTAAAATATCACATACACAAAGCCCTGGAATGTCAAAAAAAATTTTTTTTTTCACTTCATACAGTGTACAAAAGAACTATAACAAACCACTACTGGACAAAGTCTTCATCATTTTTCTATCCTAATGAGCCAACTTTGACATGCCCTGGAAATACACCTTTATAAATAATGAATAAACCTATGTGGGAGCCAGGTGTGGCACACCTGGCTGAGTGCACATGTTACAATGCACAAGGACCCAAGTTCAAATCTCAAGCTCCAACCTGCAGGAGGAAAGCCTCACAAGTGGTGGAGCAGGGCTGCAGGTGTCTCTCTCTTCCTCTCTCCCTCTCTATCTTCTCATTCCATCTGGCTCTCTCTGTCTCTATCCAATAAATAAAATAAGAAATAAATTAAAATAAACCTATGTGTAGTTTATCATCATCTCTTTTTTTTTTTTTGCCTTAATTCCAATGTCACATCATTGAGAAAATGCTGATTTACAGGAATTTTGTTATCACAAGGGTATATTTCCACATTTCCCCAGGGTAAGTGCCAGTCCATTTTACCCTCAACCAAACCATCACCTTATTTCCCCATAGGGAGTGAGGTGCTTAACCTTCACTTAGTGCTCCTCCCCTTCCTCCTTCTGAATCCCCTAGTCATAGTTATCTTTGTACAATCATTGGTGGAGAGATTCCAGATTCCAGACTCCATTTTTAACTAGCCGGGCATCTCTTAGAAAGGAGAAAAAAGAGGTTGAGATTGGTAATACCTGGCACATGACTGCATATATTCTTCTTTCCTTGAGCTCCTGAATATATCCTCTCCTTTCATACTAAGTGACATGATTGGTAAAAATGCTATAGAACCTGGAACCACTCTCAAGAGAAATTACTTCATATCTTTGAACATTTGGGAACAAAACTCACATTAAGAATAAATATTGTTAAGTCGAATTAATAAGGGAGTATACTATTTGCCAAAATCATTTCTTTCATAAGATAAACAATGTTCTTGCAAAGCAATTAATATCCTGGTAGACAAATGCTTTCCTTTTTTGTGTGTGAACAAATGTATATGTTCATAAAAAGTTCCAAATGAAACATCCTGATGCAGTTATTAGTAAGCACTTGGATTTTCACTTGTTTTATTTTTTCCACTGCTGTATGCCCAGTTTATAGAAAAGTGTTTGTATCCTATCCCACCACCCAGGGATATAGCCAAAGAAAACAAAAACAGGTAGCCAGGCGGTAGTGCAGTGGGTTAAGTGCAGGTGGCTTAAAACACAAGGACCGGCATAAGGATCCCGGTTCGAGCCCCTGGCTCCCCACCTGCAGGGGAGTTGCTTCACAAGCGGTGAAGCATGTCTGCAGGTGTCTACCTTTCTCTCCCCCTCTCTGTCTTCCCCTCCTCTCTCCATTTCTCTCTGTCCTATCCAACAATGACGACAATAATAACTACAACAATAAAGCAACAAGGGCAACAAAAGGGAATAAATAATAAATATTTAAAATAAATAAATAAATAAATATTTTTTAAAAAATAAAAAAAAAAGAAAACAAAAAACAACTATCCAAAGAGATTGGTGTACACCTATGTTCATAGCAGCACAATTTGTTAACAGCCCAAACACAGAAGCAACTCATATACCTGTTGACAAATGAGTGGCTAAGAAAGTCACTATATATATATTTCACAATGAAATATAACTTAGCTATTAAAAATGATGAAACCATTTCTTTTGTCTCCATTTCTTTTGCCTCATATTGGGTGGAATTTGAAGGAATCATGCTAAGTAAGATCAGCCAGGAAGAAGGAGAAAAGTGAATACCAGATTGTGTCACTTGTAGGTGGAATTTGAGAAACAAAGAGGGAAAAGCAAAGACAGGGGTGAAACTTAGACTAGATGTGGTCTGCTGCAGCAAGGCCAAGGACCTGGGTGATGGTGGAGAGGACTGAAAAGGCATTGGGGAACAAATGAACAATGATGGAGGAGGACCTAGGTTGGTAGTGGGAGTGCTGTGCAGATATCATGGAGACATGAGAAATCATACTCATATGACATCACTCTTGTAAATCATTACTTCCCTAATAAAATAACTTCAAGAAAAAAGTGCTTGGGAGAGTAGTGTTAAGTTCAATACACAGTTGGTTGATGAAAGAAATGAATGGATATTTTTCAATGTGTGACCGGAGATTCAAGCAAAGCACACTCCTGCGTTCCCTGTGATATTGACAAGGATAAGGGGGTTGGGAGTGGGAGGAAGAACACACAGAAAGCCCCCAGCATATTTATAACAATAGTGCAGGCAGAACTATATGACTGTCAAACCAAGGCAGTCACACTTTCCATAACTTAACACCCTCATAGATAAACATTTGAATTTAAATTGAGCTGCATTTTGGAAACACTAAACCAACTCAGGAAACACATGTGCTGTGGTGCCAGCAGGTCACACGTCAAGTGGAACCCTGGGAAATTTTTTTGGAAAACACTGGTAGAAATAGGCTGGAGGGAGTGAGAGAGTATCTAAATCCATTAACAATTGCATTTATAGCTCTTTCCATCTGGCATTTTCAAAGTTATTGTCTAATATTAGCAGCTGAAATTCTAAATGCACATGGCTCATATCCATTGTCTCTTTTCACTTGCTAAAGGTAGAGATCAAATGCAGAAAGCACAAGTGATTTAGTATTTGTTTGTGAACCAGGAAGAATTAAACAAAAAGACTTAAACTTTAGGGAGTCTGGCTGTAGCACAGCGGGTTAAGCGCAGGTGGTGCAAAGCTTGTGGACCGGTGAAGGGTACCTGTTCAAACTCCCGGCTCCCCACCTGCAGGGGAGTTGCTTCACAAGCGGTGAAGCAGTTCTGCAGGTGTCTATCTTTCTCTCTCCCTTTCTATCTTCCCCTCCTCTCTCCATTTCTCTCTGTCCTATCCAACAACGACGACAACAATAGTAACTACAACAATAAAACAAGGGCAACAGGGAGTAACTAAATAAATATTAAAAAAAAGACTTGAACTTTGAGATCTCAGTTTCTTTTCTCATCCTAAAAATCTGTGAGATCTGTCACTCATTTCTCTGATTTTTAAAAATGAACTGAGTTTTAGATTTATTATTGACATGTATGTGTGGGAAAAGGAAGAAAGGCAGATAGAAATGGAGGAAGGACTCCAAAATATTACTCTGGCACATGAAATGTTGGGGATTGAACCCAGAATCTGATGCTTGAGAATTTTATCCACTACACTACTTCCCAGACCCAGTTTCTTTGACTTGTTAATAAAGTATTTGTTCTCACTATTTACACAGATAAGAAAGAAATTTAAGGTTATATAGCATTGCTAAAGTTGCAATCATCATTGCAAACTCCATCACATTAAAGATTTGATTATCTCAACACCATCAAGGCAATAGAAGCCAAGTTAAAAGATAAGCCAACAAAGTTGCCAAGATTTGACTAATCACATGAAACCCACAGCTCTGCTATAGAATAGATTTCTCAAATATTTGTTTTAGTTTTACCTGACAAAAAATGACTTTATTTTTTCACAAAACTCAGGTGTTTCTGTCACTCCAGGATGTGAGTGACAAGTACAGCTTCTGCTTATGATGGAAGCAAATAAATGGGTATATATTATTTAACAAAATGGCCTGAAAACATTAATGGAAAAAATTAATGGTATGATTTGCTGAAGACAGGAGTCCTAAGTAGTTCTACCATTGGCTCAGTTATTTCACAGTTTAAAATGTATGTGCCTTTTACTAGAACATAAGCTCCCTGAGGGTAGAAGACTTCAAAGAAACAAGTTAACATTTTTTCTTTGAACAAATCTTGTCTCTATGTAGGCTACACTTGCACTTGCATGAGAGAGTTGGAAATCTGGAAGCTTCCAGTGGCTAATGTCTGTTGCACACTGTGATAATGATCGAGAGAGTAGTCATTCAAGTGAGAAAAAGCTTTGGCAAGTGCAACGGAAAAGCAGCCCAGTTATTCATGCAGTGAAATAATAAAAAAAAAAAAGAAAGAAAGAAAGAATAAAAGACCTATAAAAGGATGAAGACCATGGCTCACGAGGGAAAGAAAAAACTATGCAAATTTAAGAGACAACATGAGTTTGTGCAAATTAGAATAATATATGTACCAACCTCTAGAGAAACTCTATCATATCACAATTAATGTAGTGATTGTAATCAAGCCAGGCTAATTTCAATAGAGTCCAAGTTTTGAACAGTTCCTAGGCTATCCAAATGGGAATTTGGCCAGGACACTGGGGTTAGTAATTCATTCTGAGAGAAGCTAATTCTTTGGGATGCAGCCCACTCTATAGGAGGAAATATTTGGCCCACATGAGCAAATTTGCTCTTCAAGATCACCCACTATTTGCTCCACAGTCATTTTTTTTTAAGTGGAAAGAGGAGGTAAAGTCAGCTAACTTACCCCAGCACCCAAAAATATTAAACATGTTTTCTAATACATGTGTGTATACACATGTATGTATGTATGACAGAAAAATAGTTAAGTCATATCCATTAAGTTTGTATTCTTATGGAAGAATTTTTAGACCAACTTTCAGTTCCCATCACCTGAGTTAAGGATTATCAGAAAACTATTGTGGTAGAACTCACATGCTCTAAAATCAGAGTTCTGACCTTCTATCTTGGTTTATTGATCATTCACTGTGAAGAAGCTGCTGAGTCACCCCGGGAGTCAGGGCCGTCACGTATAAAGCAGAAGAATGGCTAATACCTACTTCATAAGGGCCTTGTAAAACTTAAATCAACTAGTCACTAACTGAACAAGTAGCCACTGAGTTCCATATACTGCAACAGGAATTGGTGATACAACACTGAATAGAAAAGATGTATGTTTGAACTCACATTCTTATAGGGGATAAAGATAAAACATAAATATACATATATATAATATATTAGACAGGGTTGGGTGGTGGCTCACTCATTAGAGCACACATGTTACCATGTGTAAGGATGAAGGTTCAAGCCCCTAATCTCTACCTGAAGAGGGGAAGCTTCCGAGCAGTAGAGCTGGGATTCAGGTGTCTGTTTTTTATTACCACCTCTCACATAAACAAAAAATAAAAATATAAAAAATAAATGAAATCTAAATTTAATTTTAAAAAAATCCAGCAAAAAAGGAGGAGCAATGAACTCTGGGACCAGTGCCTATAGAGCTCATGGCTCCTACATTTTTGCCAGGAGGGAAAAAAAAAACAACCAACAAATTAATTTCTATAAACTGCCTGGAGTTGATAAAATTTATTTTAAAAAAAGCTCCATCAAGTTTACATCTATGAAGTGACTAGGATGTTGATGTATTGTATAAAGTGAGCACACAAAGCATTTGGGAATGGTGGCATTTGCATGAACTAAGAGGCAGAGAGAGCAGGAGGCCATCACACTATACAGAGTGAGGTGAGTAAAGTTGAAAGATGGGGGCTGGAGTAGCAGCTAGACCATTATGGGTCTTGCAGGCCATCTTGAAGGACTAGTGTAATGTCTGGCACATGATAATTAAGTACATGATGAAGAGTACTTGTTTGCTTATTCATATTGGATAAGCATAGACATAAATCAGAATCCTTTATGGGATGCATTGGATCGACCTTCTCGTGGTGCATCCCGTGAGTACCCATTAATTGGGGAAGCTTAATGGGGAAGTACCCATTAATTGGACGATCCTTCCTAGCCGACTGAATCCACATGGATCCCAGTCACTTTCAAAGCCAGCAACAAGCAGCTCCTGACAGCTTTCAACCTGACCTGTTGACTGGCTACGGAAGAAGGGCAAACGCTAGAAGAAGAAGAAGAATCCTTTATTATTTCCATAACTATGCCATGTAGCTAGAGTTTTCTCCACCAATCCCACTGTACTAACATAGCTGATTCCTAACAGATAATTCATCATACTTTAGGTGCTTATGAAGGTGGCCAGGTGGCAACATACCTAGAAGAGTATACACATTACTAAGAGCAAAGACTAGGAATTAAGCCTCTCCTTCCCACCTGCAGGGGAGAAACTTCATGAGAAGAGAAGCAGTACTAAAGGCATCTCTTTCTCCTCTCTATTCCCCCTGTTCCTCTAAATTTCTCTGTCTCTGATAAAAAGGGGGGGGGGAATGGCTCACTGGCCTAAGTGCACATAGTATGCACATGAAAGTGCAAGGATCCCAGTTTGAGCCCCGGCTCCCCACCTGCAGGGGGGTCACTTCACAAGAGGTGAAGCGGGTCTGCAGGTGTCTATCTTTCTCTCTTCCTATCTATCTCCCTCTCTTCTCTCAATTTCTCTCTGTCCTACCTAATAAAAAAAAAAATGGCTTCCAGGAGCAGTGGATTCGTAGGGCTAGCACTGAGCTCTAGCAATAACACTGGAGGAAAAAAAAAAACTTCATCAAGAGTGATGGATTCATTGTGTGTGTAGGCACTGATCCCCAGAGATAACCCTGGCTGCAAACAAATAGTGAAAAAACAAACAAAAGCCCCTCATGGATATCACAGGAATATTAGTCATAATATTCATAAGTCCTCAATGAAAAGGACCATATTTGACATCTGTTTAACATATATATCTCAGAATATCACAGTAGAGAATCACGGTTAAAAAAAAAAAGTTGAAGAGAATACTGGTGCAGAACAAAATCAGTCCTCTTCATTTTGTTTCCTCATACTAAAATGTAAACTGACCATTTCATCCTTTTTTGTTTTTACTAAGCTTTTTAAGATAATTCTATGCTATTTCATTTTAATTTGTAAGCAGTGACAAATATTTTAAGTTATCATCTGTACAACCTTGCTAATCACAGATTGCTATATTTCTTCTATTGGTCTGAATTCTCAACAATTAATTTATCTGAATTTTCTCAGTATAAAGCAGAAGAGTTTCCACAAAAAGTGAGAACTAGGAAGAAATGTAGATAAAAATGAATTTTACTATCTCACTTCCAGTTTATCTTCTCTGTCATCAACATTACAGCCCTGTTTTTGTCTCTTCAGAAAAACACATGACATTTGAGAATCTTCTCCTCTACTGCACAAATTTCAGAACCATCTGGAACACCTTCCTTCCTTCCTTCTTTCCACCTCCCTAATCGACCGTCCTTTTCTCCAGATATGAAAGTGGTTTTTTTTCCACCCTTTATTTGGCCTGATCTTCATATGTTACTGAGCTCTTGCATTTTGTTTTAATCCTTTCATTATTTGTAGATACCATTTATATGAAGACAAATGTACATATCCACAGCATAGGTTAAAGCAGATATTACTGTGAAGTGTTATATATCATATATATGCATATATGCATATATATGACACACATCAGTATTATATAGCATGTATATATACATATATCAGCTTTCCTTTCAAATATTCTAATTTCAGACACTAAAAAGAAGTTAGAAAAAAAGGGAAAGATACACATCTATAGATAACTAGTTTACAACAAGGGGAAAAACTATGTCTTTTCAATAAACAGTGCTGGGAAATCTCGATTGAAATATGTAGAAGGGGGAAGAAGGGTGGTAGCGCAGTGGGTTAAACGCATGTGGCAGGAATCACAAGGACCAGTGTAAGGATCCCAATTAGACCCCAGCCCCCCCCCCCCTGCAGGGGAGTTGCTTTACAGGCCTTGAAGCAGGTCTGCAGGTGTCTTTCTCTCCCCCTCTCTGTCTTCACCTCCTCTTTCCATTCTCTCTGTCCTATCTAACAATGACAACATCAATAACAACAACAATAATAACTACAACAACAACAACAATAAACAGCAAGGGTAACAAAAGGGAAAATAAATAAATATAAAAATTTAAAAAGAAATATGTAGAAGGATGAAATAGGACCACCACATGTCACTATGTATGAAATTCAACTCTAAATAGACTAAAGACATGAATGTTAGACCAGAAACCATTAAATACACGGAAGAAACCACAAACAGAACACAAGACAAAGTTAACCAACCAGTATATAGCAACACATGGAGAAGAGCTAATGCAATACATATAGAGTTGCTCTGAAATCACCATGATGTGCCCAGTCAGGAAAACCTTATTTCTGCATAAGGAGTAAATAAATCTCACACCTATAATCTCTGAAGAACTTCCCTTAGTGAAAAAAAAATTGCAGACTTCCACTTCTTATGACCTAATACTGAAGAAGAGTATATTTTTAACCTACTTTTGCAGAAAAAGTATAGGTAAAAGAAAATGGTTCACTGTCCTCTTCTTCAAATATTTCTTTAAAATTATTGGATAGAGACAGAAGGAAATTGAAAGGGGAGGGGGAGATAGAGAGGGGGAGAGACAGATATACCTGGAGCCTACTTCACCACTTGTGAAGCTTTCCCCCTGCAGGTGGGGACCAGGGGCTTGAATCTGGGTCCTTGCACACTGTAGTGTGTGCACTTAACCAGGTGCGCCAACACCTGCACCCCAAATAATTCTTTTATTTGTCTTAGCTGATGAATTGCAGATCACTGACACCCACTTTATAACCTAGATATCCACATAGTCAGGTTTACAGAGAATAAAGACTTGGTTAAAAATACTTTAATATATAATAGTTTCAGTTCACAGTGTCAACATTCAGAATGAATTTCTCTCTCACATACACACATTTTCATTGCAATAAATCAGAGTGTGCTCACTATTTGAGAGCTCTGTATGGCAACATCTAGCCCCTTTGCTATATAGACTAGCAGAACTGTCCACATCACAGTCCCAAGGAAAAGTGATTCCTCTCCCTGACAAGGGGATTGTGACACTTGTCTTTATTGCCCTGTTATAAATTCATAAAGGGATGTCTGCTGTATCCAGTTGGCAAGTTCAGTGCATAAACATCAACACCAATTTAATGACTTGTGCACACATCATAAACTAGAGAATCTTTATACAAAGAAATCAGATAAATCAAACATGAACTGAGGTTTAGGGGGAAGCAATTAAAGCTTTAAGTTAAGGTGGCTGTGGGAAGGTATAGTATCCCACCATTAGAGTAGATAACAGAAAATGGGCTAATGCAACTACAGTATGTGCCATTAAATTAATTAGTATTAGTAAATGTGGTTTCAGGCAGCATCTTGTCAACAGATAGACAGGAAACATTTAAAAGTTTTAATTTTCTCATTGTGTGTCTCTGAAGAAAAGGCAAGAAGTTCCAAAGAAGTTGATAAAAATAGAATAGGGAGGGCATGTAAACTTGATTTACTTGCCTCGAGCTAGTAATGGAGAGAAGGAACAGTCAGAACATAAAAACCTGTTTGGCCATATTTCATTTCCTATATAGCATATTGAAATGTTTCGGTGCCAACCCATTTCATTCTAATACCTGGATTTAGTATCTTTTAGGTACATTGTTTTCCAAGAACACATTTGCAGTCAGTTACTAAGAAATGCTTAAACATAACCCAGCTCTACAAATTTTGAAGTTAAATTAAAAATTATTCAAGGAGACTCTCACAGAACAAAAAAAAATTGATTGCCTATACGCCAAAGCTCCTCATCAGTTGAAAGTTGGCAATGAAATTTGGCTGTGAGAAACCAGCTTGGAACTTTAGAAGTTCTGAGGCCAAATTCACGCCTGTATTATATATGTGCCTTTTTGCACAGAAACAAAATAGGTCTGTTCTAGTGATAGCAAGACTTCCATTTATTCATCTCAGAAGCAATAAGATTGTAGAATGGAGCCTACATAACACAAAACGCTTTTAAGTCTTCCCTGAGGGAAACACAATATATACAATTTATGTAAAAAGAAGAAAAATAAAAGCAGAGTATTCCAGTTATGGGTCAGAAATCAATATTTCTTTAATGGCCTAAGCAACGTGCATTACTCTTAAAACAAATACTTAGGAAATTTTACATTCTCCGTAAAGGAAGATTTTTCACATCACTGAATGCTCTCCAATTTAGTTTCTATTGGTTGAAAATGAGAAACAAAGATATTGGGACAGAATTTTACCAATCTCGCTGCCCTTGGTTAAAATGTCTTTTTTTTTTTTTTTGTAATATAAGAGAATAAGAGGGGACAGATGGTGGTGCACCTGGTTGAGCGCACATGTTACAATGCACAAGGACCCAGGTTCAAGCCCCTCGTGTAGGAGGAAAGCTTTATAAGTGGTGAAGTAGGATTGCAGGTGTTTTTCTTTCTCTCTCCTTCTCTGTCTCTCTCTACCCTCTTGATTTCTGATTGTCTCTATCCAATAAATAAAAATAATAAAAAAGAATTAAATTAAAAGAGAGGGAGAGAAAGACAGAAAGGGAGAGAGGAAAAAAGAGAGAAAAGAAAGAGCAAACAGCAGAGCATCACTCTGCTATATGAAATGCCACGGATTGCACTCAAGACCTCATATATCTGAGAGTTCAACATTTTAGTCACTGTACTCACTGGCTCTGAGGGCAAGGTTAAAGCTTCTTACCTAAATGTGAAATTTAGTGACAGGTAACCAAATGTAAATATATTTCAAAAGAGTATGATAAGGACATTGTATTGTCAAATTCAAGACCACATAGAAATGGAACATCTGAATATAACACTAGTCATATCAGCTAGTGAGCTGGCTCAGTGGTAGAACAGAGAACTTGAATTTATGAGGGTCCAAGTTCAGTCCCCAGCACTGCATTGGCCAGAGTGATGTTCCCGTTCCCTGTCTTTGTCTTTCTCATTAAATAACTAAATCAATCTTGAAAGAAGACTAATTGTATTGAGATAATAAAATTATTTTTTGAGGGAGGAGTACATTTTTTTCATGACGCTCTAGTGTGCTATTAATAAAAACGTTATTTATTTATTCATTGGTTTATTTATTTATTTTTCAATAGGAGCAGAAAGGTGAAGGAGACCACAGCATCAAAGCTTCATTCAGTACTGGGGGACACACCTTCCAACCTGAGCTGTGCACATGACAAAGCAGCACACTTATCTATGTGAGCTACTTTGTCACCACAATAAAAAGGTTTTTTAAAAAAACCCAAGTTATGCCAATGAACTACACATATATTACAGTCAGATATAAATAATAGGTAGACAGAGAGTCCACAAAAAGATGTAAAATAAAACTCAAAGGACTAAGTAAAAAAAAAAAGATAGGACAGAAAGGCCTGGCTTTGAGCCATGAGCCAACACAGAGCAGCCCCTGCAGGGGGAAAGGGTGATTGACTGTCTCTTCTCTCTTCTCATTCTTGCTCTTTGTCTTTCTCTGTCTCTCACACTCTATGTAGAGAAAAGGGCTAAACTGGCTACCTGGGGAGGTGGACTCATACCTCAATGATAATTCTTACAGCAAGAAGGAGGAAAGTAAAATGATAGCAATGATTTCCTGAACATTTACTTTGGTCCTTGTCTCATCTGTTTTCCACACTGCCAACAACTGCTCTGCCTTTGTCACTCTCCTGTTTTGACACTATTTAGTGGCTTTCCATTTTTTAGGTTAAAGATCAAAATGAACTTCAAGATACCAGGTAATCTGTGCAGGAACCTCCAGAGCCATGTTGCTTTGTGGTCCAATGTCATCTCCCCTCCACTTGCACTTCACTTCTACTTCGACGAGTCTATTATGCTTCCTCTGTTGTAACCACAGAGCCTTTGTGCATGCTGTTTCTGGCTCTGCTCCTTATGCTCTACCTATCCCTTACCTTCTGTCACAAAACAACCACATTTTCCTGCTTCTGATCTGAAGTTAACTGGCACTGCTTTATTTTTATTTTGTTTTTATCAAGTCAATCTCCTCTTAATAAGCACTCTCAAGGTTCCTGAGGCTTCTCTGGGGTCTAAATACCAGATGAGGAATTAAAGTATACATTCCAGTGTATTACATGATTTTAAAGTAGGATCATACCAACTTAACCAGTTAAAAAAATAAAGATAATTCACTGAAAACATTTCAAAATCATGATAACTGATTCTGTAAGTGTCCTTTTTTAAAAATTTATTTATTTATTTTCCCTTCTGTTGCCCTTGTTGCTTTTTATTGTTGTTGTAGTTATTACTGTTGTTGTTATTGATGTCATCGTTGTTAGACAGGACAGAGAGAAATGGAGAGAGGAGGAGAAAACAGAGAGGGGGAGAGAAAGACACCTGAAGACCTGCTTCACCGCTTGTGAAGTGAATCCCCTGCAGGTGGGGAGCCAGGGGCTCGGACTGGGATCCTTATGCTGGCGCTACCACCGACTCACTCTATAAGTGTTCTGAACCTCAACCACAGATAAATCTGTACTTTTAAATAAATATTAAAAATGGGAATTTTCAAATTACTCTCATATCTAGAAGGCAAAATGCCAAGCCTACAACTGCAGTGTTTAGACAGAGCTCCTAGTAAAAAATATTAAAAGGAAGGTTACAAAACAAGAAAATCTATCAATAAAGTGTTTGCACTCTAATAAAGTGTTTTCTACTCAATAAAGTGTTTTCTACTCAAAAAATTAGAAGCTTGACTGCATAGTTTCCAGTAGGTTTGGGGGAAAATCTTTTTGAGTAGTATGTTACCATGTCATATAAATAAAGGGAGAGCAACAGCAACATATATTCTTCTTATATTTCCTTTATAAGACACCAAGGTTTCTTCCTTCTTTCCTTCCTTCCTTCCTTCCTTCCTTCCTTCCTCCCTCCCTCCCTCCTTCTCTCCCTCCCTCCCTCTCTCTCTCCTTCTTTCTTTCTTTCTTTCTTTCTTTCTTTCTTTCTTTCCTTCCTTCCTTCCTTCCTTCCTTCCTTCCTTTTGTTTTACCTTCTTTCTCCCCCAAGTTTTTCATTTATTAGAAAAGATAGCAACACATCTTTCTACTGTTAATTTTTAATATTTATTTAATGAGAGAGATACAGAGAGAAAGACTAGGGCTCAGCTCAGTTCTGGCTTATGTTGGGACTGAGGACTGAACCTGGGATCTCAGAGCCACAGACTCTAATGCTTGAGGCTCCAAGAATCACAACATCACTATGGCAGATGTGAAGATGGGGACTGAATTTAGGACCTCATGCTTGAGATTCCAATGCTGAACCCACCACGCCACTTGCCAGGCTGTCAAATGCTTTTTAACTATTCCTAATCTCATGTGCCCAGGAGAGAAGAGTCAGCCTCATGGTTTCCCAAAGATCAAAATGGCAAGAGATAGGAAATCCTTTTGTAGAGAAACCTTTTTACTGAGACCAAGGAAAGCACCTGGGGACTTAATAGCTGACATGCCTCCTTTCAAACATCTTCCATATGTTCATGAAAAATAGAGTGGTGTTACCTATCACTCTCTGTTTCTCTTGTACTGGTTTATGTTTTGCCTTGAATAAAAATGACATGAAACAGTCTTCATTCCCAGGTATGCAGCTCTTCCACAGAACAGCTCCATAATGTTTTTAGTGTTTTATTTATGCAAACAAAAGCACTCCTCAAATCACTGTAGGCTGAACTGCTGTTTGAAGTATGCTGCTAGAATCTCAGTCAATTGGAGCTCTTCTCTACACTGTTCAGGTGCAGATATTAGACCCCAAAGGAACGTGGTTACTCTGTTCCCTTCTTGTTTCGCAAATCACCTAACTGTGCTTCAGAGTCCTTTAAAGTTGCTCAAGACAGAATCATGCTGCGTCTTAAATCAAGTCAGCAGAGGCACAAAAATGAGATTTTTTTTTCAATATTCCAGTTTCACTGAAAGCCTACCTTGTGCTACAGCTTACACACACATACACACACACACACACACACACACACACACACACACACACACACACACACACACACACACACACACTTTTCCCCTTCTTTGTCCACACAGATAGATCAACATTACAGGACCCATCAGAGATGATAAGGAGATAGGAAAGGCTTACTTCTGTGTGGAAGGTGGTACAGCAGTGGGTAGCAGAGTTGGTCATCCAACTGGAATGGTTTTTGCTTTTCTAATTCCAATGTTATGTTGACTATTTTGGCTGCCACTAGTAGGGTCATTGCCAAGGCAAGGGCAAGGTCATAGGACATCAGCAAATGTGAAAGTGAGTGTACAATATGGTTTCTTTTAAGGCTCATTGTAGCCACGTGTAGATAATAACATATGGACATCATTTTGAAGTGTTGTTCTTAGATTTGGCGACACATCACAGCTGATGAAGACTGAAAACCTTAATAACACCATACCTAGAAACCTAGGCAAAAGGGTGTGTGTGTGTGTGTGTGTGTGTGTGTGTGATAAAAGTTTGAGAATCAAAATGCAATTGATGGAAAAATTCTTTTCAACAGCATTTTATATATTATATTTCAAACCAAACTCCTGATGTCATCAGTACTAAAGAAAATGATTTTAAATCAAATCCATGAAAAACAAACGGGAGGGGCTAGGTGGTGGTGCACCTGGTTGAGCGCACATGTTACAATGCGTAAGGACCTGGGTTCAAGCCCCTAGTCACCATTTGCAAAGGAAAAGCTTTGTGAGTGGTGAAGCATTAAAAAACAAACAAACAAACAATAAATAAACAAACAAACAAAAAACCCAAGACACTAAAACAGCTTTTTCCAGTAACATATGGGTTGATGGAGGAGGTGAGTAGAGTATCCAAGTGCTAAAGGCCATAGATTTGGGAGGTCAGAGAACCAAATTTAAGTTCACAGTTACATGTACTGCACAGGTGACATTGGTTAAACTTTAGCTAAGCTTCTTTGTAGAAAGAACACCTATGTCAGAGAGTTGTCAAAACAGAGATATTAACTCCTGCAGTAAACTGTTTAGTAAATATCACAGTTCCTAACACACAGTCAGTTCATAATAGTAATAATTTTCAAGTAATAATGTTAATATCCATAAAAGGCCTGATGTATTTCTATAAAAGAAAATAATTCAAGGACTATTTATTTATTTGTAAATGTATTTTTCCAGAGCTGGGACCACCAGCACATGGCAGTTTTACTATACCTAAGCTGCCTTCTCATTCAGGGAGAGACACAAAAGAAAGAGATAAAGAAAAAAGAAAGAAAGAAAGAAAGAGAGGAAGGAAGGAAGGAAGGAAGGAAGGAAGGAAGGAAGGAAGGAAGAATGGAGGAAGGAAGGACACTAGAGCTTCCCTTGGTGCCCTGACACCTTCTGCGTGGCACTGAGGTTCATACCTTGAGCAGCAGTCATGACAAATCAGATACCATAGTTGGCAAGCACTCTCTCTAGTCCAGGACCCATTTATTTGTGGGACTCTGTCTATCTATAATTCTTCAAGATAAAACTCAGGATAGCCTGATTAATTTTGACCTTTTGGAGTGATTTCTAGTAGTTGAGATTTTTCATTTAACACAAGCTACACAGTGCAGTGCATTCAAAATCAAAGGCTAAGCTGGATTCAGGTGGTAATTCACCCTGTAGAGCACACATATGACCATGAGCAAGGAGCCAGACTCAACCCATCACCCTTCCCCTGACCCCATCTGAAGAAGAAGAAGAAAGAGGAGGGGGGGAGGAGGAGGAGGAGGAGGAGGAGGAGGAGGAGGAGGAGGAGGAGAAGAAGAAGAAGAGGAAGAGGAAGAAGAAGAAGGCACAGTAGAATAGTACTACAGGTGTAGCTCACTTGCTCTGTCTCTTCTTTTCCTACTCTCTTTTTAAAATTATTTATTATTCATTTATTATTGGATACCAACAGAGAGAATTTGAGAAGGGAGTAGGAGGTAGAGAGGGAAAGAGAGAGACACCTGCAGCCTTGCTTCACCAATTGTGAATCTTTCCCCCTGTAGGTACGGACCAGGGTCCTTGTGCACCATAATGTGTGCACTTAAGCAGATGTGCCACCACCTGCTCCCCCCACACACACTCTCTATCAAAAAGAGAGTGAGGGAGAAAGAGAAAAAAATTAAAAAGATAATGTCCACCAGGAATGGTGGATTTGGGAAGGCACCAAGCTTTAGCAATAACCATGGTGGCAAAAATAAGTAACTCTAATCTGAGGAGGGTGTAAGTAGCAATTCAAATTCTACTCCATATTCTGCTTGCTGATCAACTAGTAAATACAAAGTACCTTATTCAGGGCTTGAATTGTCCCAGATGGGAAGTGTCACCCTTCTAGTCTTCTAGCAGGGCACATACTTCACAAGTACAAATTGTAACAAGTGACACATTTTGATAGGCGACTCCCTTTTACGGACAAGGAGACACTTTCACTGTAAGTATTTTCAGAAGTCTTTTCTGTACTTCACAAGAAGAGACAGTGCACACACTAATTTAATAATGAATCCACACTGCTCCTGAGCAGTACCAACCTGTTTCTAGTCTTCTGAGGAGAATTTCCTTGGCTTTGGCCAACAATGGCAGCAGAAACAATAAGGATTAACCTTTGGTTAAGTACCTGACAGGTGCTGGGAACTATGGCAGGTGACGGGCATATGTTTTTGCTAATCCTTCAAATAACTCTGCATCATACACCCTATGGATGAACAGTGTCAGATGTGACATGACCTGCCTGGGGTGACACTGCCAGTCAGGAGCCAAATCTGGATGAGGTGACTAACCTAGCCTGGATCCAAGGATTTGAGCTCTTATCACCACCCTGCACATTCCTGTTGCTGGGCTGGTAGAGTACTGAAAAAAGTCCTAATTACAACCCAGATGGTGCACTTCATTATAGAAAATACAGACAAGACAGAATGTAAGAAAAAAGAAAAACAGGGGCTGGGTGGTGGCACACCTGGTTGAGCACACATTACAGTGCACAAGGACCCAAGTTCACTTTTCCCACCTGCAGGGGGAAAGGTTCACAAGTGGTGAAGCAATGCTGTAAGTGTCTCTCTGTCTCTCTCCCTCTAGATTTTTCCCTTCCCTCTCAATTTCTGGTTGTCTCTATCTGCTAAATAAAGATAATTTAAAAATTATATTAAATTGGGAGTTGGGAGGTAGTGCAGCGGGTTAAGTGCACGTGGTGCAAAGCAAAAGGACCGACATAAGGATCCGAGTTCGAGCCCCCGGCTCCCCACCTGCAGGGGAGTCGCTTCATAGGTGGTGAAGCAGCTCTGCAGGTGTCTATCTTTCTCTTCCCCTCTGTCTTTCCCTCCTTGCTCCATTTCTCTCTGTCCTATCCAACAACAATGACATTATTATCAAAACAACAATAACTACAACAATAAAAAAAGGGCAACAAAAGGGAATAAATAAATATTTTTTAAAATTAAATTAAAGAAAAAGAAAAAGAAATTTTGTTTAGTTGCCCCCCCTAGTTTAATTTTGTTTAGTTACCCCCCCCCCCATCTAACATTCTGAGGACATGTTATTTGATTTTTCCTGGTTACTGTGATCATTTGTATATCCCACTAATTCACAGTGGGATTTGATGATGCCTATTTATTTCAGCTGTATACATTCAGCACCACAGTAATTTACGTCATTAAAGTGAAATATTGTACATATGTCCTCTTTCTTAGAGCCCATGGTAGTTTACATTTATAAATATATTATGATAATTTGCTATATATAACAACTTACCACACAGGTCCACCCATCTGATATCAAGTTGCATCAAATTAAAATGCTCATCCTTTTTTATATGTTTTAGAATGATTTTGGGTGGAGGGTAGATAGCATAATGGTTATGCAAAGAGACTCTCATGCCTGAGGCTCCAAAGTCCCAGGTTCAATCCCCCACACCACCATGAGCCAGAGCTGAGCAGTGCTCTGGTGAAAAAAAAAAAAAAAAAAGAATGTTCGCAATAGCCATCTTGGATTGTATAATCCATTGAGTAGCAATCTTTCATCTTTCTCCTCAAAGTCTATAGTTTTTATGGTGATTATTGCTGGGAGCTGGGCACTGAACTTTGGTGGTAAGAGTGGCTGGAACTATAACTCTATTATCACTAAAATATTTTAAAGTCTGTATTCCATTTACTTCTGACTTTTTAAAAAATATACTCGTTTCTATTCATTCTTTCCTCTTCCTTCCTTCCTTCCTTTCTTCTTTCCTTTCTTCCTTTTTTTCTCAAACCAGAGCACTGCTCAGCTCTGGTTTATGTAGTGGGAAAGATTAAATGTGGGTCCTTGGATCAGATATGAAAGTCTTTTTTACATAATGATTATGCTGTTTCCCAGGCCCTTTACTGATTCCTTTGGTAAGTCCTCATGATTTTATTTATTTATTATTTTGCTTCTACCTCTTCCCACCCCTAAGTATTTGTAACTCAATATTTTGATTTTGAGTCCATGAGTATGCATATACAGTCCATTTCTTGAATTCAGGAAAGTTGTGGTTGTGTGTATGTTATTCATAATTACCACTTAAATTTTCATTTCTTTTTAATTTTTTTATATTTATTTTCCCTTGTTGTTTTTTGTTGTAGTAGTTATTATTGTTGTTGTTACTGATATCATCGCTATTAGATAGAACAGAGAGAAATAGAGGAGGGGAAGACAGACGGGGGAAAGAAAGATAGACACCTTGCAGACCTGTTTTCACTGCCTGTGAAGTGACTCCCCTGCAGGTAGGGAACCAGGGGCTTCAACCAGGATCCTTATGCTGGCCCTTGCGCTTCATGCTACCACCCAACTCCCTAAATTTTTATTTCTTTAAGAGCAACTACCCACACATTGGGGGTCCATCCTCTGCTCTTCTGTCATCATCCCTTTCATTGTGATGATGTTCCCCACTTTAACCCTTCTTTGTGATGGGAGATGTGTTTCAATATTCCCTCTGCCATCTCCACTGTTTCTTACTCTTGTGCGATCATTTTCTATTCAGTCTTCTGTCCTCCCATTTTCTTCTACCTTCCCTTGCTCTTCTTCCTCTCATTTTCCTTTGCCATCACTAACTTTTGTATTTTTGCAAAGGCTTTGTCTTTTTATAATGTAGTATCCTCGGCTTGTCAACACCCATGTCCATCAGAGAAGCCAGAATTCCTCCCATCTACACCCCCAAAACAATTCTGATTCATATTCCCCGTGAGGGAGAAGTGATGGGAGCAAGCGGATAAGAGGGCTCTGAACTCCAGCTCCATCAGGACCCAGAGATGGTGAATAGAGAGGAAGGAGCATTTGGATGTAGTAGTAGAGTTATGAGTGGCTTGAAGGGGAAGAGAGGACTGGACCTGGAAGAAAACTGTAGAGATGATAGTTAACCCATATCTACAACTCTGGGAGAACTTCTGTGGCTGGCAAACTGGAGATTCAGAACTCTGGGGGCATGAACGCTGTTGACATGTGACTTTGTAAATCAATATTAAATCACTTAAAAATAATAATAATGTAGTATCCTCATGATTTCCTATGGATCTTGAATTAGAGCATCTTCAAATGTGTATTTCACTTTATTCTCAGTATATACAGCTTTTGTAAAGCTAAAGCTCACTGCCCACAGAGCTTGTTTGTTTTTTTGTTTTGTTTTAACTATCAACAAGCCACCTCCCAGCACAGCCTGATTCTGAGGACCACACTACTAGAAGATCTGCATTCTTAGCTTCTCCAGATTCTGGTATTCGTTTACTTCCTGCGAAGCATTTGTTTGAGATACAAAGGTGGCAGCTGAAGTATCAGAGAAATGGTACCTTCTCAGAGCAGCTCCCAGTAGCAAGACAGGGATTCTGCTTACATTTCCCATTGGCAAAATTCCTGATTCACTGGGTCAGCAGGCAAGGGGGCTTCCCATTGTTGGCCATACTAGTTTTTTTTTTTTTTTTTATGCTGTAAAGAAAGGATATGATATCATTTGCAGATACACAAGTCTTGTAAGTTAACAGAGTTCATTCTTTCCAGAGTCTGTGTCTTTGCTTCTGATTGTAATATCATAATTTTTATTTATTGTGCTTCACATGTGTCACTGTGTTTCTGTGTTTATTGTGTGAGTGCTAAGAATGAAGTTGGGAGGAATAGATACTGCTAGCTGGAGCCATTTTGACAAGGTCTCTGTTGCCCCCAGATTTTCACACAATTTCAGGGAGAGTCAGGTTTTATGGCTCTCCAGCCAACCTTCATTCTGGTTTATTTTCTCAGGTGGAGAATATAATTTTCTCTAATAAGCACAGTAGGACCTTCTATATTCAGCTATAGCTTTCAGGCTTGGCTTTGTCAGCCAAAGTCTCTCCATAGCAAGCTCTCTCTCCTCACTCAGCTTTGAGATGCTAGGCAGGGACATGACAAACTGCATTCCTCTTTGCCACAGGCTTCCTGTTAGGCACTTCCCTGAGGAGCACTGCAGGGAAACCTGAAGAGCTAGGAGAGAAAGGAGCTGCCCGCTGCTTCTTAGGATCTTTTTATTTATTTACTTTTTAAATTTTTTTAGATAGAAACGGAGAGAGGAGGGGAAGACAGAAAGGGGGAGAGAAAGACAGACACCTGCAGACCTGCTTCACCACCTGTGAAGTGATTCCCCTGCAGGTGTGGAGCTGGGGGCTCGAACCAGAATCCTTAAGTTGGTCTTTTTTCTTTGAGCCACATGTGCTTAACCCGCTGTGTTATCGCCCGACTCCCCTTCTTGCATTCTTAATGCTCTACCCACCTTGCCCTTGCAAGGACATGTAGGTTGACATGTGGAGGCAGTTTCCATCTTTCTCTGGTATTTCTACAATCTACTTTATTAGGTACTTACACTGTTGGGGTAAATTGGGAAGGGCTTTCCCTCTGATACCTGAGGGGCAGCACCTGAGATACTTGCACAAGCCTTTTCTCTGAAGACTGAATCTCAGTGTTATCCAGTATCTCCTCTAACACTTCAGACCTGCTAACCCCAGTCTCTTCTTTTTCTCCTCTATTCCACTCCAGCTCCTGTCTCCTGCCTGGGAGATGGTAGTATTTTGCTGAGTTTGTAAACACTTCAGTGTTTTTGCTGTTTTGTTGTTCAGGTTACTAATACCCACCTAAACAAATTTTTGTGTTGCATCTTCTCTGTTAAAAATAACTAGTATGAGTGTTTTTTGAATTGATGGGACCTGGGATCTGACATGCAGTATACACACAGCAGGGAGCTAGCCCAGGAGATGCCACAACTATGTTTGGTGATGGTGAAATGTGTCCCTCAAAAATAGGTAAGAAAAAACTTTCTAGATTATAAAGCTTTCAGATCATTAAGGGAGAGGTTTCTGAGAAATTGTGTATTCCAGGAAATGGGGAAAGCTGAGAAAGGTTTGCAGAGTCAAAGGTCAACTTTAATCTGAAATTCTACCTGAAGTAAGTTCTTGTTAGGGAAGAGTGATAGTGATTGTCAGCTTTCTAAAGTAAACTCACAACTAGACTCTGGTCTCCTGAAACTTTTTTTTTTTCTTTTTGTGGTATTAAGGATATAACCTAAGACCTCACACATTTGCTTTACCACTAGGTTATACCCTCAACACCATATTACGTTTCTTTCTTTTTTTAATTTAATTTTTATTTATCTTAATTAATGAGAGAAAGAGATAAATTAAGATTGACCAGAGTACAGCTCAGCTCTGGTTCAGGGTGGAGCTGGGGATTGAACTTGAGACCTTGAAGCCTCAGGCATGAGTGTCTTTAACATAACCATCAACATAATCATTTGCATAACCATTGCATAAAACAGCCCTAGACTATGTTTCTTAAGAACAATGTATCTCTTGCTGCTTTGCCATGTGCATGATCCAGGTTTTAGTACAGTCCTTACCACACTGGAGGAAGCTTTGGTGATGTGGTCTCTTTCACTTTCTACTTCCACCAACAGAATAAAGAGTAGGAGGAGGGAAGAAGAAACTCTCTCTCAAGGGTTGGAGCAAAATTATGATAAAATCAGCAAAATGACCTCTGAAAATGACACCAATCCTGTCACAGAAAAGCAGACCACATAGTTGAATTTTGCTGACATAGTCCCTCATCTTTTCTGTTCTTAGGACTCATTTAAGTGAATTTTAATTACATCTTTTTTTTCCCTCAAACACTACGCCCCTAGATCAAAGATCTAGATAACTAGGCCAGAGAGGAAAGATACAACTAAGGAGAACACTTTTTGCAGTGAACACCAATATCTATGCAAAAATATTTGGCTCAGTTGCTTTAGACTTTGTTGATGGCTATAATATTGTGCTTCAGAAATGCTTACTCATTCCACTAGGATACTGTTTGGGTTCTTAGAAATATCAGATATTTGTTACCACCCAATGGGTCACATTAGACCTTTTCTTTTGTAGAATACTCTTTAGACAAAACTCATAACAGCAAAGATGTTCTTTGTTCATTAATTTCCCTAATGTATTACAAATACTCTTTTAATGACAATGATTGTTACTTGACATTCCTGTCATTTGATTTGGGAAACCTTTCAAAAACAGCAAAAAATATTGTCATTTCTAACAAGCGGTCTTCCTAGATAACTCCCATGACTACTTATAATAGATAACTGAGAAAAATAGCTCATCTTGGCCCAGGACTGAATACCCACAGGCAAGATGCAATAGGTAATTACATAATGGATTTGTGGAAAAGCAGAAAAGATTTATTAAAGACTTATAATAAATAATCATTTACGTTGAAATATCTCAAAACAGTATCCACCAACCCTCTCCCCAAATGAAGACAATTCTCTTCTTTCAATGACATGCTCAAGATTTGGCAGGCCCCCAAATAATAACTGTGCTTTTATTTAAGGATTTCTAAAGCATGTTAAGAAGTTTGACTTATTACTGTCTACAAGACAATAAAAAAGTATAACTTTCTAGATAGTCTTATTCCTTCTTGCTAGAAGAAGACATTAATGTAATAATAGGAAATGAGCTGCTTGAAGAGCTTTTAAAAAGACAACAGAAAATAAGGGGTGCTCAATTTTATAGACTTTAAGACTTAACTAATTTATACAAAGACAGCCTACCTCCTGGTAAGACATCTTTAATTAATTAATCTCCTTACTGTGGAACTTCAAACTACCACTGCTAAAACCGTATTTCTCCTTTATGATCAATGCCTGGCTTTTACTTCTTTGACTTACCCACTATCCATCAGAAAATACCCTTAACTACTTGACAAACACTCATGCTATTTGAGAGTAAAGCTAGTTAATTAGCTATCTTTAAATTAATATGAAAAAAAAAAGTTTCCAGAAAGCTGAAGTGATGAATTTGACAGAACTAGGAACAAGACTGAGAGCCATAATTGTCCGATCAATTTCTGACCCAATAAGATTTCTGGGGAGTAGGGCACAGTGTATTGAGCACATGTGGTGCGAAGCCAAGGACTGGCCTAAGGATCCCGGTTGGGGGGATGTCGGTTGGAGCCCCCAGCTCCCCACCTGCAGGGGAGTCACTTCACAGGCAATGAAGCAGCTCTGCAGGTGTCTTTCTCTTTCCCTCTCTGTCTTTCCCTCCTCCCTCCTCTCTCCACTTCTCTCTGTCCTATCCAACAATGACAACATCAATAACAACTACAACAATAAAACAACAAGGGCAATAAAAGGGAAAATAAATAAATAAACAAACAAAAAATATTTCTGACAGCACTGTTTCTACCCTCTTGTTATGCAAGGGAATCAGTTCTCCCATCTATGTGTTTGTTAGGCTATTTACCTTTGAATACAGACTTAGGTTAAGCCTTGGTTTGGGCTAAGAAGGGACTATTATTTCTCTTTAGGTCTTCTAGTTTCAGCTTCCACTGCTTAGGATACTCATGTGACCTTCCTTCTTCCCAAAGGTTAGACCTTATAGCAATTTCCTAAGTCCCAGGCATAGATTTCTTTTCTCTTCCTCTTTTTTCTTTTCTTTTTTTTTTCCTGGGGGAGGGGGGTTGATGGATACAAATATCCATCACTCCTGGTAGCCATTTTTTTTTTATATTATTTGATAGGACTGAGAGAAATTGAAAGAGTAGAGAAAAACTGAGAGGGAGAAATATAGATACCTGCAGTTCTGTTTCACCACTTGTGAAGTGTCCCTGCTACAAGTAGAGAACGGGGGCTTGAACCTTCGTTCTAATACATGGCACTATGTGTGCTTAATTGGGTGCCCAACTCCCTTCCCCCTTCTTTTTTTTTTAACTTTATTTATTTTCAGAGAGACAGAGAGAGAGAGAGAGAGAGAGAGAGAGAGAGAGAGAGAGAGAGAGAGGATGAGTCCAGAGCACTGCTCAGCTCTGGTTTATACTGGTGTTGAGGGAATGAACCTGGTACCTTAAAGCCTCAGGCATAGAGGGTTGTGTTTTTGTTTTGTTTTTCCAGTCAGCAGATTTTAAAAACTTTTTTCAAGACATCAAAACTCTTGTCAGAGGTCCTCTAAGAGAAAATGAATGTCACTTTTGGTATAAGCATATACATTTAATTATTGATTTGCCAGAAAAGTCATGATGCATTTTTGCATAGGAAAATAGAGCATAGTTTTTTCCAACAACACAATAATATTATAACTCTACTGATGTTACTGTCTTTCCATGGCTACTACCAATCACATCATACTTGGGTACTGCACAGCAGTGACTGTGCAGAGTTATTTACATCTCACAATTCACATATGGAACTGCTTAACTTTTGGTTTATCAGTATACTTGCTAGCTGATACATATTTGTTAAATGTGATGTGGTAACTGTTTTTGTAATGAAAGTACAATGTAGTCCTTATTTGCTTATATGTTGATTTCCCTAGTTCAGGTGCATAAAAATCTAGGAAATGCATCTTCATCTTTGAACATCTTTTTACACTCTTCTAAAGAAATACAGCTAGGTTTATTATAGTTGGTTGATTTAAAATTTAAATCTACTGGATAAATGAATAAACACATTTGCATTTTGTGAAATCTGTAGGGGAATATTAATTGTGTCTAATACCAAATCAGCCAACAGAGAAGTGTAGAAATTTCTAATTCGCTAATGTCAAAATAAAATGACAATTTCAATGCCTTAGGTGTAAATAAAATACCTTGCTCACTTAAATTATTTTCAAAGTATCTTTGTTGGCATATCTGGCAGTTTTATTTGAAATCATTATTTGGATTTGATAGGGCTTGATAGGGTCACCTATCAAAGGAACTCAGCCAAAGAACAGGATAAATGAAGTCCCTGAACACGTACAGCTTAACTAGTTGACAAGTTTATTGGTGTGGGTTTTCTTAAAATTCTGAGACACAATTCATAGACCATACAATGCAGTGACTTAAAGACACAACTTGAGTGGGCTGGGCCATGGCACAGTGGTTAAGCACACATAGTAATAAGTGCAGGGACCAGGTGCAAGAGTCCCAGTTCAAGCCCCCAGCTCCCCACCTGCAGGAGGGTTGCTTCACAAGTGGTGGAGCAGGCCTGAAGGTATCTGTCTTTCTCTCCCCCTCTTTATTTCCCCCCTGCAATTTCCCTTTATCTTATCCAACAACAACAACAACAACAACAACAAAATAGAGAAAAAAAATAGCTGTTTGGAGGAAGAAAAAGTACACAACTTGATGTTTTTAAGCATATCGCCTTTAAGCATATTGTTGATTTTTTTAAAGAAGCAAATACTTAAATGGTTTTAGTACAATACTTTAAAATATGCATGCCAAAGAAAGAGTGATGCTTTTAGGTGTGGGGGTATCCTTATTTAGAGCTATCAGATAAAATCTGTTCTCAAAGAAAGATCTGAAACCCTGAAAGTCAAAGAAATGGAAATCCAATGTGTACTAAGCACAAGACTGTGAAGAATTCTTTCTAGAATAAATAAATGAATTTGAGTTCTTTACCTCTTAAACTTCCATGAATCAAGGACATGTATATCTACTTTTCAGTCCTACCTCATGAAAGATTTGAGCTTTCCTTCATGTCATGTTAAAACATATTACTTAACATTTGAGTGTGTCAATTCTATATTAGGCAGTTTTAAAAGAACAGAATTATCCATGCTTCCTACTCAGCGGACTTTTCTACTAAGTATCAGACTAGGGTAAAATGCTAAAATATTCCCTTACATCAAGTAATCCATTGAGTGATATATTTCCTTAATTCTTCCATCAAATCAAGGAGATTTTTTTCTTTTTATACACGCTCAAAGGAACCCCCTTTGACTTAATATATACCTTTAGATGTTCTACATTTTATACCCCTCTTATAGGACAGAACTAGAGATCTTACCTAAAACTAAAGCCATAGATTGTAGTTCTCCCACAACACAAAAGTAAAGTCCATTTTTACTAGCTCTGCAGTTACCCACATTATAGTAAGTGAAACATTTAAACAAATAAGAGACAGGATGTACTTTAATACTATGCACTAAGTTAAGCAAGAAAACAAATATGTAAAGTAACAATCCAAACATGTTTTTTCAATAACTAGAAGTAAAAAAATAATAATAATCATGTGTAGTGTAGGACACCTTATGATAGAAATGTAGTGCAAATTCAAACTACAAAAATCTTAATACTATACTCAAGCTATACTCTTATACTCTAAAAGATTATTAAAAAATAAATTAAAGTATCCATGTTCAATTTAGTGACTTGTTTAGCTGCTGAATTGCTAATGCGTTTCATTTATAGTTTAACTAGAGATTCCTTAAACTTTTGGGTCTGTTAAATTAACTCTGCTTGTATAAATACACTGTAATCAACTAGATTAATTAGTCAAATTAGCTCAGTATTTCTTTCCCTATGCTTAGAACTTGAAAAGTTCATAATATTCAAATTAATAATTCATCATTGGTTCCTAGTCTGAAGTCTTTTTAAAAACTAGATTTAATAGTGGCAAGAGTTACAAATTCAGAAAAATTATAATTAAGCAAGCAGATGTACATTTTGAAACAGTGCCTCAATGGATATTAAAATGCCCTGAAAATTTCTTGCTACAGTTGATTTAGTGACATAAATTTTAGAAAGAAATAATGAGGACAATTCTAAGCATGCAGAATTTCCTAAAAGACAACACCAACTTAATTTTTTTTTAAAAGTATTCACCATTATTTTATATGTTTCTCATATAATTGGAGCAAATTATTTTGAAAATTAAATTTGTTGAGATTAGTCATTTAGCTTAAATGGTGTTTACAGTGTGCTGGTTTATAGATGTATTTGGGGGGTGTTTGGCCAAATGGTTCTGTGGAAGTTCCTATAGAATCCAAGGTGACATTTCATGGACAGAAAGGTTTTGCCTTTACATGTCAGGCCTTGAAACTGGGTCTCTGGGTTCTCTCTACCAGTGTTGTGCTTTCTCAGAACAAATACTCGTGAAATTAGGTTATTTCATTTTGAAAACAATCTGGAAAAGATTTGGAGAATGAGGGCAAGGGAGAGTAGAGGGGGTGGCGAGAGGAATCTACTCAAGTTTTCTCGCACAAATTTTGAATTCTGCCTTGAGATGTTTAGAATTGAAATAATCAAAAGGTAATTATATTACCTAACTTTGGATAGAAAATGTAAACTAATTCCAAATTTTCAATACCTACTTTGCCTGCTTAAACTATGAATCTCCTTAATGAACAGAATATATAATGAAAGTTAAATAACACAGTTCTAGCATTAGTTTTTGCAAATTATATATAAATAAAGATTGTCATGTAGTCATCTTATGTTCATAGGACCTATAACAAAATGTCATTGGTAAGGCAGTAAGTGGAGTTATGGAAGGATGAATACAGCAATAAAATTAATCAAGATTTAAGTGCAGGTGGTACAAAGTGATTCTGGTTTGAGCCCCCAATTCCCCACCTGCAAGAGAGTAGCTTCACAAGTGGTGAAGCAGGTCTGCAGGTATCTATCTTTCTCTCCCCCTCTCTGTCTTCCCCTCCTCTCTCCATTTCTCTCTTTGTCCTATCCAACAATAGTGACATGAATAACAACAATAACTACAATAATAAAACAATAAAGACAACAAAAGGGAATAAAGAAATATTTAAAAAATTAAAAACAGAATCAAGATCAGAGCCAGTCAAACTGTTGTTAGGGTTTTTTCCAAACAATATGAGGCGAAGCCCAGGAAGGAAATTAATTCTGTCATTTCTTAATCTTTAATTATTTAAACAAACAAACAAAAACCCCTATAACTCTGATATTTAAATAGTACACATATTTTCATTTTAAAAAGGATAGCTTACTTATCCACAGTCTACCAGGGCATCAAAATGAAAGGAGAAATTACAACGTAAAATTGCATATGATTCTCCTTTGTAATCTAGCTGGAAGTTGGAACTCTGAGTATATTTGCTCAAGGTGAGTGAAAAATAAGTGAAGTGGAAGTATATGGTTATTTATTTATTTTTTAAGTGTAGAAATAAGGAAGGGTGATAGAAATTATGATACTAGCTGGCTTAAAAAACTTTTAAAATAATCTACATATATAGTTGTGTGTGTGTGTGTGTGTGTATGTGTGTATGTAACACTGTCAAGCAGAATAATTTGGGGGATGTTTTGAGCAATTTGAAAATCAAACTCAAGTAATCAAATGTAAATGAATCTATAAATGGCTTTAGGTAAACTCAGAGGACTATATTAACAGTTTTTCTGCCTAAAGAGTATACTTCAATAAGAACCTTGTGTAATGTTAAAGTTTTAAAGTATGGTAGAGTTAGATAGATAGATACAGATAGATTTGCACATATACATTTTAATATATGATTCTAGAATTATAACCTTGTTATTCGGATCAAATACCAGTACATACCAGCTACCTCTATGAGTACAAAGAAGTTGAGATGATTTTTCAGGGTCAAAATAAAGCCAAAGTAATTTTAGACTGAACACAGTTTTACAAAAGAAAAAAATGCACATTTCTATTCATGATGTGTGTGGGTGGTATAGTTTTGAGAACTTAAAGAGAGTGGTGCTTGGTATAACCTAGGCAGTGAGGGAAAGCATTTAAAAATACTGTCAACGATTCTGGCAGGAAAGACTGTATAAATATACTGGAGACTCAAACATAAGTGAGCTGGTTAAAAAAAGAAAAGAAACTGCAAATGAAAACTTCAAAACTTCTACCCCCACAATGAATTGAATTATACAAAGGAGAAAGTTACCAAGAGTTTTCATAACCATCATCTACCTAATTTCAAAAGCCTGGTTCTTAGAGAATTCGTCATTCAAATGCAAGGATTCAGTACTGAGCTTATATAATTGGCTGGATAGTCTTTGCATACTTTGTGAAATCATTTATAAGGCTACCAAATGTCTTGGGAACTTTTTCCTCTAATCACGACTGAATCCGTCCAAATTGGTTTTAAATTATTCCATTCGTAATGGTAAATTTTTATTACAAACATGTTTTTTACTCTAATTTAAACACAGATATGTCAGTTTGAAGCTGAAATAATTATATCCTACATGGTTTTTCATTCAGCACATTATTATATTTTTTTAAATTCTGTCCTATCATGGAAAAGATGTGAAAGGTTTATATAAATTCCAAATTAATTTATTTCATTAAGTGGCACACGTCCAGTACAGAAGTATACATATATTTTCAAATACAAACATGAAAATACACAGGACTATGAATTATCCTCTAGCAGCATCTCCCTTTAAAGTGTTTTTTTCTTTTTAAAATCTTTACATGAATTATATGCAGCATCATGGACCTTGAGCACTGATGATTCTGGCTAACGCTTTTATCCTTTGCTTGAAATTACAGGATCAGTCTAGCCAGAATTTATGAGAACCAGACCCCAGACCTCACATAGCTCACATATTAGACCATTAGGCATCTAACTACCTCTGAACAATTTCAATGCATTATCTCGCCTTTTCCCTGGGGCACAAACTTCACTCGTCCATACTTTTAATATATTTTGTCTGCATGAAGCAGATCGAGTTATTACATGCCAGCAGATCACGATTTACAGAAATTTCATTGCTTCCCAATGATGCAGTGAGTATCTCTGTTCTCCACCCTGATGTGGAGCCACAGGTCAGTGCTACAAATGTCTGTAAATTAGCTGGTGGTTTACAGAAAGCCTATTTGATCGTTTTACTTAAACTGTTTAAACATTTCCATACATTCCCATCCATGGACATTGAACCAAAGGAGCCCACATCCATGCCTATTTTTTAAAGATTATATGCCACTTCAAATGGACTACTAACATGCTCTAGAGAAATGAAAACCACCAACTTTTACTTCCTCCAATAGGGTTTTTATACTTCTGATTGAGCATCTCCTGTTTGCATTAATGTTTTGATCTGCAGATTTCAAAGTCTTTCAAGGAATTTATTTTTCTCCTCAGAAGAAAATGCTAGTGGTCAAGATTGAAAAATTAATTGATCTTTGAACTCCCCATAAACCTTCTACCTGGAATGCAAAAACCATTATGTTCTTTTCTTTCACTAAAAGTTTTTTTTAATTTTTTTTTTTATTTTCCTCTTCAGCAAAGCTGAACAGGAAATAAGGGTGATCCAATTCTCTCCCTAGAGACTGTTCATCAGCTGGCTTGGTTTATAGCTATTAAAACATGAAAAAAAGAGTGGTACTTAGAAATGTTGTATTTAATCATGTGAAACTATTATTACTGTGGCAATATCAGCAAGCATTTGGACATTTTTCTCCTTAGATATGATACTTTTCAGTTATCCTTACTTTCATTATCAATTCTAAAGTTCATTCTCTGGGCTAGTTCATCACTTCCTCTGATCTGTTACTTACACATACACACACACACACACACACACACACACACACACACACACACAGATGAACAATGGTGCTACTTAGCTTTACCCAATAAAGGAAGACCAAGCTACGGTTATCTACAACAATTTTCTCATTTAGTTCCAAACTAAAACAAACATCAAGGAAAGGTCATTAGTCTCACAGACTAAAATTGTTTTGATAAAGGCCAGCTTTCCATTCTGTTGACAAGCATCTCAATTCTTTTCAACAGCTTTGGGTGTCCCAACTGGAAGAATTCAGAGCAGTCATCAGCTTCAGGGAATAAAAGGCTTGGGGTGATAACTTGCAGAACTACCACTGATCTAACTGTATCCAACCCCCTACTGCCACCGCACCTTATTTGTTTATCCGAAGTTAGGAGAATTAATAATGTAAATGAACTCCAAGAAGTAGATTTGAATGTAAATACTACTTGAGCTTCTGTTGTTATGTACCTTTTAGCCAAAGCAAATTCTCAGCCTAGTCTCTGTGTTCAGGAGGAAGTCAGGGAACTGAAGAGAACATGCAAAACTTTACCAAGATTTTCTTGAGGAAGATATGAATTTAAATTCTTATGGAAAGTCAAGTATTGTGCCACAGTAAGTCAGAAAACAAGAGACAGTAGGCAGATGCAAAAGGAAAGGGCCATTTGAAGAGGACTATACTGTTATGGAGACCAGGGAGCAGAGGGCTGAATGGTCTTGTGATGAATGACCAAGACCTCTAACATACATGACATCCATCGCCTTCCTACCTAAAAATAAGTATTCTCATGTTTCTATTCACAAATGGGAATAACCCCCATATTCTTTGCATTTAGTTATCTTCTTACTTTATTTATTTATTGGATAAAGGCAGTCAGAAATCAAGAGGGAAGAGTGTGGTAGAGAGGGAGAGAGACAGAGAGACACCTGCAGCATTGATTCACTACTGAGCAAAGCTTTCCTCCTGCAGGTGGGGAACAAGAGATCAAATCCAGGTCTTTATGTATTGTAATGTGTGCTCAAGCAGATGCACCACCATGTGGCCTTCCTCTCCTCTTACTCTTTAATCTGACATTTTAATTGTTTGTAGCACTGATATAACTGCAGTGTTTGGAAAGTTTTTTTGTTTGATGGCCACTGTGATTTGATGGAGGGCACTCTGTGTCCTGATGGAGTTCAGGATCAGTGAAAGTGCAGGGCTGCATATTTCAGCGTGACCTCTGTCAATATCTGAATGTGGAATGAACTGCCTGTGAGGATAGTAGTTCCTGTCATTCCAAATATGATAAACCAGGTAGGTTTGTCTCCTTGGTGCATCTGTTAGAGAAAAAAATCAATAATATACTGACTGTGGATGGGGGGCACAGATCACTACACAAAGAACCAAGTTCAAACCCCTGGTCCCAACTTTCAAGGGGTGGGGGGAAGATTCATGAGCAGTGGAGTAGAGCTGTGGGTATCTCATTTTCTCTCTCCCTACCAATTTCTTTCTGTCTCTGTCAAAAACAAAAGAAAATTAAACAAACAAACAAAAGCAATGGAAGAAAAGTGACCACCACCAATGACCAGTGCCAACCCTGATAACAATAAAAATAAATAAATTAATAAGGCAGAGGTTCAGGAGGAAGAACAATGGTAGAGCACAGAACTTGTATACATGAAATCCTAAGTTTGATCCCTATAGGCTATAGGGTGTCAGTGCCACCTTTAAGTAAAGAATTCACAGCAGGCACTATAATCCAAAGTCAGTCTGATGACCTCTACAATTCTGGGTATTTGGTTAATGCAGGGTTTTTTGTTTTCTTCTTCAGTCAAGTTATATAGTGCTTACTGTTAGCTAGAAGATCTCGTTATTATGTCTCCTAGGAAATAATAAACAAAGAACAGAAATAAATAAAATTGAAAAATGCAAAAATAAGAGAAAGTCCTTCATGAGGGTAAACAAAACTGGAAAACCCTTAGTTAGACTCTCTATGAAGAGAGATAACTCTAATAAATAGGGCCAGGAATGAAAAGGAAGAAATTAAGTATCACAGGAATCCAAAAGATTGTGACAGACTGCTAAGAACAATTATATGCTACTAAGGTGGAGACACTAGAAAATATTAATAAATTTCTAGATTCATATAACCTTCCAGATCTGAAACAGGAGTAAATAGAGAAGCTAAACCAATCAGTTACGAGCAAAGAACTTTAAACAGTAATAATAAAAAAAATTTTCCCTAAAATTCAAGACAAGATGGTTCACCAGACTTTCAAAGACAACCTATTACCTCTATTTGTTAATGTCATGCAAAAATTTGAAGATAAAGGAGTATTGTCACTCTCTATAATAACAATATTATCCTTATACCAAGAACTGGAGACACTGCAAAGAAAAGGAGAAGAAGAAAGAAGAGGAGGAGGAGGAGGAAGAAGAAAAAGAAGAAGATGATGATGAAGAAGAAAGAAGAAAAAGGAGAAGGAAAAGGAGAGGGAGAGGAGAAGGAGGAGATGAAGAAGGAGAAGAAGAAGATAGGGAAGAAGGAGGAGGAGAACAACAACAACTATAGGTTAATACCCTTGATTAGCACAGATGCTATGTTCCTGAACAAAATTTTAGAAGATTGGACTCAACACTACATGAAAAGACTTACTGTAATCTATTCCAGGAATACAAGAATGGCATTATGATTATGATTTTTATTAGTGATTTAATATTGATTTACAAAATTATAATATTTTATAATAGCATTAGAATTCCATACAATTCCCACCATTAGAGTTCTGTGTCCCATCTCCTCCACTGTAAACTGCAGTAGTTATCCCAAGGTCAGGGATATGGGCTGAAGAATGGTACTAATATAACCCACCATGCCAACATAAGGAAAGCCAAAAAAAAAATCAGATGGTCATTTCAATAAAAACAGAGATAGGCTTTGACATGATTCAATACCTACTTCTGATAAAAGTGCTAAAAAGGGAGCATGGGATAAAAGAGTCATTTCTCAACTTAGTAAAGGCCATAGACAACAATCCTCCCTCCCCCTGCAGTCAAAATCAAACTTCACTATGAGAAACAGAAAGCTTTCCCTCTCATATCAAGTACAAGACAAAGACATGCACTTTCACCATTATTATTTAACATAGTTTTTGAAGTTTTAACTATAACAACTAGAAAAGAGAAATACATAGTGGGAGTAAAAATTGAAAAAGAAGAAATAAAACTAACATGATTTTCAGGTTACATCACAATATGCATAGGAAACTAAAGAATCTAGTAAAAATAAACTTTTAGCGATGACATATCAATATAGTAAAACAGCAGGTTACGAAATTAATATGCAAAAACCAGTGGTTGTCTCTATGCAAGCAGTGAACTAAAGGAGGAACCATGAAATCAATCCCACTTACAATAGCATCAAAAATAATTAGATATGCAAGATTATATTTAACAAAGAAGGTAAAAGACTTGTCGAGGAAATAGGAAAAACCACAAAGAAATGGAAAGATATACCATACTCTTGGACTAGAAGAACGAACATCACTAAAATGAATGCCTTACCTAAAAAGCAATATCTCAATTCAGTTTAATCCTTATCAAGACACCTGTGAATTACTTTAAGGAAACAGAATAAATGGACAGAAATTTGTCTAGAATCATAAAATGCTTGAATCACCAAAACAACCATAAGAGAAAGAACAAAAATAGAGGTAACACTCTTCCTAATTTCAAACTACAAAACTACAGTAATCAAAATTATATGGTATTGAAGTTTTTTTTCTTTCTATTTTTTATTTAACAGGACAGAGAGAAATGAAGAGGGGAGAGGAGATAGAGTGTGGGAAAGAAAGACAAATACCTGCATATCTACTTCACCACTCATTAAGTGTTCCCCATGCAGTTGGGTAGGGGGGCTCAAACCCTGTTCTTTGTGTATGATGATATGTGAACTTAACCAGGTGTGCCAGCCTCCCCTACCAACTCTCTCAAAAAATAATAAAATAAAACAAACAACCCATCAAGAAATGGGGTGAAGACCTGAACAGACATTTCGCTAAAAAAAATATGGCCAACAGGCACATGAAAAAAAAACCTCATTATCTGAAAAATTCAAATTAAGACAACAATGAGATATCACCTTACCATCTCACATCTATAAGAATGGCCTTTATCAACAAAGACAGAAAAAAGGGCTGATGAAGATGTTAGTAAACAGAAATCCTTTTACACTATTTATGGGAATGTATATTGGTCCAGCCTTTATGGAAAATATAAGTTCCTCAAAATTTGTGATATAGCAATTCCTCTCCTAGGAATCTAGCTGAAAAAATGCAAAGACACTTTCAAGCACTTCCATGTTTACTGTAGTGTTATACAAAACAGTCAGGATTTGGAGACAACTCAAGAGCCTAGTTAGTGGTAGAGAATTGGATGGGAAGATGTGGTACATATATACCATGGATATTCCTCATCTTTAAGAAAGTTGAGTTCTTCTCTTTTGCTATGATGTGGACAAAACTGGAGGGGGATCATGTTAAGTAAAATAAGCCAGAAGGAAAAAGGTAGATTCTGTGTTTTCACTAGTATGTGGGATTTAAGAAACAGTATGAATGTTAGATATTAATAAACCCTTGGTCTATATCAGTAGATCTGAGGATACTAATGGGGAGAAGGGCTATCTATTGAGGACTCTTATGTCTTACAGAGGAGGGAGATATCACTTTGTTGGTGAGTGAGGTAGGCTGGCACGTATCTCAGGAAGAGATGAAAGTATACCTTTGAGACAACAGTCTTACAACACAACACTTCCCCAATGAACATTTTAAAAATAAAATATATAGATTAGAATATCAAAAGATAACAAAATAGAAAATCTTTCCACGTATTCATACAGTTTCTATCTTTTTTTCCTAGAACTGAATTTTGATGCTTGAGCATTCTTTATTTTATCTTCTTTACAGTTTCATCATGGTAGCGTTGACTCATTGCTTCAACTATGTCAAAACTTTTTTTTTGACATCAGGAAACAAGTTGTATGGTTCCTAGCTCTACGGGCCTCTGTACTACACTAGTGTGCTTCATTCATGCTAGAGAACTGAGAGGTAGGCATTCCCTCTTATGCTACTCGTGAAACAAAAACCAAAACATTAAGTAAGCTGTTGATGGATCTCAGACATGACAAACTCAGGTTTAAAATTTAAGAGACCTAACTTTATGTACATGGCTTGTTTTTCTCCCTCTGGATGTGCTGTTTCTTCAGATTTCTTTGGATTCAGCTCCTGCCATTTAACAGATTGGTTCTCTCTTCATCAAACATAAACCAGAGTCATTAACACCCTCAAGAAATTAATTCAGTAGTCTTAAAACAATTGCACATATCTGCCTGAAGACAAAGACAGTGAGCTCAAGTGCCAGCTATCTATTGGTGCTATGTTCTACGAACAAAAACACCTGACTAGATTTTCTTACCAGTCTGTGACTTTTCATCATCTCCATCACTGGTTTATTTAACTCATGCATACAAGAAAGTCTGGATACTGTATCAAGTGCTAGGCATACAGAGATGAACACACAGATTTGGATACCAACACTACTCTATCAAAGACCAGGACAGGTCTGTTAGTCAGTGCTGACTCTTTGTGATCTTTCTATCATTAATTGTATTTATTCTCACCCAGTCTTAGAGAAAGAACTGTTCCTCCCCATTGTCAATACTTACCTCTTCATGTGTACTTTTTCTCAATTCTTGATTCTTTCTTTCATCAAATGCCTCTTCTCCCTCACCCCAGTATTTGAACTGCCAATTTCCCCACTAACCAGGTCTCCTTTCTTTGCTTAAAAATATACTTAAGCCTACCCACTTATTAAAAGTAAAGTCCTTTTTCATTCCTGTTGCCCTCCAAAGCTAGCATCCTCTCTTTATTTTTGTAATCCTGAATGAAGAATCCACTTCCGGACCCCCCACTCTGTCCTCCTCTCCTTGCCATATGACTTCTGCCCTTGTCACTGAGCTGAGGCTCTACAGACCCAAAGGTCACCAATGACTTCCTTCAGGCCAAATTCAATGGCATTTCTTTCTTCTTCTTCTTTTTTTTTTCTTTTGCCCCACAACCTTTGAGGATCTCAACTCTGTTAATTATGCATTTCTTTTTATCATTAGCATTTGTTTAACAATTACCTTATGGAGACTATCTGGACACACTGGGAACTGAGGCTTGAGCTCAAGATCCTGGATTTTTCTGACTCTTCCTCTTAGCCCCCTGATTATGTTCTTGAATCTTTCTAATCACTATCATTCCTCAACATGTAATCCCCAAAGAACTCCTCTTGGCCTTTTGCTTTGCCCATATTTCTCAGTCACAGTCTCACAACTTTTGCTGTTACTTCTAAGGCCAATTCGCAAATTCTTCCTACTGCTTCTCTTAAATGTTCATTTCAGATGTTTTATGTAAATAAAACAAAGTCTTTATGTTTATATACTAAAGTCTCATTTTCTCATAGGCTACTTCTCCTTTTTATATTCTTTTCTTTCTTTTTTTAAAGATAGATATAAGTAAGGAGGGTGGGAGGGAAATAGGGAGGGATGGAGAGAGGAAGGGTGGTAGGGTGGGGGGAGAAAAAGAGACCACAACACTGAAGCTTCCTTCATTGCAGTGGGGGCCCAACTTGAACCTGGGACTTGCACATGACATAAGAACACACAATCCAACTGAAGCTATTTCGCCACTCTTCCTTCATGTCTTTTAACCATTATCAGTGTTCACATGCAGGGGAGTCACTTCACAGGTGGTGAAGTAGGTCTGCAGGTGTCTTTCTCTCCCCCTCTCTGTCTTCCCCTCTTCTCTCCGTTTCTCTCTGTCCTATCCAACAATAATGGCAACAATAATAACAACAACAATAAAGCAAGGGCAACAAAAGGGAATAAATAAATATTTAAAACAAACAATGATCAGTGCTTCAATAGAGTCAGGTTCAAAACCTCAGCAGCATCCCCTTTGTCTTTGAGTACTGTACCGAGACTACTTTCCTCATTTCTGTAACCCAAATGTAGGATCTCAACATCTACTTAGAGTTATTTCAGCCTTTAGTTATTTCCCTAAGACCCCAGGATTGGGCAATATGGGCAGATCTCAAGAATAGTATACTTTATTGAATATTTTTAATTTAACAGACCTACCCCCCCCCCTTCTGCACACACACTTAATATCCACCTTGGCAATAACCTCTAGCATTAAAGATTTCATGTGCAAATTCTACATTTCTAAGACATATTTAATTTATGCTGTACTAAAATCTGAATACCATTTAGGTTCCACTTATATACCACAAAGCATCCACACATTTAATTATATAAAAAGACCTGTAGCCAACATTTTCACCTCCTAGTATCTTGGCATTTTTATCTCTTTAATTCAATTCTTCCAAACTAGCAGTTTAAAAAATAAATTGGCTATTCTATGTAGTTTCTTACAGGGAAGCTCACATTCTATTCAGTTGGGTCTGTACTCCTTAACCAGCTTTTGTGTGGATGTGAAGATGTGTCTTCCCAACATCATTTCCTGTTGTTTAGGCAGTCTTATCTGGGGCATTAAGGAACCCTCTACTAATCAGGGCTGGCCAAACTTTTCCTTACTGTTTGCTGCTCACACTTCCTACCACCAGGCCCCACACCCCCACCCCTCTAAGCTGCCTTCTGAGTTCTCCTTCCCCATTCTCCATATGCAGCCTGTTCAAAACATCCACTAATTCTTTCAGCTGGAAGTAATCTTTCCTTCCTCCAACCTCCACATTTTTCTCTTAACTCTTTTACTCACTTTCTACTTTTAATTCTTGCTGTACAGTCACATTTTATCTTTTCTACAAATGTTTCCATTTCCTCAGGCCAAGCTCTATTTCTGATTCATCTTTGTTTTGCATCCTCAGTCACTTAATGAAGGACTTGATTTTTTTGAGGGGTTAGGGTAGGTGGGGGGACTAACTAACAGCTGAATAAATGAAAATGTGAAGCAGGTAACATTTGAGTGTAAGGAAATTTTACTTCAAGGGGTAATCTCATTAAGAAGGTTCTGTTTGTTTCCCCTTCAACAATGAACTTGTGTTTTGGTGGGAGAGGGTGGGAGATCAATATCTGACACATCATCTTCTGACCTACTTTTGCCATATATTTTTACTTATTTAAACAAGAGAAATGCAAAAGATATAACAAGTATCATCATTATGTAGCTGCAGAAGAAAAGGGTTGTTGTGGTTAACAACTAGAGGTTTTATTCATTTTGCTTTCTTTTTATGTATTGATTGCTCAGAGAGAGAAAAAAAACTGAAATTACTCTGACACATGTAATACCAGGGATCTGAAGATCTCATGCTTAAGAATTTAACGTTTTATCCATTGCACCACCTCCCTATCTGCCTTTTTTTAAAATGAACTTTAGAGAAAAAACAGTAGTACTAATTATTGTTTTGTTATCTTTGTTATTATTAAATGTATTGAATTTTCTTTCAGATTCTACTTCACAGTATCTAAGTAATATAAAAAGTGAATAAATCCTTATCTTTTAAAGGTTCACTGGCCCACCAGGAAGATGCTTCCTTGAATGTCTGGCCATAGCTGGGTAAGAACCTTGAGTTTTTAGGAGTTTCCTATGATAGCCCCTGAAGAAGTGCAGAGCAAACCAAGCCACTGAGTGAGAGATCTGCAGTGCCCTCTGATTATTCTGCCCACTCAACATAGATTTTCCCTCTAAGCTCAACAGACTAGGCCAGCAAACCTCTGTGCCCCTCCTCCTACTTCCACCCCACCAGAAAAATTCTCAGGAAACTTCTCACACATCAGAATGCCACTTTGTTCAATGTAATAAAAGCACTGCTTTCAAAATGAAAAAATATATATAGTAATTTTTCTATTTTAGAATTGATAATATTGGATTGTCCAAAAAGTCATGATATATTTTTATGAAAAAAAATTCTCATGACTTTTCCAACAACACAATACATGTAGGTTTTGTATACATTTTATTTAACATTAAAGAGAGGGGAGGAAGGTGTAAAATAAAGGCAAAAGTCATCTAAATTAGAAACAAAAACATCATCACATGTTGGACTCTAAGACACCTACTTATTAGTTATTATTTATCACTACAATCAATAGACCTTTTTATGTTCTAAGAAGTGGTCCAGACTTTGAAATTTCTCCTCCTCCAAAATTCCATTCTAGAATGCTGTTACTTATGGAGAATGCAATAAGAATTAAATAAAGAAAATAAGAATTCTTAGATGTCCCAAGAAATCTCAAATTGGCCTTTGACCTTCTGTAACTATTGCTTTTTCTGATTTTAATTATTGTTCTTTCTTAAAAGTTTCTTTTTATCATTTCCAAAGATAAAACAATACTTTTAAGCAAATATATAATGTGCCCCTTCTTTCTACTCAAGAGATGATGTTACCTAAGTTCATATTTTAAGGTAACTAAGCTCTTCTTACTCAAGATCATCATGCTCATTTAATAAGTACTCCCTCCCATCATATCCAAATTCTGGCAATAAATCTTAGCTGTGATATTCAAGTACTAACCTCAATCAGAACAGATTAGAGTCTTCATTGCCCAAGACCTTATCAGACAATTCTACAGGCAAGTGAAAATAATCTGCTATGATGTCAGGAAAGTTTATAGATTCATAGGATGACAGAGATGAATGACCTATTATGGTCTCAAGGGATGTTTCAGCATGTCTCAGGTGTCCTACATGTTTCCTGTTGAGCTGCTCACTCTTCATATGTGTCCACACTTCTGCCTCAGGGTCTGTTCACTAGCACATATGACTTCACGGACTGAGAATACCACTGGAAAGAGATGTAGACTCAGGAAAAAAAAAAAGACCCATTAATGTCCTATTCATATAACAAGATGGCGTCTTGGCAGGCTTTGAGCCAGGCAGCCAACAAGGCCCTGTATTGCAGAGCACATCCATCCAAGGTGATAAGGCAAAAAGTCATGTTGCAGTCCCTGATGCATTTATTGGCATTCTCATAATCTCAACAAAAGGGCAGAGAAGAATTATATTGAAATGCCTTGGATCAAACGTTCATTTTATTTATATGAGCACCCTATTAAAGAAGCCAGTTAAGTAAGTCCACACTGTGATTTAAAGTAGGTTTTGTATTGTAAGTGAAACTGCAAAGATAATTTGAAAAGTCAATGAACATTTTTAGAAAAAAAAAATAGCAAATGGTGGGACTTCAACAGGTGTTCTATTGATTTAATTGAAAAACAACAGTGGAAACAGCCAGAACTCCAAGGCATGGGTTGTTCTGAGAGAACACTGAAGGTAGCTATAGTGATAACAACAAAACCTTTTCCTGCTCAGGAATAAGCATGTCAGTGTTTTTCTTGACCACACTGTGTCTTCCCACGCTTTAGTTACTGACTCACTATACCCTGCAAACCAGCTCTGTATGGCTCCTCTACCCTGTTATATCTTTCTAAAATGAGTTTGAATGGCTAATATGACCTCCCCAACACACACACACACACACACACACACACACACACACACACACACACACACACACACACACACACACAATCTCCAAGGTATGCCATGTTATTTTTATGTATAAAAATGAATGAATCTATTTTGTGTCTCTCAAAGAAATGGGGATTTCTTTGAGAAGCACTTAGCAATCCTTTGGGAGGTAAAGAGTTGCATTATTTTTATTGTTATACAATGACTTATAATCTCCTTCTCTTGTTTTGAGTACATTTTATATGAATTTTAAATAATTCTTGACTACTTATAGTAGACAATTTATTCTTTATCTTCTTACTTTGACCACAGCCTTTATCATATATTTAATTTTGTAAATACTATTGTGTTATCAGAAAAGTCACAATGCATTTTTGCATAGAAAAACTGAAAAATATTTCATGACTTTTCTGACAGCCTAATAGGTTTTGATAATGATGAAATTTCACTGTTGATTTCTTATCAAACAACTCAACTTATATTAAAGTGCTGACAAAAATGAAGATACTCAATTTAAGCCATGGCTAGCAGTCTCTACTCATCTTGAGGACACATAATATTTGGGCACTATAACCATATATGTTAATCTAAATTTATACAAATGTTTTTATGTCTATTGTCTAAAATAGTTTGAGATGCCAGATTATCTAACACTTTAGGGAGTACTAAGTTCTGTCTTCCATCACAGTTTGAACTGTGGTTTATTATCTATATTGTTAACTTTTTATTTATGCCAGTCTACCTTGAATGGCCCTTTCCTTCATTACTCATCTTCTTACTTTGTTCCATCATGCAGATACTTGTTAGCAGTGATGTGTCTCTCAACTACTCAAAACTAATGGCAATGAGAATTTTTTCCACAAAAGATTTCCCTCATAGAAATGATGCAGCTCACCAGGGACTCAAGAGTTGTTTATTGTTTATTTGAGAAAAAAATAAATCTACTTTCTCATGGCCATGAATAAGTATGGATGCCAAATAAGTCATGGAAAAAGACATGGATGCTAAATTTAAAAATTAATTAATTCAAAGTTCTATTTGTTAGAAGTTTCTAGAATGAGGTCAGCAGAATAGCTCACCTGGATAATGTATCTACTTTGCCAAACACACAGCCTAGCTTTGAATCTGGTCCACATCTCACTGGGACAAGCTTTGGTGGTGTGGTGTGGTGTGGTGTGGTGTGGTGTGGTGTGGTGTGGTGTGGTGTGGTGTGGTGTGGTGTGGTGTGGTGTGGTGTGGTGTGGTCTCTCTCTCCCTTTCTCTCTCTCTCTCCCTCTCTGGAAAAGTTGTTCCAGAGCAGTGAAGCCTAGGTGACAACAACCAAGCATTTTTAGAGTGATTCTGATATAAAATTGGATGAACATGTACTGTTCCATGTACTGTTTACAGACTGAATCACATTTTGAATGAACATTTTCTTTAAGATAAAGAGGCTGAATTGAACACTGGCTAGGTGTTTATGAGAAAGACTAAATTAACCCTAAACCAACAACTGAACTTTCAGTACTCCTCATGTTCCTTCTACTGGCTGACAAATGTCTTTAAGCTCCCTTGGCATTCTTTAGTGTGTTTCATTTGTGAGGTGGGAACAAGAACATCTGAGAGCGATAGTGAGAAATGTAACCCTTCTTGAGAGTCCTTTCAACTTAAAGGAAGAGTGAATTTATGGCCAATCCCAGTTCCTTGCCAGAGTGACTGCCTTTTTGTCCATAGGAAAAGATTTTTGCTAGATAGCTTCTGTCAGAGCTGGCTCTCATAAGAGAGCCACAAGCAGCCAATTCCCACCAGGGCCGGGAAATTCATGCCCTGAGAAACTTGACTGCAAGGACGAAACCCAATATGAGGGCAGGCATGTCAACTTTCATGGAGAAAAAAAGAGTCTGGTCTCCAAGGAGCGCACTGAGCTCCTGACTCTATATCTCCTGAAGGCTACTACACCACCACACATGCTAGTACTTCCTTCTTTCTGTTTAGGTCAGTTTACAAAGCAGTCTTCTGTTATCTGTAGGTGGAAACATTTTAAGGGTCCTGAAGAAATATTTCCATGGTAGAGCACCTGATTTTAAATTTGGTGCCTAAACCAAATACACCAGAACTCCTTGGTACTCTGGCCCTAGTTTTTCAATATTTTCTCTCTCATAAAAAACACGTCATTCTTTGCTGTCATGCATAATATCAGGTTTGGGCCTGGCTGGCCCATACCTCATTAAAGGAAATGTTCATCAAAAAGATATACTGTGGTATTTCTCTCTCTTTCTCTCTGTCTGTCTCTATATTATAACTGTAACAAAAGATGAATAAATAGTTTTTCCCCTTGTTTTAAAGCTCAGCTCTGCCTTATTATAGCACCAGGGATCAAACCTGGGATATCAGAGCCTCAGTTATGAAAGTCCTTGGCATTACTACTACAATATCTTTCTGGCTCAAACAAGATTTTTTAAAAAAATTATTTATTTTCCCTTTTGTTACTCTTTTTTATTTTTTATTTATTATTTATTCCCTGTTTTTGCCCTTGTTATAGTTATGATTGTTGTTGCTATTGATGTCGTTGTTGGATAGGACAGACAGAAATGGAGAGAGGAGGGAAAGACAGAGAGGGGGAGAGAAAGACAGACACCTGCAGACCTGCTTCACTGCCTGTGAAGCAACTCCCCTGCAGGTGGGGAGCTGGGGGCTTGAACTGGGATCCTTGTGCCGGTCCTGGCGCTTTGTGCCACATGCACTTAACCCACTGCGCCACCGCCCGACCCCCTTGTTGCCCTTTTTTATTGTTGTTGTTGATGTCGTTGTTAGACAGGACAGAGAGAAATGGAGAGAAGAGAGGAAGACAGAGGGGGAGAGGAAGATAGACACCTGCAGACCTGCTTCACCGCCTGTGAAGCGTCCCCCCTGCAGGTGGGGAGCCAAGGGCTCGAACCAGGATCCTTACTCGGTCCTTGTGCCTTGTGCCACGTGCACTTACCATGCGCTTCCCCCAAACAAGATTTTTTAAAAATATTTCTAAACAATAGCTTCACATTATCCTTTTGTGAGCACACATATGGGAACCACTGACTTAAAAAAATTCCCTGCTTCTCATTCTATGTCTTTAAATTATATATATGTAAAGGCTAATGTGCACAAACCTCTGGTGTGGTAATGAAGACATAGCTGGCACATTTCTTTCCAATTTAGCATTCTCTTCTCCACATAAGAAATATGTAAGTAGCTAAACTGCCTTCTCAATAAATAATGTTTTTTTAAATGTTACAATGAACACAGAATGAAATAATAGATAAATATTCATTTACAGTACTTCCATTAGACTGACTAGCACAAGTCAACTTAAGGAATGCTAGAGGGCACATATTACCATATTCAAGGACCCAAGTTTAAGCTACTAGTCCCCAACTGCAGGGGGAAAGTTTCATGAGCAGTGAAGTGATGCTTCAAGTGTCTTTTTCCCTCTCTACCTCTCCTGTCCTTCTCAATTTCTCTCTGTCCCTAACAAAACAAAAAACAAAAAAACAAATAAAAACAAATAAAAAAAGGAAAAGAAATTCTTAAGGTATAAACATTTCATTTATCCTCCTTAGATTATATTTTGTTTCATCACCAACTGCCTAGACAGTATATACATATATAAGTGTAAATATATTTGTGTATATATTTATATGTGTGCATGGATACATATTGGGTTGTCAGAAAAGCTAGGATGTATTTTTACACAGAAAAGCAAAGAGAAATGTCATGTTTTTTTCCAACAATCCAGCAATATGCACACACACATTATACCATATAAACATATAAATAGGGGGTTGGGTGGTAGCAGCGTTTCATCCCCTGCCATTTCTTCCCCTAGCCATCTACTTTGGACTTAGACATCTATCGGACTTGCTGGTATACCCTTTGGACACTTTACACAATTTTAAAGCAGCTTCTTTCCCTTCACGCTGCTGCTTTTTCATAGACTGACCCTGAGTAATTCATAGACTTTGCAGACTGTTGCCTTGAGGACTATACAATGCCAAATAGCCCCTCTGCTTGGTGGGTCATGCCCTCCCGCCTCCCCCTCATTATGTACCCTTGCCCCCCCCCCCCAACAGGGAACGTTCCTTTACACACCAATCCTTCCCTTGACATCACACTGGCTTTTACTACTCCCCAACTTGTCCCTTCCTGTTTTGTTATATCATTTAGGTTTATGCCCAAAAGGTTCCTGCTCACCCCTATACTACTATTCCTCTGTCATAGATAGTCTTTTACAGACTTTGAACCATCTTTTGCAATGACTAGATAGAAAGATAGCAAAAGATGTAGAGATATTGTGAGGAGATGGTTGAGCAGGCAGTGCTTAACCTATGCGATGAGTCCCTCCAGGTAAGTCTCTCTCTCTAAAGAGAGGTTGAGCACAGGGGGACACATAAATCTCACAAGGTTGGCGGCCATGTAAGTCTTCCCTCCTCCACAGAAATGTCCTACATCTTCCCACCTGAGCACGGCATACCTTAAAATCATTTAAGCCAGCTCCATTCTATATTTCCTTACTGTGTCCATTAGATATAAAGGAATAGGAGGAGATGTTGGATAATTATACAGATGCAGGTTTTGCCACTCCCTGTGCCCTTTTCAACCAATCCTATCCCGATACGTCACTCCTGGTGGTTGCCCAATAAAGCTCTCCCACTTCCGCCCTCTCTCTCTCTCTCTCTCTCTTTCTCTTTCTGTCTCTCTCTTTCTCGGCACCCGCCCTCTCACTCTCTCGCTCTCTCTCTCTCTCCCCCAGGTGGTGAGGTATCTGGACGGCCATTTTCGGCTGACTCCACGTGGCCTGAGCCACCCCCTCCTAATCCAATAATAAAGATTTGTGTACCCCATTTGCTCTGGATCTCCTCTCTCTCTTCTCCATGGCGCAGCCCGACAGTAGCGCAGTGGGTTAAGCGTACATGGTACCAAGCAAGGACCCGCAGAAGGATCCCGGTTTGAGATCCCAGTGGCTTCCCACCTGCAGGGGAGTCACTTCACAGGCAGTGAAGCAAGTCTGCAGGTGTCTTATCTTTCTCTCTCCCTCTCTGTCTTCCCTTCCTCTCTCAATTCCTCTCTGTCCTATCCGACAACAATGACATCAATAAGACAACAAGGGCAACAAAAGGGAAAAATTAAAAAGAAGAAAGTTATAAAAAAACATATAAATATATAGTTTGTTCTGACTTCTAAGATGGCTAATTTTGGCTTTACAATATTTTTAGAGATTTATTTTGGGGGCAGAGAGATAGCTTAATGAGTAGGGCATCTGCCTTGCTATGAGTGTTGCCCAGATTCAAGCCCCAGCACCACATGGTAGTGCTAGAGGACCAAGGGAGGCTTTGGTGCCATGGTGTATCCCCTCCTCCCTCTCCCTCTCTTTGAGAGAAAAAGCAGCCTCAGGACAGTGAAATCATGCATGAGGTCTCAGGTCCACAAAGAAATAGACAGACAGACAGACAAGAATTTATTCTTATGAGAGACAGATATTTTAGTATTATGCATAGTGCCAGGGACTGAATCTAAAACCTCACCACACATGCAAGGAATGAACTCTACCACTGAGCCTCTGCTCCAGCCCCATAGCTTTACATTTTCTTTTTACTGTTTTGCAAATGCGTAGTGAATTCAATATGCCAAATAGTTTTCTACCTGTCTTCCTCAGTTGCAAGGAGTACACTGCCATGCAAGTTTCACAAGGACCTTTAACCTATTACATGGGTTTTTTAAGTTACATAGGTGGGCAAGCCCAGTATAATAAAATGAAAAATGAAGTATGCCACTTGACTTCTTTCACAAAAGAAAAGTCACTTTTCTTTCAGAAATTTATTCATTTAAGTCTACTTATTTCTATAATAAGTCACTGCCTCAATTTGTCTGTGATATTTTAAGTACACGAAAAGTTGAGTGGGATCTTTAGATAAAGACTTCCACTCACTTAAATATACTGTCAAAAATGATTTTTAAATATTTCAGAAAGTTTTTAACTGCTAAAAGGCAAAAGTCTGCCATTTGCTAGGAAATTATCAAAACTATTTTAGCTTATTTGGAACAGGCATTAGAGTTATTGATTTGGGGGGGGGGGAAGAGCTAAAGTATTTTTAAGTGAAGCACCAAATAAGTGCAAGAATGCATTATAGGAACAAATATTAAAAAAATGTCATTCTGTGCTGAACATACTTAGATATAAAGAGAAATCTGGGGCTGCAAATAGAGCAAAATGGAACTATAAACCAGTAAACCTATATCTTAAATTGTTACCTTTCCCTATGACTAGATTCCTTAAGATAACCTGTGACCAGAGAACTAATTCAAAATAAAATATCAATTCAAGCATGAACCTTACAAAAATTTAGTCTCAGCTTCACGTTAATAAATTTATTGAGTTCAAATTCAGTTTGTTTGAGGTTGAAAATATTTATTTCATTAACTAACAACTCCAGAGTGCAAGCATTTGTCCTGTTAAGCTGAAACCAATGTTTATTTTAGCACTGTTAGGATACCTAAGTGTTGTGTAAATGGGAAAATACTGGATAGAGAAACATTTATACAAAAGATTGTGTCTATTAAGACAATGTAAGTATTTAAAAAATATATCCTTAAAGGCCTGTTTATGGGCAGCAAAGGGCTAAGCTTCACTAATTATGAATACAGACAATCCAGAAAAGAACATTCTAGGAAGTTGCTTCATAATCATTTTGATATGTCAAGTTGTCCTTGAAAGTAGGGGGACAGGTTATATTTGGCATATTTTAACCTCTACTTACCATTACCTGAAAAAAGTCTTGGTTTAGGTGAATCTCCAAAGTTCTTTAGATAACTTGTTTAAATGGAAAGAACTGTCTTCTAATTGAACAGGGAAATTTGTGGTTGACCTGTCTCTATTCCTTGCACTTCCCAAGCTAACACACATATATCTACTTTTCTTCTTTCAGAAAAATATTTAATTCACAATATCAACAGTACCCAAAGATAAATATATACACAGATATATGGGCATGAAACTATATTCCTGAGATCTTAATTTCACAAATGAATATTAAATTGCTTAAAATAAAAGTTCTTTAAAAATAGATAAATACATACAAAAAAATTAGGAAAAAAATTAGGGAACACAGGATAAATTTGGTCAGAGCCCACATACCCGTTTGCCCACTTCTCTGTGTTTGGACAATGTTAACATTGTCTCACCAATCATAGGGAACAATAGTCCTTTGCTCCTTGCAAACATTGAATGTATGTGAAATATTTAGTCTACCGAATATTTTCCAGAAGAAACTATATATAAGCAGCTACGTGTGTAAATTATGCTCATGTGTGTATATCTGGAAGTGGAGCTATTGGTTGTGTCACACAGGTAATATTAATTAACTTATTAAATCTACAGGCATAACTTTTAAAATCTGCAGGCATAATTTTTAAAGGTAAGCACAAAGTCCTTCACTTGCATGTGACATAAGTGAAGTTGTTGTTAGCTTGCAGTTGATAAGGATCTGGAGACTGAAAATAAAGAGTATGACTAATATTAATTAAGGGCCTGAGTGGTGGTGCACCCAATAAAGTGGACAAGTAACCTGCTCCCCATCTGCCGAAGAAGCTTTATATGCAATGGAACAGTGTTGCAGGTGTCTCTCCTTTTTCTCTATTTCTCTCTCCTTTCCTTTGCTCTCCTTTTGTTTCCCACCCTCTATCAAAAAAAAAAAAAAAGAAGAAAGAAAAAGAAAAAGAAAATAAAGAAAAGGAAATAGCTGCTGGGAATGGTGGAGCCATATGAAGGACCTTAGTGAGAGCCCTTATAGTGAAAAAAAAAAAACAGAAACAATTAAAATATTGATTATAAAGATACAGAGAGATAAATGTGCATAATCTTAATGGATGTCTACATATAGACACAGAGTGAAAATAGATTTGCATAAATAACTGAATCAGTTAAACTTATCGCCTAACACATTCAGTAGAAGCTCATTGCAGAAGGAATAAATAAACATTGAATTAATGACCTACTAGAAAATGGAGTAAGGTAAGTTACTCCCATCTCTGTATATAATTCTGCAGTGCAAACCTTACACATTTTCAAGTTTTCATTCTTCAACAATGACAGGTTAGAGATGCATTGTACAGGAGTTAATTGGATACGAACTTACTAAACTTGAGAATTTCCATGGTAGTCAACTATTCATGTGATATTCCAAACAGGAAAAGAAAATTCTCTAGTAATTTACACATGTGTGTAAACAGAGTCCAAAAGAATTAATTTTCTTGATAAATGCAAGTATATGATACTGATAACATGCTAGAGATTGAAAAAGAGACATTTGCACTTTCAATAACCATATTTGACAAATTCTGTGAGAAATGTGAAAGAGGATTACGTTTACAGGCCAGCATCTATCAGTGGCTTTACAGTCTATAGATCCCTATGTGAATAAAGACAGTTGTGGTTTGATTCATTGCCATGGGTTTATTAATACCAGGTTTTACCTTAGACTATTGGTTATAAGCCTGTTTAACAGTTTTTATTCAAGGCAGATTAATACTCCTGACAAGAGGGCTCTACTCATTGATGCAGTTTTGTGGCATCTACACAATTAACTTTCCTTCATTGCACATCAGTGGCATGTTAAGTTTTCCCTAACAACCTCTACGGATGCATATAATCTCATCACAATATATGAAGCATGTCCAATAAAAGGAACATTGATGGGTACTTTGGCTCAATATAGCAGCAAGATTTTATAGAGGCTGGACCAAAGAAAGGTAGAATTTGATCATTAAAACATCTCCCTGTTCCTGAGACTTTTTGCAACATCCATGTTAGAAATTGCAGATTGCTAGGCAAAATATGAATGGAGAAATGTACATTTTGTTTTCAAAAATAGCATACTTATATTTTTATCACTAACTGGGTCTCACAATCTAACTAGACTTTCTATTCACAGGCCAGACACAGAGTACCCTAATGGTTAAGTATGCTCACTGAACTATCTTTTAACTTTCACTCTGAAGATACCATAAACCTTTGCTCATTTTTTTTATGATCTGTTTATCTACTTGAGAGAGAACCAGAGCATTATTTGGGCAGGGATTGAAATCAGCAACTCACTCATGCAGGTAGTATGCTCTACCACTGAATTACTTCGTGAGTCACAAAGTCTTTATAATTTTGGGAGGAGGAGGTTGACTTTACCACAGTTTTGCACACACAGGTGTGCATCTATATGCTCTCTGATCTATACATATTTTTATATCAATATACTACTGCACAGTGTCTACTGTGTGGCTATTTCTGTCATAAAACTGTGCTAATAATAACAAAGTTACTTACTAGAACATTTTTAAGTTTTTCATGTATGAATCTTACCTATTGATTACATTTTTCAGATGGGTATATGAAAGATTAGCATAATCCTTATTCCAATCAACTTTTCAAGTCCTCCTTCTCCTTTTTTATTTATACAGAGGCAGAGAGACTGAAATAATCACAGCAGTGAAACTTTCTTCATGGCAGGGAAATCAGGCTCGAATCTGGGTCACACACATAAAGCAAAGCAGCACACTATCCACGTGAGCTACTTTGTAGATGCCCAAATTTCTCTCACTTCTTTTTTTAAAAAATATTATATTCTACTTATTTGTTTTATGATAGAGACAAAGAGAAATTGAGAGGGAAGGGGGTATAGTGAGGGAGATACCTGGAACACTGTTTCACCACTCATGAAGCTTCACCCCTACAGGTGAGACCAGGGGCTTTAATAGGTCCTTGTGCACTGTAATATGTGTATTAAACCAGGTGCACCACCACCTGGCCCCTACCAGATCACTTCTAAGCTCTGGGTTTTGGTGGTATTGGGGACTGAAACTGGGACCTTTGGTGTCTCAGCCATGGAAGACATTTTGATAAACACTATACTGTCTCCCCGTATTGGAGTTTTTAAAAGGCACATGATTACTTAAACAGAAAATAAAACTATTCAGTTTGAATAAAATGGACAAAGAGGACATCAATCATTGAAATGCTGATCATTTTTCACTATGGCCCAGAAATTTCATGAAGCCCTATCCCCACCCCCCGCCAAAAAAAAATCCTTCCACACAGGGTGCCAGATATATGTTACAACAAAGCACATCTGAAAAGTGAGAATGAGGTCAGAAGAAATGGGAGTGAAAGATTCTTGCTTTCAAGGAACAAAGATGAGAAGAAAAAGAGCAATGAAGATGATTTCAAGAGGAACTTCGGTTTAAAATATTTGTGGGGGTTGTTGAGTGCACCCAGTACTACTTGCAAGGGCCCAGGTTCAAGTCCCCACACCCCCAAACTGCCAGGGGAAGCTTCACAGGTGCTGGAACAGGGCTGCAGGTGTCTCTCTCACTTTCTTCTTTTCTATCTTCCCTGCCTTTTTCAACTCCTCTCTGTCTTACTACATAAAAAGAAATGTGTAGGGAAAGCAATGTTTATGTTAGGTGTGGAATAATTAAAGAATCCCCATTTCACAGAAGAGAAGAGTGAAACTCAGAGGTTAAATAGTTTCCCAGTGAAGTTTGCTAGTACCCAGATGCTTAATAAAATCTCTGGCTTATTCCTCTTTCCAGTAGTAACATGTTGCTTTATAGTAATGGTAGAGAAAACATACCCATGATAACACATAGCTACCCCTAACTCTCCACTTAGTTGAGCATTTTAGGAAGGAGAACACAGACAAGAAGCTCAAGAAAATGAACGCTGTAGAATGCTGCAGAGACTGAAGTACACGGCAAAATCCATGTAGCCTTTAAGTGGTGGCGGTAGAAAGCTACTAGCAGCAGAAAAATAGGAAGCCTGTTTGAGTGTGCCAGGCATTCATTTTGTCATATTGTTGCAAATACTAGTGTCATCTGCCTCAAAGAACTTTTTAAAGCACAGGAATTTTATATATATATATATATATATATATATATATATATATATATATATATATATATATAGTGCAGATACAACTAGAAGAGACAAAAGCCATAAATCTTTTATCAGCCCTTTAAAATAATCAGAAAATATAAGCATCAGTAATCTCTCAAAATTGCCAACCTAATTCTCAAAGCCCAAGCACTTCATGTCCTGAGTGTAGACCCTGTTTCTCAATGAAGAGAAAGAAATACCACTGGGAGGGCGGTCAGGTGTTCTGACATAATATCAAGATGCTTTCGCTACAAATGGAAAGATGCACTCTCACCAACAGAAGTGACAATGTAGTATGAACCTATGCCTAGGAGATGAGAGAGAACACCCAAGAACAACTAAGAATAGGAGATAAAACATTGCATCATGTATTTTTCCAGTGTTTTCTATCATTATCCTGAACCCTGTGTATTTCTAGTTGGACTCAATCTTGGATTTTAATCAGGTAAATCTGAGAGACTACAATGGCTGATTACCATTATCAAGCAGGTTTCTTGAACCTATTAGAATCCTTAAAAGAATTTTTTTTTAAGTTTAACTTGTTTTTTTTTATTTGATTAGTGATTTACAAATTTACGTGTCAACAGAGGTATAATTCTATACCTTTGCCACCACCCAAGTTCTGAATTCCTAATCTCCCTATTGCAAGCCACTGCAGTTCCCCTAAAGTTGTATACATGGACTAACCACCATCTCTACAAATATCTGTCTACATCTGTACATAATTGCACCCTTTTTCTTCCAGCTCCATTCCTCTCTTCCCCTCCAAGCCACTCATGATTCTATTACTACATCCAGATGTCCCTCTCCTTTCCTTCTCTCTCTCTCTCCCCGGGTGCTGATGGAGCTAGAGATCAGAGCCTTCTTATCCTCTTCCTCCTATCACTTCTCCTCCACTGGGAGTATAGGTCAAGATTTTGGAGGGGTGCAGAAGGTAGGAGTTCTGCCTTCTGTAATTACTTCTCTGCTGGACATGGGCTTTGGCAGGTCGATCCATATCCCTAGCCTGTTTCTTTCTTTTTAAAAAATATTTATTTATTTATTTATTTATTCCCTTTTGTTGCCCTTGTTTCATTGTTGTAGTTATTATTAGCATCATTGTTGGATAGGACAGAGAGAAATGGAGAGAAGAGGGGAAAACAGAGAGGGGGAGAGAAAGAGAGACACCTGCAGACTCACTTTACCACTTGTGAAGCGACTCCCCTGCAGGTGGGGAGCCGGGGGCTCGAACCGGGATCCTTACGCTGGTCCTTGAGCCGGTCGGTCCTTGTGCCTTGTGCCACCTGCGCTTAACCTGCTGCGCTACCGCCCAACTCCCCCCTAGACTGTTTCTATCTTTCCCTCGTGGGGTAGAGCTCTGGAGAGGCTAGAATCCTCTAAAATTTAGTTTTGCCAAGCTTAGTTTCAGAAAACGGATTACTTTAACCATTACCCCCAATTGTCACTAGGCAAAACACTGAAAAGTTCTCTAAATGCCCGTCAGGAAAGGGCCTTATGAGGCATTCTTCAAGGTCTACATGATGGGAAACATTCATGTCTCAGGTTCAAGGAGTTTTGTCTCCTTATCAGTAGCATTGGCATTTATCTACAGGTCTGAACAGACTGGAATAAGGGAAACACAACTGCTCCAAAACACTGATTCTCTTCTACCAAAAGAATCAAAGTCAGAAACTCTGGGATGGGAGTGGGGGAGTAAATCCCATGAAAGAATGAGAATTTCCCTTTGCATTGTGTCCCAACATGTTCTTTGAAGACAGGTCCACACTGAAGGAAAGATCGACTGTCAACCATGCATGGAATGCTAACGCCACAGAGCGAGCAGTGGTGGTCAGTCTCCTCAGGGTGAAAGAAAATCCACATTGCACCAGGATACCCAGATGAAGTACCATGCAGACCCAGAGGGCAGAGATTTCTGCTTTATGTAAATCAGAGCCTGTCACGGCATGCATGATTCACTGCTCAGGGTGTACTCTCCTGTGACGAATGAGTCCCGCTTAATTTGGCAGTGATTATGCGGGTTGCTGGCCCTCTAAACCCCTTTGAACTTGTAATTGCTGCTGGTTTAAATAATGAACATTAAGGGGAGTTGGATTTGTAGAACTGTGAATAATTATGATTTTTTCCTCTCTTCTCCCCTTTGTTTTGATGAGACACACACACACACCACACACAGACACACACACACACACACACACACCACTCTTCTAAGGCCACTGATAACTGTGTATCAAGCCAGGCTGTTCTTGATATAAACTGCAGTCCTATTCAAGGGTTGATCAGGGAGGGCAGGTCTGAGGTTGAAGAAGAAGGAGGTACTGCAAGGAGAGGGGAGCATCTGTGAGCGATGCAAGAGAATGATCAGAACTGTGCTGTAGCAAAGGAGGAGACATGATGCTCATGAATATTCATAGTTAGTCACATCTGTAGTAGGTTTGCTTCCTACCTTTCTCCTCTGTGCAGTGTGACAGAACAGTGGTGCAAACAAAAGAAGGCTACATAGCTTCACCAGGCTCCATGTTTTCCCATGGCCATGACCTTTTCGTTTATCTCTACTTCTCAAATTCTGCACGTGGGTTGAAATTTTTTTTTTTTTTTAAGGCCAGAGCTGAAGCTGCTAGCTTGACAGAAAAGCAGCCCAGCCCCACAGTCAGGAGTTGGAATAAGTCATACTGTTGCATAACACATGGATGGCTCCCAACCACTCCTCCTTTCCCCTCCACAGTTGGTTTAAAAAAAAAAAACAGCATTCTTCAATAAAGCAAAAGACCAATTTTGCGAATTGCAAAATACTATTGACAGGGGACAGGACCCTAAGTTAGCCAAGTCTGTGAACCACTACCCTCCCAAAATGACAAAGACTGAATGATAAATTTAGCAGCCTCATGTTCAGTTTCCCAACAATGCCACTGAGATTTATAGCTTCGCTTGCTGCTCCCATGGCAAACAGAGTGGCTTGCAGACAGCTATGTGTTTTTGATTTCATTCTGTTTTCTCCAGTTTTTTTTCTCTTTATTCTACAGGCAGTTTTTTTTTTTTTTTTTACTTTACATTTTCTTTTTGTTGGTGCGAGTCAAATATCAAAGGCTGGTGCTGGTGGTAAGTCTCCAGCTTGCAGAAGTCACTCAATGGGAATGGGATGATATCAAAAGCTACGTCACAACATGGCAAACAGTGATTAATAGCAACTGTATCCACACTAGCAACCTGAAAAGAAACAACAACAACAACAACAGCAGCAGCAAAAAAAAAGACCCAGCCAGCAGCTGAAAAAGGGGTAAGTGAAGTAAAAGAAAGGAAGAAAGAAAAGAAATATCTGTGAGAAACCAGCCATCCCCTTCCCCAAATGTCCTTGGAGAAAAGGCTACACTGAGATTGTGTTTTTCAAAAGGGAACAAATTAATTTGTATTATTATGTATATAGTAGGAAATTTTACCTGTAACTAAGTCACTCAGACTTAAAGCAACTACATTGATTTAAAATGAAGTCTGTGTACAACTTTAAAATCATTTTATTGATGTAATGGTGTCCCCCAAAATAACTAGCAGATGGAATTCCACCCCCTCATTGAAACACTGAAACAAACTGCAGAATTGTCAAAATTTCACCATGAAGGCACACACTCTATAAAAAGGTTGATTTTTAAATGAATTGTAAATTTGCCTCATTGCACAATATTTTTCTAAAATTATAACCGGAAAGTATTCTCTGTTTAATTTTTTAGCATATCCTTTCACAAAACACATCTGCTGTGAAGTATTTCTAATTTGTGCTAACTGCTTTTTAACAAACACACAGTTGTCACTATGCCTTCTAATGTTATTGGGGCAAAAAAAATGTATCTTTTTTTACTTTTTTTGGAGTAAGAATACTGGTCTGATCCTGATAAAACAAAACAATAGTGGTCCGGGAGGTGGTGCAGTGGATAAAGCATTGAACTCTCAAAAATTAGGCCCTGAGTTCAGTCCCTGGCAGCACATGTACCAGAGTGATGTCTGGCTCTTTCTCTTTCCTCCTATATTTCTCATTAATAAGTAAATAAAATCTTTAAAAAAAAAAACAATATCCAAAAAGGATGACAGGGGTCCTAGTGGGGGTTGTATTGTTACATGGAAAACTGAGAAATGTTATGCATGTCCAAACTATTGTATTTACTGTTGAATGTAAAACATTAATTCCCCAATAAAGAAATTTAAAAAAATAGCAAATAACATGACTACCTGAGCCTAGAAGCATGTGACTTATAGAATATTAAAGAAATGAGGAAGGATGGAAATGAAGTCAAACCAGAGAATCAAAAAGAAGATGGGATAGGAGGTGGAGGTGGCTGTCACTCAGAAGCAAGAGTAAACATATACAGAAAGCTTGCTGGGTCATGTTCTATATCAGGGAAACAACAAATAGACTAAAGAAAAATACCACTATCTAGAGTATGTTGTGAGGTTGGCCTACCACAGACAGGTTGTACTCTTTGCATTGCAGAAAACAAATAAAGATTCACTAGTCTGCCCCAATCCCAGTCCTCCATCTATCTACCACCCCTCTCCCCAATATCTAGCTCACATCCCTCCTATGTGTTTATGGTTGTGTATCCTTGGGGAGGGAAGGAAATTTGCACATAGGTGAATCAATGACACCAAGAATTATGAAATTCTTTCATTTTGGAAATGATTAAGAAAATGGAAAAGTCTGGGGTTGGGGGAGGGTTTAGGTCCTGGAACATGATGGCAGAGGAAGACCTAGTGGGGGTTGCATTGTTATGTATGTACAAACTATTGTATTTTACTGTCCACTGTAAACCATTAATCCCCCAATAAATCAATTAAAAACAAAACAAAGTGAAAAAGTATTACCCATAACACCTACATCCCTAAAGGATCAATACAACAAGAGCTAAACTTTCATGGATATTTTATGTAGGTAATGTGGTAAGTACATTATTCCCCATTATTTTCTTTTCACATGCTGAAAACCGAGGGAAGAGAATTATTATGTCTGGGAGGACCGTATTGGTTCTGTTGGCAGAGGCAGCTGAGGCTACTCAAAGGTTAAATGGATTGCCCAAAGCAACTCAGTTCATAAAAGACAATGAAGTCTTATCCAAGCCTTTCAATACTTTATGATCACTGGGTATTTTTTTATATTTGGAATAAAAGTCCACATGATAAAAAATAATCTTGCCAGGCAATCTTCATGGAATCATAGAGAGTAATGAAATTCAAGAACTAATCCTAGCCTATGTCTAAATGGCTTGAGGATTTTTTCCCCACACCCTCACCTTCTGCATGAACTTTAGAAGAAGGAAAAATATGACTACCTAGCCAACAAAAAAGGCACCACCTTGGGCTGGCGAAATAGCTCACCTGGTCATTGCTTTGTCATATGCACAACTCAGGTTCAAGACTGGCCACCCACTGTCATTGTAGGAAGCTTGGGTAGTGTGGTCTCTTTTATTCTCTCTGCTTCTTTCCATTAAAAAGACCCACCATTTTATTAGTATTTTAAAGTTATTAAATTTTTTTTAATTTTATTTTTTACAAATATGTTCATAGCAGCATTTTTCATAATAGCAAAAAAGTAGAAATTAAGTCATCAGCTGGTGAGTGAGTACACAAAATTTGATATAGCCATACAAAAGGAGTATTATTCTGCCATAAAAATGACTGATACACTGATACGTATTCAACATGAATGACCTTGAAAACCTTATGCTCAGCGGAAGAAGCTAATGACAGAAGACTGACTACATGTTATGTGATTCTCTATTGATATAAAATGTCAAGAAGAAGAAACTCTTTATAGAAAGTAGATTCGGGAGTTGGATGGTAGCACAACGGGTTAAGCACAGGTGGCGCAAAGTGCAAGGACCAGAGTAAGGATCCCAGTTCGAGCCCCCGGCTCCCCACCAGCAAGGGTGGGGAAGGCGGTAAAACAAGTCTGCAGGTGTCTATCTTTCCCTCCCCCTCTCTGTCTTCCCCTCCTCTCTCCATTTCTCTTTGTCCTATCCAACAACGACGACATCAATAACAACTATATCAACAACTACAACAACAATAAAAAACAAGGGCAACAAAAGGGAAAATAAATAAATAAATATTTTTTAAAAAAAGACAGTAGATTCATGGTGGCCTACAACAAAAGGAATTGTGAGAAAGGCAGGACTGAAGAAAGGGCTTCTCTGGTGGTGTGTGTGTGTGATGATGAAAGAGGCCTCCCTGAAAGCCACAGTTTTTACATTATAAATGTAAAACGTGTGTGGTATATGTGTGTGTGTGCGCGCGTGTGTTTTCCAGTGACTTATTAATTTGTATATGGTTTCCTAGTTTTGGTTCAACTTTCCAAAGTTTAGTGAGCCCTATAGTCAATAGAGCAGAATTTTGCAATTTATCAATTCTTTGGAGAATATATTTAGGTGGGGTGGGGTCATAGGTATCAGAACCAGAGAGACCTTGCTTTGCAAAGGATAAGGTTGAAGACAGTGACAAACTGCCTTTCTGATGACAGAGCACAAGAGGACTGTGCTAACCACCAAAACACAGGCCAGAACACCTGTGTGTTATCATTGCACAGGCAGGACAGTTGTAGCGTTCCTGCAGTGTAGACAGGCTTCTGATTCCTTTTGATGCTTATTTTCCTCTTGTTGACAGGGCTTGACCACTATAGACAGACTTTCTCAGATATGACAGAGAGGCACAGGGAGTCAGGGAAAGACATTACAGCACTGAAGCAGTGGGGTTGGGCTTGAAACTGGGTTGTGTGCACGGCTAATTAAGTGTCTCATCAGGTAAGATGTCTTGACAGTCCTTCCTAATGCTTAAAGGGAAGATGGAGGGGTACAAACTTCACTGAAAAAAAATATTAAATTTTATAATTTTGATCTTTGATCTAACAGACCTAAATCTAAATTTTTCATAGTGTTCATTTTTGCAGAAAGCAGTGACTGTATGTGTGTATAACTTCACTTCATTAACACAACTTGATTACGAGAATTTTTTAATTGCATTTTTTAAATATTTATTTATTCCTTTTGTTGCCCTTGTTTTATTGTTGTAGTTATTGATGTGATCACTATTGGACAGGACATAGAGAAATGGGGAGAGGAGGAGGAGAAGAGAGAGGGGAGGAAAGAAACACAGACACCTGCAGACCTGCTTCACCGCTTGTGAAGCCACTCCCCTGCAGGTGGGAAGCCAGGGGCTTGAACCGGGATCCTTACTCTGGTCCTTGCACTTTGTGCCACCTGCGCTTAAATCGTTGCGCTACCGCCCAACTCCAGATTACGAGAAATTTAAAAATATACTTGCATAACCTGAATTTCAGGCTGAACAAAAAGGGCAGATCCTATCATGAAAATTTAGACATCCTTAAATATCTATGAATGCAAGCAGGCACTCATAAACCAGTAGACATACCAAACACATTCCTTGTATGTGTCATACCAATACAGCTATGCCATCAACATAAAGAGAGAGCCATAGTTTGCTTTTAGATAGTTTCACTCATGGCAAGAAGTAAGGCACATAGTATAAAGAATTTGAAAACCTCCTCTTCTTTCTTTAAAAACAAAGAAGGAAACCTGGGAGACTGGGGTCCCATTTCTCCTGGCTCCACATTCTAGATTCTAGGTAATAGGTAACTACTCCCAACCATCTCACAGTGGGACATCTCAGATGCCGATGAGCCTTCATTGCAGCTAAAAGTCATTGAGATCACTATTTATTTAGTATTTAGATCATGGTGAGATGGGAGGAGAAAGAAGACTTATGACTGAATTTGTGGTATGAAGACAGTAGGTTTTTGCAGATTTCCACGTGGCAGTTTCTCCATACCCATTCAAACAATCCCATCCATTTTACAGATGAAAATTGGGAGAATAAAATAACTTAAATCCCCTAAAAAATGCTAATTACTGGTCTCCTATAAGTCCAACCCAAATCCAACTCTGCCTGAACAGAAGTTGTGTTATAACTTCCTGATTTTACCCTGCATGCAGTATCAGTGGCAAGATTTGAGGTCATAGAGTAAACAAATCATGCTGAAACATTAATATACTTCATTCATTTTGTCCCAGCCTTCTTATTCATCTTGGCTGAGTGGTTGTCAATGGAATGCACACTGTGTCTACAGTATTCTAAGGGCAATTTTTTTAGATTTATTAATTAATGAAGAAAGTGGAGGAAGGAGAGAGAAAACAAGAGAATTGTTTCAATATATGCAATGTCAGGGATCAAACTCAAGACCTTATGTGTGAGTCCAGCTATATTCACTGTAGCACTTTCCAGGCCACAACCAAATGCAAGGTTAAATGAGTAATTGATTAGATGTAATATCCTGTTACAGAACTTTCACTCTACCACTATTCAAATATATGGCATCCAAGAAATTAGAGGACTTCTAGGTAACAGGAGAGAAAGAACGTCCCCAGGATGCTTCTCAAATGGTGTTCTAGAGGGAAAGGAGAATGCAGACAAGGGTGGGGGAGAGAACTTCCTGGAAGAAGGGCAGAGTCCTGTCTTCGGTGCTGCCAGGTTCATTCTAACTGCTCCTAGTATGGATTTCAGGTCTAATTCAAACAGAAGTGACAAAACCCAAAACCACAGGAGCAAACACTGGCTCTCAAGGGCTGTGGGAGCAGACATTTGTTTAAGAAACCACTGTTTTAAAATTGCATACATAGTAACACCAAAATAAACAGCTTGCTGAGATGCTGTTTATTTTAAGATCCACAATAGCAATGTAAAGTGTGGCTGTGCCCCAGATCCAGGAGCCAGAGCACAATTTACAGTGGTAGAGAGCTGTAGGACTCAGCTCCAAGCCAGGAATGTCTACTTCCTGATTAGATAACAGTGAAGGTCACAACACATTACTTTTTGTGTGCGTTCCGCAAAGAGCAAACAAGCCACCACAAAGACCCTGCTCCTCCCGGCTTGCTGTGAATTCTGAATCAAGTCCTGTGGTGAGCAGGGTTTGCCAAGTCTCCTTGACAAAGCATGTATTAATCACAGGTCCTGAGGAAGGGTCAATAACACAGTCTGACAAACTAGGGAGGGACCTTAGTCCTGCTCTTCCCTGATCTTAGCACCAGAGAGGGAAAAGAAAGAGAGAGGGTTGTATGGATAGATCCTGGAAGTATGTAAGCTGACTGGGACAGTGAGGCATATGTAAGACTGAACTCTAAGGATAAAACAAAAACAAACAAACAAGCAAACAAAAAACAGCTGGCTCAAACAAGCCTTAAACATGTTCAAAATAAGAACTCTGTGGCTTACTTAGCCAGCTAAGCAGTCATCCCACATCTTCTTTGCTCCTCTTTCCTTCTTCCTTCCTGGGTTTAAGGGGAAATGTCAAGATTTGGAGGTCAGGTTTTTTTGTTTGTTTGTTTTTGTTTTTTCTCCTATTGGAATCTCTTATTGTATTCTAGTGAGCATTGGCCTATAGTCTTGTTAGTGATACTGTGGAGTCTGGGTCTTATTTTGTTTGTTTGTTTTTGACTTGTTATCTTCTAAGTTAACTGACCCTTTGCCCTCACCCTCACTTGACATGCCATGAAATAAAAATATCTTTGACCTCTTCCACAAATATAACTTTCCCATCTTGGACTTTTTGGAACTTGAGTTGGTGCAGAAATCTTGTTTCCAAAAAATGAAAATGAAAACAAACAAGCCTGTGCTATGGACTGAATTGTGGAGTCCCCCCCACCCCACCCCCCACACATAGTTACTATGTGGAAGCTCTGCCTGACATGGATTATACGTGAAGACTGAGCTTCTAGGGAGTAATTATGCTTAAATAAGGTTTTATGGATGGGGTCCTGATCCAACATGATTAGTGGCTTCCAAAGAAGAGGAATGAAGAAAGAGGGTCTCCATGCCATGTACCATGGAAAGGTCATGTGAAGCCACAGGGAAGTCATCTGCAACCCAATTAAAAAAAAAAAAAAAACACCTCACCAGACATAGAACTTCCCAGCCTCCAGAACCCTGAAAAGATGAATTTCTATGGATTAAGTCCCTTAATTCATGAGCGCTTTTTGTTATGGCAGTCTCCACTGAACAAGACACACTGATGAAATTCACACTTTATTTTTCTCCTTATCAACTTCCCTGGAATCAGGAAAGAGGATCTCTCCCTTTACCTCCTATTCTTGATCCAAGACCTTCACCTGCTTTTCCATTAAGTCCACATATCATTTCTCTCCAACACTCCTACCAAAAGGATGCTCTACATCACATAATCCTTTAGATGGTTCAGTCAATAAAGGTGGTCCCAGAGGGCTATATCATATAACCCAAGTGTTCAAGAAGTTTGTGTCATTATACCTCAAGAAGTTTATACAATGACAAATTGTCTTGCCATACATTTCTTAGAAATTCCCCTTGTCATTCAGCAAAGCATGGCTAAGCTTTTGAAAGTTATTCTATGTATGACAGAGGTCCTTTTTAATATCTTGCCTCTCTTAAATCCAACTTCATTAACCTCTGCTCCATAGCCCTGGATTTCATCCAGCAGAGGTAGTTTAATTCCAAGATCACAGGCACTAAAATGGACCTAGCTTGTATCTTTGTCAATCTTCTTTATTTCACCTGGACTTAGAACTTGTTCCTGGAGCACTACCAACCACACTTTGTCAGCCTACCTACACAGCATAGCACTTGAATAAAATAAAAAGTACTGCCTTGTATTATAAATAGAAAGTGTGGAACATGTAGGTTAAGTATGAAGAATAAAGTTCAAAAAGTTACCCAGATATTACTACCCACAGAAAAACAGTTAACATTTTTCATGTATTCCTTTGTGAGTACATCCATCTATATAGTTTCTTGTACAAAAGTATAATCACGGGAGTCGGGTGGTAGCACAGCGGGATAAGTGCACATGGCACAAAGCACAAGGACCTGCATAAGGATCCTGGTTCAAGCCGCTGGCTCCCCACCTGCAGGGGAGTCACTTTACAGGCAGAGAAGCAGGTCTGCAGGTGTCTATCTTTCTCTCCCCCTCTCTGTCTTCCCTTCTCTCTCCATTTCTCTCTGTCCTATCCAACAACAAGGACAACAACAATAACTATAACAATAATTAAAAAACAACAAAGGCAACAATAGGGAAAATAAATAAATAAATAAATATAAAAAATTTAAAAAAGTATAATCATATCATGTATAACAATTTTACCCAGCAATGCAAGAAGATATTTTTTCTATATGTGAAAAAATTTTGATATAAGGTTTAATGACTACTAGTGTTTCCTGATATTCCCATATAATTTCCTATAATTGAAAAAAATTATTTTCAGTGTTTTATTGCCTACATAATGTTTTGCTAAGGTTAATATACATTTCACATTACTTATGATAAACTCCTAATAACCAAGTTAGTGGATCAAAGAATAAGATCACATTTAGACTTAAAAACCTATTATTAGTTTAAATTCCTGAAAAACCAAGCCATTTTTTTCTTCATTAATATCCTACCCTGTCAGTGCTAGTAGTATCTTATTTTTCAGGTTTCTTTGATAGGAAAAAGAATGTTTTGTTTATTTTAAATGCTATTTGTTTACTAATTACCTTTTACAAATGCTTATTAGCCATTTGTATTCTTTTTTGAATGGATATATCCATATGTTATGATTTTATCTATTGTAACTTTTCCCTTATTAATTTCTATAATACTTTACTTATTATGGGCACTAATCCTTTAACTGTTGCATGATACTGTACATCTCTTTGTTAGTAGCCTATGGATAGTAGAATGCCTTTATTTTATTTATGCTCTTTTTGATATTAAAATTTCTTGTTTTATTTACTTACATATGTGACAATTTTATAATAATTTCACTACCAAAGGGAAAAATAGTTACATCTATTTTTTAAAACTCAGGGCCAGGTGGTGGTGTTCCTGTTAGAAAGCACATGTTACAATATACAAGGACTCAGGCTCAAGTCCCTGGTCCCCACCTGTAGGAATACTTCACCAGTGGCAAAGCAGTGCTGTGGGTGTCTATCTTTCTACTTCCCCCTTGCATCTTGATCTCTCTCTGTTTTCATCTATTAAGTAAGTTAAGAAAATAACTTTTAAGACTCTTACATATGGAGCCTGGGGAGAGGTACAGAGGATAAAGTGTTGGACTCTCCAACATGAGGTCCCAAGTTCAATCACCAGTATCTCATGTGTCAGAGTAACGCTTTGATAGTCTCTCTTTCTCCCTCATAAATGAATAAATAAATCTTAAAAAAAAAACACTTTAAATATAGAACAAATTTTAATGGGGAGTGGAGCAGTGAACCTTTTTTTTTTCAAAATTAGTTAGCCATTATTCAAAATCATTTATTGAATTATTCTTATTTTCTTTCAATCTTCTTGAAGTAAAACCCTTAAAATTGATATATTTCCATAAGTATTTGTGTTTTGTGCATGTTTATTTCTTTAAATGGTCATTATGTCTATTGCTTTATCCAGAGAAGTACAATGTAACTTAATAACACATTTTAAAATTAGTGCAGTATTTCTCTTCTAAAATTTTCTTTTCTTTTCTTTTTCTTTCTTTTTCTTCTCTTTTCTCTCTTTCCTTCTCTCTTTTTTCCTCATTGCTTTGAGTGTCATTACTTGGGCCCAGTGCCTACATGACTCCACCACCCCTAATAACCATTTTTCTTTTTTAGACTGAGAAATTAGATGGGGAGAGAAGGAAAGATACTGCAGAACTGCTTCACCAATGGAGAAACTTCCATTCTCCCACACCCAAGGCAGGTGATGCCCCAGTGGCCCACAGCTAAACCTTGGTTCTTACACATAGTATTGTGTACACTTTACTGGGTGAGCCACTTGCTAGCCCTTGTGATATTTAATACAATATTCAGGTGATTTACATGTTTTAGTCACAAGAAAAATCTACCTCGTTGACTTCAAAGTCAGCCATTTCCTGAATTTGTTTACTAAATTTCTTCCTCTTCCCCATGTTGTCAGTTCCCACACTACATATTCCCCCCCACACACACCTTATTGTTCCTGAGCTCTGTTGAGAAAAGGATAGCATGATATAGAGATGGTTTACTCCAGCCTAGCCTTTTGTAAACATAAATGGGTCTCTCTCCTACCAACTTTTAACCCTAAGCCTTAGTTATCATCTCTGCTAGCTTCCTTTTACTGAATCTTACAGTATTCACTGTCATTCTATCTTTCTATCCCTAATTCTCAATCTCTAGCATCCAGATCTCTTCTCAGTCCAGATTTAAGATGGATCCATTTGATCCATCTCCTGTATATACCCTGCCACTCCACAGGCTGTCTTTCTCCTTCCTTTGGTCCTTCCAGCTTCGCCTGCCTAATTCATCGAATTCAAAGATAGACCTTGATTCCCTAATGCCAAATCCAAAGGCTTGTTTTCAGTTATGATTATCCTTGATCTTTCTACAAAATCTACTTCCTTTACTTTGAAGCTTCTCCCAGTTGCACATGATCTGATTTTGCTAACTAATCTGGATTTTTTTTTTATCACTTTCTCTCTTCTTCCCTGAAAGTTTTGTCTTTAAAAGCAAGTTTTAAACTTCTTTCTCTAAACTCCCTTACTTACCTTTATTCAGTGTCATAATTTCAAGCATCACTTAAAAAAAGGGGGGGGATTTGTTTATTTACTAGAGAGGAGAAAAAAAAACAGAACATCACTAGGACCTCATGCTTGAAAATTCAACACTTTATTCACTGTGCCACCTCTCAGGCTACTTATTTATTTATTTATTTATTTATTATTACATATGAGAGACTAAGTTTCATATGAAGCAGAGAGGAGAGAGAGAAAAAAAAAAAAAAAGCAGGAGCATCACTCTAGTACATGTGGTGCTAGGAACTGATCTGGGAACCTAAGGCACTAAATCCAATTCTCTACCAGTTAGCTGTGCCATTTGTCTAACCTTCAAGTGTCTCTTTTACAAATACCAGCTTCAACTTTCAAGCTAGAGTCTCATCATTTCTAATTTCTACAGAGGCTCCCCCACTGATACAGCTGGGTTATGTGTCTAAACCTGGGTGCAAAATATACTTTTTCCAACTATCCTTTATTCTCTCATAAATATTCTATGCTTAGGCCAAAGAGGATTCTGTCTTAAGCACTGTAACATCTGAAAATCTCTGAATGCAGAATCAAAGGTTACCTGACAGTTTCCAGATAGAAATGGATGCAAAGGGGGAAAAACATCCCACTAGCTTTTTGCTGCAATGAGATAATTTTGTGTCTTAAACTGGATCTTAGCTTCCTAAATGTGGGTCTGTGAGACTGCCACTTTAGATGTAAGACCACTCTAACTACCAGCTTGGCCAGGATAAAAAGTAGCAGGCTGGTGAACTAGTTAATAGGAAGAATAAAGAATTTAGGAACAATGAGCACAGATGTTCAAATCCCAAGGAACTTGTTCCAAAGCAGCAACAATACAAGTGAGAATATATTTATTTCATGCAACTCTCTCCCAGAAGCTAGAATTTATTTAATTTCTACAATGACTTTGACTAATGATACCACACAAAAAAAGGTCATAGTATAAATGGTCCCACAAAGTCATTTGCCCTTTTCCTTTTCTATATTATTCCAACTGTAGGATCTGATTCTTACCCTGAACAGACTTGGAATACAAGCACAACATATTTCTCTGAAGTGTGTTTCACCTATCACCAAGTTCAAGTTTCATGGAGCTAATACCTGTTCTTGATTTCAATGAGTTATATAGGAATATTAATGCATATCATCTCATACTTGCATTGCAGTCTGCTTTTTATTTTAATGGCTTTTGACAACCTCAGCTAAACTTTAGAACACAACCAACTGGAGAGGCCAGAGCTTTAAATATTAAATGGCTTACTCAAGATAACTCAGGGTGCAAAAAACTGACCTGACACAAGGATCTTGGTCAAGTAACTACAACTAGCCCTAATTTTGCTGCAGTTGGTATCTATCATCTTAGAAACAGTACCAATCACAGTCTCCCTAGGCTGAATGTTTATTTACTTGTTTTTTCAAGTAAAAGAATGACAGATAGCTCCCACTTTCTAAAGGCAGGGAAAACACTGATTCTTTTATGAATCACAAACATTTCCAATGTCTGCTCCAATCAGACACAACCACAGACTCAGAAAAATTCAAGCAAGCCTCCCCATCTCTCCCCAATTTAACTGATTGCATACACATTTCAAGCAAGAAGGGGTATTTGGGCAGACAGCAAGAAGGAAGTACAAGCATGTAAGAACCAAGAGAGCAAAATCACATGTTTCTTTTATGCATTACAGGAGGGGCCTTCATCAAAGCGAGCTTTTCTCACACAGGTTTAAACTTTATGGCTTCCCAGGAACTAATGCAAGAAACTAACTGAGCCTATAATTGACTAATAATGAGCCTAGATTGCCCATGCCCTCTTACCACTCCCTACCTCCCTCTTTAGTACACTGTGAGGCAGGATTTAAAAGAAGCTTTAACAACTCATGAGCTGCCTGCAGGTATCTTGAAATGTTGAAATGGAACCTATAACTTTTCACCATGGGGTGAAAAATAAGACTGCTTTTACAGAGAGTTCTAACATGTCACAGAACCAACAGGGAATAATCCAGCATTCATCTCTGCTATTGATGAAAGCCTTTTCCTTTCTGAAAAACGAGTGTAGCACCACCCCCAGTCCACTTGGGTTGTATATTGTCGGCTTATGACAGAGTCACCCCATGTGTCCTAGGAAAGAAATAAGCCGTTTTCTTAATGTAGTATGACTGGAATCACAAGGTCCTCTCATTCTAAATTACTAGTGTGGAAATGCCAGATGTTTCCAAGTCAAAATTCACTCTGGGACAAATGTAAATGTAGGAGAGGGATGCAAAGCATAAATCTATCTAGTAGTTATACTGCATTAGAACTAACAACATCTACAAGATTTTCTGCTGGAACTAACAAGGATGGATCTTCATTATCTGACTATGTGGAGAATTAGCTATCAGTAAACCACGGGACAGGGTGGCTGAAAAAGTACTGGCTGGTGACTCATGCTAATTTTCTATAATGCTCAGAGTAACTAGATAATCATATTCTCTTCGATGCTTGTCATCTCAGACTCCAACAATAATAATCTCCTGAGTTGTAATATTTCTTTTGTGGACAATCAAGTCAGGCTCAACAAACAAGAAAACACTATATATTATAACCCAGAAGTAAAACTATAGTTTCAAGGGGGAAAATTATCTTCTATTATATTGTAACTTGACAACTTCTCCACTATTAGATAAAAACAACTTAAATTAGTTCTGGCAGGTTTGGGACTTGGCAGTTCAAAATATGAATAGAAAATGTAAAAGCATGAAAATGGCATTACTATTATGTTTTAAGAGGATAATACACCTTTAAAGGATGCCAGTGATTACTCTGCATATTGTAAACAACTGCTGCCAATCAATTTAGAAAGTGGTAGGCAGCATATCAATGCAATAAGGCAAATTCCACTAAACCACCCTAATGTAGCAAAGCCTAGTTACCACTTTTTCTTAACAGGAGCTGTAAGAATACCATCTTTGGAGTCGGGCTGTAGCTCAGCAGGTTAAGTGCAGGTGGCACAAAGCACAAGGACCGGCATAAGGATCCCAGTTCGAGCCCTGGCTCCCCACCTGCAGGGGAGTCACTTCACAGGCGGTGAAGCAGGTCTGCAGGTGTCTATCTTTCTCTCCCCCTCTGTCTTCCCCTCCTCTCTCCATTTCTCTCTGTCCTATCCAACAACGATGACATCAATAATTACAACAATAAAACAACAAGGGCAACAAAAGGGAATAAATAAATAAATATAAAATAAAATTAAAAATTAAAAAAAAACATTAAAAAAAAAGAATACCATCTTTATGCTTCATAGTCCATTCCAAAGTGCAGACACAGACAACAGCATGGAGAAAGCAGGGGACCACTTCCAGAAGTCCTCTAAAATAAAAATTATTCCTGACTCCTCTAAAATAAAAATTATTCCTGACTGCTAACTGCCCTTGCTTGATTCTCTCCTGACACAAAATCAAGGGACAGTCTATGTTCACTCAGAACTCTGTCACATGAGCCCTCTATTCCCCACAAAATCCCACTTTTTCATAAAACACACTTGCAAACTGTGGTCATGTGGCATGAAGGAATGGAAATCTTCCCTCTGATCTGAATGAATATTCAGGGGTTTTACTAAACAGCATTTAATGACACTCTATTCTTAGAGTTTTTAAATAGCTGCATATTCAGATATGCATATGCCTTCTATTTGTCTTTTATTCAAAGGTCCTCCATTCTCCATCTTCTAGAATTCTTTAACGTATTTTTAAATAATTATACTCAGAGTGATATCTTATGAAGCTGGGTGCTAAACTTTGAACTAATAATTATTTTAGTGTCTTTTTGATGGTAATTTAATAAGTATTACATTCTTCAATTGTTTCATTCAGTTACTTATTTTTAAAATGTGTCTGTCAAGCTGAGATTTCAGAGTCTAGCTCAGCTAAGGTTCTCTCTAAATGGGACAGTCTGATGTACTTGTGAAGTGCTCTGACCAGATATTTCTGTCATGAGAGCCCCTCTCGTCACCCTCAGAGAAGGCCAGTGCTATATACCGTGGACTTGCCTCACAGTTATGCAGAATGTGGACAAAGGCTGCCAAATCCCAAACACATCAGTGTTTTTCTCACACAGGCACCTTCATAATCCAATTCTAAGCACCAAATGGGGAAAAGAAGTAAAAGGTTCTGACACAGAAGCACAGCACTGCCTTTTCCTCTAGGGAGACTAAGTACATTGAGTTGCCATTTGATTTCCTCTCAAGGAGTTTCTAGGATGCAACAAACACTACATTAAATTTTTTGGCCTGTCTCTTTAATTTGAGAAATTGTAAGAACGACAACAGATGGCATGCAGGATTGACTTATGTTCTCTATTCTTTGCTGAAGAAGGGAATACACAGAAACTTTGATAAAGACAGAAGCTACTGTATGCAGGTTCCTGTTAAAATTATCTATGGACTTTTTGGACAACAAGGAGTAGAATGTTCAAGTGTTTTTTTGTTTCGGGTTTGCTCTGTCTGTTTGGTTGGTTTCTTAAGCTCTTCTTAAAAACCAGTCCAAGCTATTGGTTGCCACTGGAGATCACAGCCCCAGTGTGATCACAGCCCCAGGGCACACAGTGCCCTGCAATAAAGCCATGATGGATGTGCCATTAGCTCAGAACCTCAGCGACCTCTGAAATCACCACTCTCCTTACCCCCAAGCCACCCCCTCTCCCCCACCACACACACACACACACACACACACACACACACACACACACACCTCTCAAAATCATTATGAAATGAGAAGAACACTCTAGCTCACAGTAATTGGAAACATTGCAAGTGAAGAGGAATGCTTAGGAGAGCACGTCCACGGGAAAAAAAAAAATCACTCGACATTGTTATTTAATGCATTGTGACATCATTTCCTGAAATTAAACAGAGATGACACCAATCCAATCTTCAGTATAAGGTTCCATTCAAAGAATTCACAGATGTTTTCTCCTGGCAAGTAAAAAAAAAACCAAAACTAATGCCTAGGCAAGGGGTGGCCCTTCTTTGCCTCATGTTTGTGGAAATGTCTTTCTGCTGGTGTCTTTCAGCTGTGTGATCTGCATATGTATTTCCAAACAAGCATTCCTCAGTCCAAACTCCACTTGTATGCAGTGCACATCTGCATCTTGGCATGTGACGAGGGCCATCTCTCACTCTGTAAGTAAGGCCCACATTTTATATTTGGTATTAATTTGGCCTACAGCGATTAATATTAAGTAGGCCAATCTCAAGAGTCATGAAGGCACTCATTTCCAACTAGAAATAACTAATGTCTATGAGATACAGATTTGATTAGCCATTCAAAGCCCTTCACAAAGAAATCTGATGATAGATACTAGCGTAATGTCGCCATGGCTACCCTGTGAAAATGGACCAGAGGAGAAAGTGGGGTAGAGAGGACAAGGAGGCAGCACTGTAGTGCCCACCATCAATGGTGGTGGTAGTGTGAGGCACCAAAAGACCTCCAAGAAGTTGCAAACCCAAGCGTACAACCGAAAGATTAAAACAGTTAACATCTGTGCAGCACCTCTTAGATCAGAAGCTGACTGCACCATGGGAGTCACACAGCAACCCTTCCTGCAAAGGAGGGCACTTATTTACAACTTTCATTTTGTAAGCAAAATGGAAACAGGTTCAGAACAGTTCGCCCAAGGTCACAGACCCAACCTTCTAATTTTACATTCACGGGCACTGTTCAAAGAGCTCAGCTTTTATTGTCTCTCAGAGAGCGAGCCTTGATGGAAGGGCTGTGACCCATAGATTCTGTTTGCCTATTTTACATTAAATGGAGCATTCTCAACCAAAAGCAGACCTCACTGGAAGCATCCTGAGCTCTTCCATAACCAGTTCTTTCATCAGTTCTCACCCACAGGAGCTGCTTGACTCCCATTTCATTCCAGAAGGCTCACCAGGATGGGCTGGCTTTCCATTGACACCAGACTTTTCTTTTGGTACTATATGTAGTTTCACTGTGTAGCCTCCAAGGGTTTATCTGGCTCCACAAAGTAGATTTTAGCTAATGTTCTCTTTTATGGAGGGGCACCTGAAATTTGGCAAAAGCTCGTATCCTCATTTCACATAGTCCCAGGGAGATTGGCAGAAATTTTAATGACCCCTTTCCATTCCTATCAGTTCACTTAAAATAAGAGTTATATGGAGCATGGGAGTTAGCATAATGGTTATGCAAGGAGACTCTCAAGCCTGGGGCTTCAAAGGCTCAATCCCCACACCACCACAAGCCAGAGTTGAGCAGTGCTCTGTTAAAACTAAAAAATAAATAAATAACAATAAGTAATAATAAATATGATAAGTTATAATCAAAATGCAACCTGGGAAGTGGTGCAGAGATAACGCATTGGATTCTCAAGCATGATGTGGCAAGTTTGATCTCAGCATTGCATATGCCAGCATGATCCTCTGGTTTTCTCTCTCCATCTTCTCTTGTCCCTCAACCTCTCTTTCTCATAAATAAATAAATATTTAAAAAAGGAAATAACTATAGTCACATTTGGCCTGGGAGATAGTGCAGTGAATAAAGCATCAGATGCATAGCAAGAGGTCCTGAGTTAGAACTCTTGGCATTGCATGTACTGAAGTGATGCTCTGTTTCTCTTTCTCTGTTTCTCACTCTCTCTTTCCTTATCTTTCTCTTCCTATCATGAATAAATCAATACATTTTTTAAATTACAGTTGCATTATATCATAGAAGTTAGCATGGGGCTGAATATTTTATATTAATACATATGATCCCTGCAGTAAGCCTACAAGTGCCTCCTCCCCTCCCCTACCCTCCCCTTCTCTTCTCTTCTCTCTTTCTCTCTCTCTCTCTCTCTCTCTCTCTCTCTCTCTCTCATCTTATGTGAGCTTAATCACCTCAGGCTCAATTCTTTTCTTAAGCTGCACAGAGTGGGGGTGGGGTGAGAGTAAGGGAGAAACCACAGCACAGAAGCTTCTTGCAATTTGTTTATAGGTCCAGGCTTGAATCTGGGTCACATACAATGGAAAAGCAGCACATTATCCAAAGGAGATATTTCAATGGCCCAAATTATCCCTCTATTATAGATAGAAAAATAAGGTTTAGAGACTTTAACAGCTCAAGATGTAAAAAAACAAACAAACAAAACTGGGGGGCTATGACTCCAGGCCCTGTGCTTCTGAATCACATCATTGTGTTGTCTTTTTGAAGAAAAGGAGCCATCTGGATCTGCACAAAATGAAGATAACCACTTAAAAGGCAGAATGGTCTAAGCCTCTCTGTATGCTGCTACCATTCTTCTCCCTCTGCCTGCTCTCTGTCTTTTGTGTGTGTGCACATATACATACATATATACATTACAAAAGAAAATCAAGATGACTAAGTTTATTGTCATATGGTCTTGATGAACTCCCTGGAGATGTGGCTCTCTTAACTAGGGTGCATTATCTCTCAGTAGGACTGCAAACTATAAAACACACATTTTGAGTATCAGATACCTTTACACACTCTCAGGGGACAAACTATATAGTAGGCAAAGGAGTGAAACAAGTGAACACCTGAGAGGTGGGGCCCCAGTTATCCCTCTCCCTCACCAGTAAAACCTAGAGAGGAGGCAAAGTATTTTCCCATGAATAAGATGCAGAGGTCTTAGAAACCACTGTTTCAAGAAAGCTGTGTGATAGCAAATCAGGCTGAAGGAACATCACATCTGATTCTGTACACAAGTATCATTGGAAGAAGTCCTATATTCCCCTGAGTGTGAGCCTTTTCCTTATGTTTTCAAATAAAAAAAAAAACAAACTTTGGTTTGGAAGCTGGTATGAGCAAGCAGTGTCTTTGTGCATGAGCACGTCCTGTTTTCATTCCATGAGCAAATATATTCTTTGCGGCACAACTAGGGGAGCTCTTGAAGGTGGCGAGTGGGGATGCCTGAGCGCCTAATTGAACACACTAAGGGCTTCTTGGCGTGGAGGAGGTTTTCACGGTTATGAATAAACTGTCAGCCTGGGTATTATTTCTCGCTGTTTCTTTCTTTAACTATCTTTGAAATCAAATAAAAACAGTTGTAATGGCAGGCCTATTTTTATGATATCATAATCTCCATGTGCTAGTAAAAGGAATATACTAATAAACTTTCCTAGGATTTCTCCCACATCTTTTTTTTTTAATTTTCTCCTTTTCTGCTCTCTTCTTTCTCTTCCTTGTTCTCCTCCCCCTCCTCCTTCTTCTTCTCCTCCTCCTCCTCCACTTCCTCCTCCTCCTTCTTCTTTTCTCTCTCTCTCTCTCTCCTAGTCATTAAGTACTTCCCAGCAAAAGAATATACAACTCTAACAGATTCTTTCTTTGATCTTCACAAGATTCTTAGTCTGAGGAGTCAGACACCAACCAGTGGAATAGGGACCAATAGCAAACACAATCTCCTCTCTAGTTAAATATATATACTATTATATAAATATACATACACATATGCATTTGGATTTATTACCTTACAGTTCCTTGAGAACTTTTTTTTCCTTTTTTTAATATTTATTTTATTCATTTATTCCCTTTTGTTGCCCTTGTTGTTTTATTGTTGTAGTTATTATTGTTGTTGTCGTTGTTGGATAGGACAGAGAGAAATGGAGAGAGGAGGGGAAGACAGAGAGGAGGAGAGAAAGATAGACACCTGTAGACCTGCTTCACCGCCTGTGAAGCGACTCCCCTGCAGGTGGGGAACCAGGGTTCGAACCGGGATCCTTATGCCAGTCCTTGTGCTTTGTGCCACCTGCGCTTAACCCGCTGTGCTACAGCCCGACTCCCTCTTTGAGAACTTTTTTAAAGAGTATTTTAAAAGAACATTGTGGACATTGAAAGCTAGAAATAAAAAAATATGTATTTAACTTTCAGATTAAACAAACTCAAAAACCTTAACTCTGATTGTTCCAATGCCTCTATCAATCAAATACTTTGGCTTGTTACGTTCCAGTTGTTACTTTGACTAAAAATGTTCCTTCATGGACTCAATAAGCTATGAGTTTATATCACCCTTTTCCTGAAAGCTGGTGGTACCCAGGAATTTGGGAGATTGTTCTAACTGTTACAGTTCTAGTGGAACTTGTTCTTCCAAGAAAACTGAAGGTTAATGATTTTTGTCATCTTGAGATTAAGACTTAACAATTGCTACAGTTGGCCTTTGTTGAGGTGGGGTTCTTTTTTCTCTGGGCCTTTTGAAATATTCAGAATAGGTGACAATAGCTTGCAGTTGAGAACATATGTAGAGAGACCCCTGTGGCTTATTGGGAAAAGTTGCTCCATGCTGGTTGGGTGTTTGGATAAAAAAAAAAAATACAACCAGAGTTCTTTTATGTTCTGCTAGTTAATTAATGCATGAATGTCAAAATGGGCCAATGGCCCATTCAGGGGCCAAAGCCTTAGCAGCCCCCTTCTTTAAGAACACACCCTGAGATGCAAAATACATTTGCTTAACAAATTTAAATAATGAGATAATTCAATTAGCTTCTTTAAAAAAAAAGAAAGAGAAAAGGGTACATTGGGGATTATTGACAAGAACAGGCCATTCTGCACAATGGGGAGCAAACCAGTTTGAAATAATGTTAAAGAGACTGGGAATGGAGGAATGCACATTGAATCATGCACTTGTAAAGAAATTTACATGAAATAATAATTTCAGCGACATCTAGTTTAAGTGATCTAGAGCCAATATTTCATTTTGAAAGCTGAAATTAATTAAATGCCAGGAAAAAAAATATAGTGGGGCATCTCTAATTCCAAGGGTTTCCTCCTGCCTGTTAGTGCATGTAAGAAAAGAAGTCTAAATTAACACATTGCTGGTACAAGGTCTTTATTCTTGCTTTCTTGAGCTCTGAATTATAGCCATGTAAATCTTTCAGCTCATTGAAGGTTAGAAAGTAAAACTTTTACAGGACTGTCCTCATCAAAGTTACGGAACCTCTTCTCTGTAGTTGGGAGGGAAATCTGGATGAAGAGGCAAGTTTTCAAAGAGAAAGCAGAGAGGAATTTCCTTAAGACACAAGAGAGATGTAGAAAAAGCAGGGTAGGGGGCAGAGAGGGGGAAAGGCTGGGAGACAAAGCCAGGGAGAGACAGTAGTGAAAGGAACACATTTGTGAAAGAAAGTCTTGGGAGGAGAAAAAGAAAGCACTTAGTGGGGGGTGAAAGGAAAAAAAAACCGGGGGGAACAAGGTTGACCAGTAGTAAGTATTAAGTCACAGTATTAAGTCACAGTATTAAGACCTGACTAAAAGTCCCAGAGGAGAAGCAAAACATCTGAGTGCAGAAAAGGAGCCTGCAATTTGTAGATACCTCAATGCATTGTCTCTCTCTCTCATTTGAAAGATGAAGTTGGAAGATCCAAAGAACTGAATGGACTTTCTGTGGTTCAGCCAATACAGAGATAAAAACTGAACTAGAAATGCAAGTCCCCCACTCTTTGGCTCAGACTGTGAGTCTTCCTGGGTGCATTTAATTGCAGGAAAGTGCATTCAAGGAAGGGAAACAGCCAGTGGAGTCCCTCTTGAGTACCCAGGAATCACCAGCCATCCACATTTCTTGCCACCTCTGGCATATGGCAGGTTCAGGCTGCGGCAGGACAAGGCAGGCTTAGCCCAAGGAGAGGTCTGTGGGATAGTCAACTCATAGACAGCTAAGAGTGAAGGAGAGAGCTGGATCAAAAGAGAAAGGTGTAGAAATTCTCTGTTGGGAAAGGTGGTGTGGGTGTGTGCAGGAAACTAACAACAAAATGGCACTTGGCTTCTCCATCTGCTGGCCTTTTGACTCACAGTGATGGCAGAAGTTTCGAAAATCACATACAGTTGCTAAAGGTGCTAATGCAAAATTATCAGGAGAGGTGGGGGATGCAAGAAAGCTTTAGACTCAGGCATACTGAGCTGGGGTGCTTCCCTTTCTGGGCCTTGGTTTTCTTGTTGTTGTTTATAAGTAACTAAGCTTTGAAGCTCCATGACTGAACTTGCTTACTGAGGGTTTGGAAACATGGAGATATTTGCTTGGAAAGCAATCATAGTTTTTCTTTCTCTTTTATTTCACTTTATTATTTTTTTCACCACTCCAGGTTGACTTTTTCATATAGAAAGAGGGAGAAAGTGAGAGAGAAGAAAAGAGAGATGGGGAAATGAAACCAGAACACCAAAGCTTCTTCCAGTGTGGTAGGAGCTGGGCTCAAACCTGGTGCATAGTGCAGACAAGCTAACAGGCTGACTTCTAAAATTTTTAGACTGAGCATGAAAAGAGGTGAGCTTACAGAAAGAAGACTGTCTGACATTGCCTTACAGCTACCCTCCCTTTTTAAAAAATATTTTATTTATTTATGAGAAAGATAGGAGGAGAGAGAAAGAACCAGATACCACTCTGGCACATGTGCTGCCAGGGATTGAACTCGAGACCTCATGCTTGAGAGTCCAAAACTTTACCACTATGCCACCTCCTGGACCACAACCCTTCCTTTCTTAGTTGCTACTCTAACCAAACAAACCTGCTGTTTAAAAAATGAGAAACCCCTCCCCTCACACTCACTCAACTTGCAAATGAAAAACATTTTACAGGTTAGTAAGTCTCCAGCTGAGGTGATGTAGCAAAAAACAGCTGTGAAGTAATTTTGATAATGATGAGAATAATAACCACATGGCAAGGTTCAGGGCTTTGCTGTTGCAGCTTCAGTGCTCCTGAATAGATAAAAGTGATTAAATACTCCTGATTATCCCTGACCAATATGTAATGGATTTACAGCCCTTTCAATTAGTCAGTATTTGCTTAGGACTCATTATTTTGTCTTTGGTTAAGTAATCAGCCCAGAGACCGCATGTTCTGTCTAATTCCTCTGAGCCGAGTCAGTGTAGGGCCCTGACCTTTGAAATGGCCGTAGCTGGGAGGCAAGAATAACCACGACAACTGAGGTTGCCTCCTTGGTTCTCCCAGATAATCCTGACACCACAGGCCAATCGATACACCTTAGTTTGCTACTAATGTCCTTACATCAAAATGGCTGCTTTAGGAATGTGAATCTATCGCTGAGCCCTCCCCAGTGCTGCCCTACTCCTTGCCCTTTGTAGGTCTTCTGGCAGCAACCACCACCATAAATAAAAGTGGAACCTTGTCCTAGATCCGTGACACTGTAACTAATGTCATTGAGCATGGAAACACACAAGTGGAATAATCAAAGAAGGCCTTCAGCTTGCAATGTGCCACTCTATTATTTTTTTAAGTGTGGCTTTAAACAGAAGGGCCTGAAAACAATATCCTAGCCAGAAACCATGTCCAAAATCTTCACCCTTTACCACCCCCCAAAAAATTTCCAAATAAACAGTAAAGCATGAGTGCTGAGTGCCTCTTGGAATATATATTGTCATCTTTTGGTCATGACAGTCTTAGAGGCGACAGTATATACCGATACATAAAACCAATTGCAAACAGGAGGCTAGAAATAAATCGTTACTTTAAAACTGCTTCACAGAGTTGATCTATTCCCAGAAATGAACAGGGTGAGCTTATAAGATAATGGACTTGAATAGCTATAAAAAAAAAAAGGAATTTTTCATTTCCACCCTGAAGACAAAGGCACGACAGTACCTATACCCCATCTGCATTTGTCATATAAACACATGACATGTTTGCAAGCTGCTTCAGCCATTAAAGTTGCACCTGGTACTGAAAACTTGGACAAGCATGTGACAAGATGCATTTTGGGGGTGGGGGCTTTAGAGGTGATAACTTTCTTTAAAAGTGTAATCACCAACACTTAAGGATTCATAAACTCCTTACAGCCTTGTCTACATCGTCAGAAGTTGTTCTCGTGCCTTTCAGCATAAATAACAAATCTCCTCATAGCTATTGTTCTGGACCCAAGACCATTCGCAATGAAGTTCATCCCTGATCCACTAAACACAAATCTACTCAATAGTAAAAGGAGCTTCTGGGTAGTGGTAGCTGATAAAACCTTAACTAGAAGTTCTGTTAACCACCAGATTTCAAGAGAGGGGAACAGTCATGCCCTTTTCAAAAAATTCTGAGGTACCCAAGATTACTTGCTAGCAAGAAGTAAAATAACAAAACTTTATTTTCCCTCTCTCATTCTCTCTGTCTCTTTCATCTTGACTTACTGTGAGGTGCTGGAAGAGCCATGCTCTCATGATATTTGTCGCTACTTTGGGGAAAATGCCTCTTTTCTTCTGGCGTTTTTTGTCCTTGTCGGGATCGTCATCGTCACCTGTGCCAGGTGAAGCAACGCTGTTGTCTAACCCATCCCCTAGTGGAAAGAAATGAAAATGCATTAGAGGAGACACAGGAAAGGGCGCCAGCACCAGTGTGCAGCTAATGATGAGCTCAGCCCAGCTTGTTGAAAGAGATCCATTAAGCGGGGAGATTCTCTTTCATTAAAGTATAATTGGAGACACAAATATGTAAAAGACAAAATTAAACCAGGCCTCTTCAAATGTTAATTTTGTGTGTCTCACACTCGCCATATCATTAATTCAATTATAATTGTGCGCTTGACACAGTGCCGTCGCTCTTTGTCAATTACAGAATCCGATGTGGGAAAAGTGCCATCAGAAAACCCATTCGGTGGAAATGCACCCCTCTGCCCAGAGTTAGCACAGACTGCAGAGTAATCAAGTTAAATGTTCTGTAGTCTATATATTCCAGGCTGCCTGCATAGGTGACAGTAACTGTGTCACTGTTCGTTGCACATAACATACTGCCTCCTCAGCCCCTCCCAGAAGTGTCACCTCCAGAGCACACAGTCACAAACACTCCTCAGATGACCCTGCACTCAGCATTTGCATGACATGAAACTTTTAGTTCTCTGCACCACTGATCATTATCATTAAGAAAAAGAGGAAGACAGAGAGATGAAGGTAGGGTGCTGGCTTAATCAGAAGTTTCTATCAACATCTCTCTCTTCTGTGCTTTCCTCTGGCATTAATTGTGCATTAGCAAAAATCATTTACTTTTAACAGTCATAGTTATTTTTACTTGCCCTCCAGCAAAAATGCCTTGAAAGCCTGCCTGGAGGGCATCTAAATTATGTATCTGAAAAACTCTTCTGGCAAGGCATTGCAGGACCCCTACTTTCTTAAAATTCATACGAGCACGTCTTCCTGTTTTTGGGAAGGCATCAATCAAGAGCAGCAATATATGCCACATCCCTACATTAATATTTGAACTAATAACTTTAAAAAAGGAAAGAAACAAGATCCGACTTGCGGTATAATCAAATGCAAAATAAATGAAGAATACGGGGACAGCACTGGGGCTTTATAGATGGCTGTGTTTTCCTTGCACATCATTAGCCTGGAGCCACACGAAAGAGGAAAACAGAGAAGTGGAGAGTTTATACTCCCTGCTGGTGTTTAAGAAGCCAGGGTCCTGGAAGGACATCTGGGAATTGTGCTGAGATGGAGGTTTTTGTAATTTAAGAATAGACATTCATTAGCAGTAAATGCCATAAATCCCATGCTAAGTAAAAACCTTGTCCAAGAAAGCCTAAAACAATAAACTCTTTGCTCAATGTAGCCTGAGCTAGATGCTCCAGAGCTTCCCAGGGAATGCTGTGGATCCATCAGCCCATTCGTCTGCTCCCTGCTCTAGGTTTAGGCTACAGTACAGACTGCCTGCCCACTGCACCCCTCCCTGTCACCCTCCCCAGAGGGCCTCCTAACTTGTGAGTCTGTGCTATGGGCTCCCTTGTACCTGTTCATCTATTTTCTTATCCACCCCCTTCCAATGTGTATATATATAAAACTTCTTTGACCAGAGAAGCAGAAAAGCCACAGTAAAGAGCTGGCAGATTAATTTTATTGACATTTCCATTTTCACTGCAATGCGATACCCTCCATCACATGGAAGAGATGACCCTCACTATTTACAGACTGACAGGCCACTTCATTACAACCACCCTGCCCCAAGGCAAAGCAGCTCCCTTCCATCTGCCCAAACACTAGAGCATGACCCTGAAGTTGCTGTTCTCTTTTTCTTTGCCGTCTGTTATGATAAAAAGGGGGTGGGGAGTGAGTCAGAAAAGGACCCCAAATAGCAAAGAACTCATTAGAGTGCAGGGAAATAAAAAAGCATTTAAGTTTTAAATAGTGTATAGCTGGGGTTTAGTCTTTAACTGTCCACCATCTGTGCACACCTATGTGCATGGGGTGGGGGACTGCTTGCATAAGGGGTCACACATACACACAACACACACACACACACACACACACACACACACACACACACATGAGCAGGGACATGCATACACACACCCCACCATGCCAAGGAACTGCTGCAAGGCAAATTCTCACCCACACTAATGGCTTCTGACTGCTCCCTGGCAACCCCAGCATTTTAACCTGAGCGGATGTGCTCTCCAAAATACAGACACTGGAGCCATCTCATCAGCTGTGCCTGTGACACAGATGGAGAGTGGCTATTAGGAGCTAGGCAGTGGGCCTTGGGGATCTGAGGTGCTGTTCTGTAGCCTGAGGCAATTCTGAAAAGCACTACCCTGGAGAAGAGGAAGAAGAAGAACAGTGCACACACACACACACACACTGAAAGTATAAGGCTGAAGTTGATCGGTCTGTCCATCTATCTCCCTTGAATAAAGATATCTTTGTCTCTTCATGTGAATTCCATGTGGACTATCTGGACATACATTTCAGATCATGTATTGTGTATAGATGGCTCTTGCTGCCATGACTTCCAAATATAAAAATGCACACTGTAAACAATGCCTGTGTGTATATATTTCTTCCTAAGCACATATGGTTTCTGTGTATATGTTTAAGCTGAGATTGTCAGGATTTTGTTAAAATCTCATGTAGCTTTTTTCTCAATAGATTTCTTGAATAAACTTATTTTAAAAGGTGAGTAGCTTAATTGAAGGAAGTTGGTAGTCGGGGGGTAGTTATTTGCCTTTTAACCCTATCAATGGTCTTTAAAATGATACATAGCATTTCTGTGGTACATTTTCTCTTGAGCAAAAGCAGAGGGCTGATAGCACCTTCAAACTATATACTATATAATCACTGTATCTAGTTCAAAACACACACACACACACACAGAAGTGGTGGTGGGGAGACTGAGCATCCTTTGATGGCTGCCTCAAACTGAAGGAGACATTATATGGACTTTTAGCATAAAGTAGTCTATAATGTATCGATATTGTAAAATGTTTTGAATTGGGGGGTGTGTGGGAAATGAGGAACAGTTTATCTGGGAAGGTTCCTGCTTTACCACACACTTGACCCAAGTCCATGCCCTAGCCCTACCACACAGGCAAGTTTCAGTGCTGTGATGCCTTTCCCTCTGTTTCTTGTCTTTCTATCTGGGAAATTCAGCCCAAAGTGGTGAAATTCGAGCAGTGAAATCCAAAATTAAAAAAAAAAATTGAATTGAGATCTACTGAAACAAATAATTCATCCAATATTACTAGTTATAGACACGAAATTAAAAAAAATAATACTAACACTTTTATCTCTACAAAGAGAGACACTTTCCTTTATAAAATATACAATTACCATTGTTTTTCCCTTCTATGTATTGTGAATCAACTCCAGCATAAAGTAACACAGCACTTGGAAAATAGCTATGTGATTGATAACTTAGAATAAAATGTTGTAGATGATGATACAACTAATAACACCAAAGAGAACACTGCTTTCTTATTTTAAGACAGTGTGTATGAGGCAACTGGTAATTCTGTTATAAGGTTAAGTATGCTAGCACCATCACATATGTGTCAAAGGATGTATGAGAGGAATAGTTTATGGAAACTGAGGGGCCAGATGGTGGCACACCAGGTAGAGCACATGTGTTACCATGTGCAATGAGCTGGGTTTTAGCCCTCAATCTCCTACTTCCCACCTGCACAGGGGAAACTTCACAAGTGGTGAAGCAGTGCTGCATGTGTCTCTCCATCTGTTTCATTTCCCCTTTCCTCTTTTCTGTCTTTCACCCTCTAGTAAGGGGGGGAAAAAAAAGAAATGACAGGAGTCAGGTGGTAGTGCAGCGGGTTAAGCGCATGTGGCACAAAGTATAAGGACCAGTGTGCAAGGATCCTGGTTCAAGCCCCTGGCTCCCCACCTGCAGGGAAGTCGCTTCACAGGCGGTGAAGCAGGTCTGCAGGTGTCTATCTTTCTCTCCCCTCCCCTTCTTCCCCTGCTCTCTCCATTTCTCTCTGTCCTAACAACAACGACAACATCATCAACAACAACTACAATCATAAAAAAAGGACAAAAAATAGAAAATAAATAAATAAATATTTTTAAATGGTGGAAGTTATACAGACACAAAGCCCAGTAATAACCCTAGTGGAAGAAAGAAAGAAGGGAGGGAGGAAAGAAGAGAAAGAAGAAAATGAAGGGAGGCATTAGGGAGGGGAAGAGAGAGAGATGGACAAAGGAAGGAAGAAGGAAAGAAAAAAAAAGAAGAAAGGAAAGGGAAAAGAGAGAAAGGGAAGAGAAAGAGAGAGGGAGGGAAGGACAGATGGAAGAAGAATGAAGAAAAATATTGTACAGTATCTGTTAAGAGTCTCAGCATCTGAGATTAGGATTCAATTATGAGGAGTATTTTAGAAGAAGACGAGTTCCTTGCTTATCTTCTTACCCTGGGAGCATATCTTCCTGTCTGACCTGGAGCAGAGTCCCTGTGGTAGCTGAGTGAGTGGATGACTGAACTGATCAAAGAGTTTACTCTCCCCTCTTTTTGACAAGCCCATGCTGAGGTAACTGCCCTCGTTTTCGTTCCTCAGGGGCCTGACCTATTCTTCTGCAGTGACTGAGGATGGGGGCAGGGTGCTCCTCTATCTACAATCACTTCTAAACATGCCAGGGACACTACTTTTTAGAAGAATTCAATGGCTTCTTTGAAGGTCTGAACCACAGGCTGTCCCACAAGCACCTTCAAGGACCCATGCTTCCTTTAAAATATGACTAAACCTTTGTGACCAGGGAAATGGTACAATAAAAAGTTGTGGACTCTTAAGCATGAGCTCCCAAGTTTGATCCTTAGCATTACATGTACTACAGTGATGCCCTGATATGCTCTCCTTCCCTTTCTCTCATAAAAAAAAAAGCATTTTTTAAAAGATGGATAAACCTTTGTCTGAGGACACAGTCTAAGTGTCTAAGTTTGGGGCAGAAATAATCAAAATATTCATGCATTACTGGAACATATTGCTTGTGATCATTGAAAGAAACACTCAAGGATTATGGTCATATATATCTGACATGGGTTGCAACAGCAGAAGAATATATATATATTCTCCAGGTATTATCTCAGACTTACTGAACCAAAATATCTTAGGGAAGGGACAGGGAATTTGTATGCTTAACAAGTTCCTTAGATTTGCTTATGCAGTCAGTATCTTACTAGTTCTGGAACTGGCTTTCAGAATTTGCTAGACTAGAAAGTTCTGCTACTTTGACATTAGATGCAAACTCTAGGGTGGTAAAGCCACAAGTTAAAATGATATGTAGTCTCATTCTAGTCTCCTGGTGGTGAAGGATAAACTTGAACAAAGAAACTGTAGAATACTGACTCTCAAAATGCAGTATTGCCATCAGAGAGAAAATTGTGAGACATAGAAACTCTTGGATCCACCCCATACTTACTAAATCAAGTCTCATAAGCACCGTTGTAAACAGTAAAGCTCCCTTTAACCTGCTACCCTTGGTGGCTGTTGTCTGAAGACATGCACCTACTCTCTGGGTCCTCCTCCTGCTGTCAATCTCGGCAGTATTTTGAGAGTATCTCTAGTTGGATTTACACCCATATTCTAGAGCAGTAACACATACTTTTCATAGCTGAGCTGACCATACTCAGTGTGGGATACTGCTATGGAAAGCAGCACCTACCTCAGAGAGCAGTGCTGACCAGAGTACAGAGGCTGACAAGAATTGTGGGTACCTAGCAGTAGGCAAATTCCACATCCACAGCTGGGACCCAAGGCAGAATGTGGGCACCCTGTGACAGAACCCGCAGATGATTCTAAAGCAAAAACTCCCAATTCATAAAATTCTTGCTGAGCCAAAAGGACACCACTTCCTTTCATTGGCATGTTGTCATATTCCAGTTAGCTGAAGATATCTACCATTCAGACACCACTTGTTTGGTTTGAAAAAAAAAAAAGGACAATTCAAATAGTGGTGATATGCTATAGTGGGTCTGATGTCTGGGCAATGGAACCTTTTTACTGTATCAACAAACAACAAAACAATGCACCACTCGAGGGAGGTGGCTTGTTTGCTTTCTTCTTCTGTTTGTTACACACACACACACACACACACACACACACACACACACACACACACACACACACACTCCAGACTAGTCAAGAAACTGAAACCAGGAGGTTACAATCTTTAATGACAGTTCTGCAGGGACATATGGTAAAAGTAAACAGAGTCCAGGCAGCATCAAGTCTAGGTTACTACCCTGGTATTCTTACCTTACTAAGGTTACTACCCCTGATAATTTCACATGACTACTGTGAAGGTAGTGATGGGGCTGTTGTTTAGTTTTCAAGGTATCATCTTATTTGAACCCCATTATCAAAGATAAATCCAGGTAAACCTTGATCACACAGGTAAAGGTCTAAGTGCATAGAAGAGATTGAATTGAGCGTATACAGGCTGTGGGAATAAGTAAGTGCTGCCTAGGCTGTTCCAGGCTCAAGGAGAATGTGCAAACTGTTCTCCCCAAAGTTACCCAATGGCTTTAAGGTCTTGTGATCAAGCCCCAGAGACCACAGGATGAATCCCTGAGACCACTTTATGCCAGAACTGAACACTAATTTGGACCTCTTTCTCCCTTCTTCATCTCTAATTTCCCTCTCACGCAATAAATACATCTTTTAAAAACAAATACATTGATAGATGAGTTATATGTAATTGTAGCTATATATACACTTGTGCGAATATATAAAGCACTTCACAATAACTTTATTTAACATAAAATAGGGTAATCCTTTGTAAAATTTCTCTATTTTTAGAATACAGACTCTACTTTCTTTTTTTTTTTTTTTTTGCCTCCAGGGTTATTGCTGGGGCTTGGTGCCTGCACTATAAATCCACGGCTCCTGGATGCCATTTTTCCCATTTTGTTGCCCTTGTTGTTGCTCTTGTTGTTGTTGTTATTGTTGCTGTTGTTGCTGTTAGATAGAACAGAGAAAAATCTAGAGAGAGGAGGGGAAGACAGAGAGGGAGAGAGAAAGACAGACACCTGCAGACCTGCTTCGCCACCCATGAAGCAACGCTGCCTGCAGGTGGGGAGCCGGAGGCTCAAACCGAGAACCTTATGCAGGTCCTTGTGCATCACGCCATGTGCGCTTAATCCTCTGAGCCACTGCCCAGCACCCCCAGACTCTACTTTCTTAGCCATACTTTCGTTATTTGCATTATCATCATTATCACTGGGAACTTTTCTAGGGCACTTTATTTGTTTATTTATTCTTTATTTAATCCTCCCACAAATAAATGGGGAAAAACTCTATTTTCAACTCCATTTTAAAGATAAGAAAACTGAGATTCAAAGAAATACAGTTACTTGTCAAAGGTTATAGTCAGTAAGTGGTGCATGTTCTCCAAAGCTACTCTCTATCTTGTCACTTAGCACTTCTGCAAGGATACAAAAATATAAAAAAGTGAAGCTGAGGGAGTCAGGTGGTAGAGCAGTGGGCTAACTGCACGCACGTGGCGTGAAGCATAAGGACTGGTGTAAGAATCCCGGTTCGAGCCCTGGCTCCCCACCTGTAAGGGAGTCACTTCACAAGTGGCGAAGCAGGTCTGCAGGTGTCTTTCTCTCTCCCTTTCTGTCTTCCCCTCCCCTCTCCATTTCTTTCTGTCCTATCCTACAGCGATGACATCAATAACAAAAACAGTAATAACTACAACAATAAAAAACAAGGGCAACAAAAGGGAATAAATAAACAAATATTAAAAAATAGAAAAAAAGTGAAGTTGGAATCTGGATTAGCTCTCACTGTTCAAGAAACAGCTCTAAGATGAAGCCTTATATATTCATATTTACATCCATACTGGAAGAAGGTACAATTAAAAGTAAATATGGTAGCTGGGGAGATAGCGCAGTGGACCTGCATATGTGAGGCCCCAGGTAATATACCCAGCATTGAATACATCAGAGTAGAGTAGTAGTCTTTTTTTTTCTCTCTCTCAAAGAAAATAAATATACTTCTTAAAAAATAAATGTAGGGCCAGGTGGTGACACACCTGGTTCAGTGCACATGTTACAATGTACAAGGACCCAGGTTCAATCACCCATCCACACCTACAGGGAGAAAACTTCATGAGCAGTGAAGCAGTGCTGCAGGTGTCTTTCTCCCTACTCTTAGTTTTTCACTGTCTCTATACAATGAATTAATTAATTTAACTTAAAAAAGTAAATGTAATGGTCAAGAAGGTAGAGAAGTGGCTAAAACATTAGAACCTCAAGAGTGAGGTCCTAAGTTCAATCCTCTGCATCACCTATGTCAAAAGGATACTCTGCTTCTCTTTCTCCCTTTTTTATTAATGAATAAATAAATAATTTAAAAAATACATATGAACCAAGAAGCAAAAAGATACGTATTTTTGTACAAAGAGGTATACCTATTATTGTTGGTTAATAATGGTCATTAGGGTTTCCTATAGATCTAATGTTCAGATTAAGATTTTTGAAAATGAAACATCTGCTGGACCTTTGAAAAATTCTGGATTTTCAATAAATTTAGTTCTTTCCTGGTTTTCTCAAAGTTCCCTTTCTTGTCATTCTTTCTTTCCCACTTTCAATTCTTTCTTTCCTCCCTCTCTCTCTCCCACCCCCCTTTTTTTGACTCAGACAAGCTCCTTTCAAAACCCAGTGAGATTAGAAGCTTCCAATAGCACAGCTATATACAAGATACTGGGTACTGTACAGCAAACCATAACAAAGGGACTTTTCAAAGTTAACCCAATTAACAAATAATGTGATGATAATATTAACTATTGATTGTCTTTTTGAACCCTAAGACAGCAGGAACCTCACATCTTCACTATAGAGCCCCTACTTCCCCCAGTCCTGGAACCCTTGGATAGGGCCCACTTTCCCGTATGCATCTCCCAATCCAAACCAAATAATATTGCATCCGCCGATCACAACCTAACCAAAGCAACGATTGCCACCTCAACATGCTTCACCTCAGACTGTATCCAGAGACTTCACGTGTGGAATGACAACCCTTCAGCTTCATTACTCGGGTGAGACTTTTCCTTTAATAGTACACTCTAATTTCATCTCAGGTAGTTCACTTTCTAACAAAGTCCCATAACCTAGATATACACCAGTTTCTGTGAGAGAGAGCTTATGTGCACACGTATCCATAAACTACTGCAAAATATATACCTGAAAGCAGGATTACACTAGAGTTTGCAGTGAGTACCTCCCTAACACTTCCTCTCCACTATTCCAAGCTTGGGATCCATGATTGCTCAACAAATTGTTTGGCTTCATATGTTAACTCTCTTTTCAATCACCAGGTTCCAGATGCCACCAGGATGCTGGCTAGGCTTCCCTGGATTGAAGACCCCACCAATGTGTCCTGGAGCTCAGCTTCCCCAGAGACACACCCTACTAGGGAAAGAGAGAGGCAGACTGGGGGTATGGACCGACCAGTCAACGCCCATGTTCAGCGGGGAAGCAATTACAGAAGCCAGACCTTCTACCTTCTGCAACCCTCAACGACCCTGGGTCCATGCTCCCAGAGGGATAGAGAATGGGAAAGCTACCATGGGAGGGGGTGGGTTATGGGGATTGGGTGGTGGGAATTGTGTGGTGTTGTACCTCTCCTACCTTATGCTTTTGTTCACTAATCCTTTCTTAAATAAAAAATTTAAAAAAAAAACCCAGTGAAAAGGGAAATTCCTTTATAAAGATTCCCTCAGTCCTCATCAACTAAGTAAGTATACCTTGCCTCCATTTCTTCAGCACTGTGTCTATGCCTTTGTTCCATTTACTTTTCCGTTTGGCAGTATATCTGTTTGTTCATTTGTTCTATCTGACTGTGAGCATTTACAAGGCAGAGCATACATCTTATTTATCTCTGATGACTAAGTCCTAACCCAGAGTTAAACATTCAAATGTTAGTGGAACAATCACAATGGTAGAAAGATATATGATTCAGAGCCCACTGAGAATGCACCTTTCTTTAATGAATGTTCATGAAAGACCCCCTGGCTCTTTCTACTCTAGTAGTCACCAAACTCTGGAATTATTGAGTTTCCTCTCCCTGTCCTGTATGCACTGGGTGTGTCCCATCTAATGGTCCTACCTGCCTTCTGCCACCAGGGTTACTGCTGGGGTTTAGTACCTGCATAACTCCACCATCTCCCATTTTTTTTAGGAAGAGTGAAAGACAAAGGGAGAAAAGGAAGAGAGAGGCAGACAGAAGGAGAGATCCAGGCAGCTGTAGGTGGGGGGACCAGGACTTGAACCTGGGTCCTTGTATTCACCCTGGACTGGGGGAGGAGGGGTGCACCATTACCTGGGCCCTATAACCAGTATTTTCCTGTTTGGATATCTGAGGAGCCTTGCCCTCCTGGAGAGGGTCCTCCATACTAGAGACACCTGGCATAGACTGCTTATGAAAACAGTGCTTTATCTCAAGCAGGGCTTTATTTCTATTCCAATGGGGAAAAGGGAGTGCTAAAGAACATGCTGCATTGCCCAGGCTATTCAGATCACCAGGGCAACGTTACAATTAAAAATGAAGTATCCCATAGCCATGGATTGCAACACAATTCTTTGTGAACTCATTGCCATTACTTCCTTATCCCCCCCACCCCACCCATCCCCTTAATATAGTACTTTGAAAACAGGATTAAAATGTGCTAAGAGTCAACAGATATTTTTCTCTCAGGGACTTTGTTCTAGGAGTTTAATTTAGGACATCCCACTGAGAAACCTGCATCAGGATTTTTAATGAGATCTCCCCCACTCCCAAAATATTGTTATTATCATTAGTAATAATAGTAATAATTTAATTTTAGAAAGAACAGCATTTGTTAATTCTGCTTTACATTATAGTCTTAACAACTTTGCTTTACAGGAACCATCTTTAAAGTAAACCTCTTTTTATTTTTTCCTACTTGTAATTTGCCTTTCTCCATATCAGATCAGGTTAGGAGATGGGAATGGGGATGGGAAGCTATAGACTCTGAAATGTGGGGAGAATGAGGGGCCAGTAGTAAAACTGGCTAATTACTGATCTCTCTTACTCTCCTGCTGTGCTTAACTGTCTGGACATGTTAAAGTGAGAATTTTTCTGTGATTTTTTTTTTCCCAAGTGCTGAGAGCATGGCCCACTGGCATGGAGGGAAGCAGTCAGGATGAAATGCCTGCGTTTACATGCAACATTTACTAACCATGTGGGTTTTTCCAACATTAAAGAGAGGATAGTGACCCAGGCCACCTTTTTTTTCACACTCAAAAGAGCACTTAAAAAATAAGTCTTGGTAGGCTTCCTTCAAGCTGCCCTGGGCCTAAACACTCCTTGTGTAAAGGGGGAGGGGGAGAAAGACAGAGCAAAAGAGAGAGAGAGAAGGAGGGATTTTCTGTTCCTTTCTCTTCAACTTTTCAGGCGGTATAAGCAGCATTTAGCAAATTCAGCCCCAAATGGCTCCAAATGCTGGGAGCTGCAGGAGCTCACTCTTTGTTATCCTCCCTATTTACACAGGATTTAAGCAGGCTCTCCACTGAAGAGAGCACTTCCATTCTCACCAGTTTGGCCCCCGGGTTGTGGTTCAGGGAAGCCTCCTGTCCCTGGCCTTCCCCTCCTGAAACTGCACCCAGAAGAAGGTAATAGACTGCTCCCTCATGGAGTGACCCTAAGAAAACCTGGCTGGGCCAGACAGCTATTAAGAGGGAGGCCCCAGAAGCTGAACTGAACCTTCCAGGAAAGCAAGACAAACTCACAAAGTCCAAGCTGTGCCAAGGTGGTATCCAGAGACAAATAGGCTGCCTCTGAAAACCGACATCTATAGGATATAAAGGGGGTGGGAGAAGGGGAAAAAAATTCAGACTGCAGCTTGGATGAAAATCACTTCACCCACTGGTTGGAAAAATAAAGTGTAAAAACAGACAGATGGACACATACGTAAATGTGGCTGTGTTTTAGGCTTTCGCTGGCAACGTGAGCGTCGTAGTATAGTTTTGCACGCCTGTATTTTCCATATCATGTTGAATCCTGTTAACTGTTGAACAGAAACATCCTCATACTGGTCCTTGACCAAATCAGTCCCCTTAATTTACCCTTCTGAAGACATAAAACACCTTTGTTTATTGACTAGAACCCTCTAATTCTTTAAAGTAGATGTGAATGGAAGCTTCCAATAACCTTAGCCTTCGCTTCACTAAAGATGGATACTTTCATTTTAATATGTATGTGTATTTGTAACATATTATTTAAAATATATGCATGCATATATGCATTATGTATATGTAATTTCATTTGAGGTTTTTGAAATAGTTCAAGAAAGCATATTGACTCTCTTATACCTCCCACACAATTTTCTAAAGGCTAGAGACTGAACTCTGTAGGAAAGTATGTTTCTTTGCCATTAAAATCCACAGATTCCTTAATTGCTGTGGTGGGGGAATAAAAGAATGTACTTCTAACTCAGTTACCTGGTAAGCACATAGGAAAGTACAGAGTAGGTTCTGAAGTTATTCACAGTACAACATAATAAAGCTCTTCTGGGCACTCTAATGATTCATTTTTAGTGATCTCTCAAATGCCCTTTTCCACAGCTAACACTCGAGATTTTATTAAGGTAGAAAGCAGGGACAAATGTCCACTCCAGTCCCAGCTCTCAAATTTGGCTCTACTAGCACTACACTACCTACAGCTAAAGCTTTTTTTAATGTTCTATTCACCTCCCCAGAGTGGCATTTCAACTAACAGAGTTCACAATCTTTCAGCCCTAAACACAGGAGGCTGCTATCTTTAAGTCATCCCAGGAATGTGCCAGATACCATCATCTTTACTCTACAAAATACCAGAAAGAGAGAGACCAGGAGAAGACTAAGTTGATCAAGTTACCAACAGCCCAGAAATTCCCTTCTCAGAAGGTTAATCTTTGAACCAGTAAATGTTATAATTAGGAGCCCTGAAGTTGGACTGAGGCTGGCCATTGAAAGAAAGACCCTAAGAGAGAAAGTATGAATGGAACACAATTCTTTCACCTGCTGGTTTTGACACAGGGGTGGTGATTTTTATTGGAAATTATGCAAAAATGAGGTGTTATGGCATATGAGTCTCTCTCCCACTTCTCCTACAAAAGAAAAAAAGGTGGTTGAGGAGAGATGTCTTCCCAATTTCGCTTAGCTGTGTTTCTGTACAAATTGTGAAAATTATGCAAATAACAATTTTGGCACCTTTGCTGGAGGAAAACATTATTAAATTATGCTCTAAGTATTTTGTCTGCTTTAGTAATTACTCTCATGTAACTGTAAATATAAATAGCTGTTATTCTGTTTAAATTTTTAATCATGCAAAATATTGTCACACAAAATGTCCTTCTGTTACAGTCTAACTGGGATTTTCTTTTTTAAAATATCCATATTTAACTGAAGTGGACTATTTTTAGCATTGTAAAGTGTTTTAGTCAAGATTGCTGGCTAACATCTCTGAATCAACAGGTCTCTCGAGAAGAGATATGTCCTTTATATTTCCAAAAAGAGTTTCCAATGAAAGTCCATTTATACAAAATGTATTTTTAACATTTCACACTAACACTAGAAACTAATTTCTTGGCTTCAAAGAATGTATTAACTACCCAGAACTTTTATGATCAGTATATACAAATAGTAATATCCTCATTTCATCATTATTTACATCTTGTAGTTGCTTTTAGCATACTTGAATATTAGGTGAAGCATTAAATATCAACCAATAGTAATAGTGTTTGGAGAGTTAAGAAGAAAAATCAAAACTCTTACTGTAGCAGAAATTATTTCATTCACTTTTTAGGATCCTTACTGTATTATCGTATTTGCTACCTTAACATATAAGGGAAACATATTTCTTACACTAAAGAACATTTCAACAGATTGAATTATAATACAGTATTTCTCTAGATTTTATATTAATGGGTACCATTTCCAATAGCAGGCCAAAAAAATATATATATATAAAGATTGATTCTTCTACTTTCTCAATTACTGTTAAATGAAAACAACAGAATACCTTAATAGAAGTGTAACTTTCCAACTGACAGTGTGAAATAATGCAGAAAGAAATCTTTTATCATGAGAGAAAAGATAGCTTCTCTTTAGTAATAATGCTTACTAAGACAAATAGATTGAGATATCCACCAACATTTGCTTTAGAAGCTTTTAGGTGCCAGGCATGACTCACTTAGTAGAGCACACACATCACCAAGCACAAAGACCCAGGTTTACACCCTCAGTTCCCACATGCAAGAGGGGAAGGAGACTCAAGAACAGCAAAACAGTAAAGCGGTGCTGCAGGTGTCTCTCACCCTCTGTACCCCTCTATCCCTCCTTCTCTCTCAGTTTCTCTCTGCCTTTATCCAAATAAATAAATAAAATCACACAAAATGTCTATCTTTCTCTCCCCCTCTCTGGCTTCCCTTCCTCTCTCCATTTCTCTCTGTCCTATCCAACAACAATGACATCAATAACAACAGCAATAATAATAACACAACAGCATTAAACAACAAGGGCAACAAAAAGGAAGAAAATATTCTCCAGGAGCAGTGGATTTGTGGTGCAGGCACTGAGCCCTACCAACAACCCTGGAGGCAAAAAAAAATATTATTTTGTATATTTTCCAAAGAGCATTTGTGTATAGCAGGGTTCCTTAAGATGTTTAAATTCTTGCTTAAAAAAGTATATGAACGAGGAATTGGGCAGTAGTGCAAGGACTGGCCTAAGCATCCCAGTTGGAGCCCCCCAGCTCCCCACCAGCAGGGGAGTCCTTTCACAGGCTGTTAAGCAGGTCTGCAGGTATCTTTCTCTCCTCCTGTCTGTCTTCCCCTCCTCTCTCCATTTCTCTCTGTCCTATCCAACAATGACAACAATAATAACTACAGTAATAAAAAAACAACAAGGGCAACAGAAGAGAGTAAATAAATTAATAAATATTTTAAAAAAGAAGTGTATGGACTAAATTATTAATGTAAAATGTAGTTATATGCTAAAAATCCTACTTCTTATGCTTGTTTTAAATAAATCTACAATAATTTGAGAGTGATCAGGTATATATATATTTAATGTAATGCAAGTGGATATTAGCAATAAACATGTGAGAGCTCTAAAGAAAATAAATTGCATGATCACTTAATAAGAATAATCTAAAATAGCATAATTGATTATTTTTCAGATAGCTAAAGAGCTATAGACATGGGGTTCTTTAAAAGTATCCTTTAAGTGGAGGATGACTTCTAGTGGGTACTGGGTTTATTTTAGAGTAACAAAAAGTATAGTACAGCTACAGGCCCTTTGAAATATAACTAAAATATGCCTACTAGCTATCTAAAATATGGAGGACCCCCCAACTCTTCATCTCACTACTCCAGCCTTTAGGTCCATGACTGTTCAACAATTTGTTTGGCTTTGTATATTAACTCTCTTTTCAGCCACCAGGTTCCAGATGCTAGCAGGATGCAACCAGACTTCCCTGGACAGACAACCCCATCAATGTGCCTTGGAGGTCCGTTTCCCCAGAGCCCTTCCCCACTAGGGAAAGAGAGAGACAGGCTGGGAGTATGGATTGACCTGTCAATGCCCATGTTCAGCGGGGAAGCAATTACAGAAGTCAGACCTTCAACCTTCTGCATCCCACAATGATCGTGGGTCCATACTCCCAGAGGAGTAAAGAACAGGAAGACTATCAGGGGAGGGGATGGGATACGGAGATCTGGTGGTGGGAATTGTGTGAAGTTGTACCCCTCTTATCCTATGGTTTTGTCAATGTTTCCTTTTTATAAATAAAAAAAATTAAAATAAATAAATAAAATGTTCTAAATTGATCATGGCCAGGGTTGTATAACCTACGAATAAAATAAAAGCCATAAAGTTGTATACTTTAGATGGCTGATTTATATAGACTATAATTTACATCTCAACAAACCTACTCTTTTTTTTAAGAAGAGAACACATTTTTGGTTTCTGTACAGAGCACCCCCAAAAAAATATGTTGGAAGAAATACAAAAACAAAGTAGCTGAGTTTGAAGGTATTCATAATCTTCCCTGAATTGCTTCAAAACAATGTGATTTCAGGGATACTTAACTAATGTCATCTCAGCACCTTCAATATGGACAAGCATATGTACTCAAAAACATTTGGGATGGATTTTATACTGTTTTCATGATAAAGATATGCATTATGAAAAGTAAGATTACATTAATACTAAAATTAATCCTTCTTCACTCTCAATTCCATTTCACTGTAGCAGAAATCTAGTTCAAATAATTTACCTTTTTTCAAAATATCATACTTCTAGAATAATTCCAGAAAAATTATTTATTCCACAGACACAGCATGAACTACATTTCTTCTATATAAGCTTCTTCAGGGGCCAGGTGGTGGCACACCTGGTTGGGCACACATGTTACAATGTGCAAGGACCCAGGTTCAAGTCCCCAGTTCCCACCTGCAGGGTGAAAACTTCAAGAGCGGTGAAGCAGGTTTACAGGTGTTTCTCTGTCTATCTCTTCCTTCCCTCTCAAAATCTAGCTGTCTCTATAAAATAAATAAAGATAGTAAAATTTTTAAAAAGCTTCTTCAATCAGGAATTGCACATTTAAAATAATAGGTAGGAATTAAGACAGAGAGGACCAAGGCACCACTCTGGCACATATTGATTCCAGGGATCAAATTTAGGACCTCATGCTTGAGATCTCAGCTCTAGCCACTGCACTAGCTCCCATGCCACCAGGAACCATATTTTTCTCTATACCAGCCTTATGAGGGCTTTGTATAACATTATGGGTGCAATATGTGTTTAATTTTTTATTAACAAATGGTCTAGTGACAAAGTTCTTGAAGTATATTTTACCTTTGTGGATTTATATTTAAATATTGGAAACCAAAGCTGTCTACAGTATTGACCTTTGGAGTTTAAAACTGACAACCAATGTTTCCATATGTATACATAACCTGGAAGAAAGAACAGTATTAAATGCCCTATATTTGGGAGTGCTCTAAATACTGGGTTCATTTTAGCTTTTCTCAATTCCTCACTTTCAGGTATGTTAAACTCTAGATAATGCAAACTAATAGACAAAGCAGTTCCATGGTTGCAGGTATAAAAGGACGGAAGTATTAAAAATAAACACAAGGAAGCTTTGAGTTGGTGATAGGAATGATAGTTATATGGTGATAGTTATCTTAGTTATAGTATTGATCTCATAAGTATAAAACTGTCAAATGCATTAAATTATATTGTTTAAAGTAGTGTGCTGAGGCTCCAAAGTCCCATGTCCAATCCCCTGCACCACAATAAACCAGAGCAAAACAGTGCTCTGTAAAACAAACAAACAAACAAACAAACAAACAGCACTAAGAGTGTGAAAATTACACCTCGGGGGATATGTGGTGACCAACCAGGTTGAACACAGAATTTACAATACTTAAGGATCAGGGTTCAAGCTTCTGGTCCCCAGCTACAGGAGGAAAGCTTCACAAGCTGTGAAGCAGTACCACAGGTGTCATTCTTTCTTCCTCCCTCTCCCCATACTTCTCAATTCTCAATTCCACTAAATAAATAATTTAAAAAAACTCTTGGAAGAATTCAGTATTAACCCATCTTTCCACATCCTAAGAAAGTTTCACACAGGAGATCTTAGTCCATTTCAGAAGATAACAACACAACTTATGAAAGACTTTGACTATTCTTGAACCAGGCGGAGTTAGGCACACATGGCGCAAAGCGCAAGGACCTGCATAATGATCCCAGCTGGAGCCCCTGGCTCCCCACCTACAGGGGGTTTGCTTCACAGGCGGTGAAGCAGGTCTGCAGGTGTCTATCTTTCTCTCCCCTCTCTGTATTCCCCTCCTCTCTCGATTTCCCTCTGTCCTATCCAACAACAATGGTAACAAAAAACAACAATAATAACAACAATGACGATAAGCAACAAGGGCAACAAAAGGCGAAAAATATAAAAAAAATTTGAAAAAGAAAGATTTTGACTATTCTTAAAATATTTTAAATGTCAGCCTGCTTGGAAGGTGGCACACTGGACTCTCAAACATGATGTCTCTGGTTTGATGCTCAGCATTGCCTGTGCCAGAGTAATGCTTTGGCTTCCCCTCTCTCTCTTCTCTCTCTCTCTCTCTCTCTCTCTCTCTCTCTCTCTCTCTCCCTCCATCCTCCTTTCTCTCATTTAATTAAGAAAGAAAAATACTTTTTAAAAATGAATGGAAATACAGAACTAATATTAACCCTTCCTAGGCACCTCTAAATCTTCAGCTCATCTCTGAACCCATCAAATAAATATGGAGGAAACTAATGTTTGTAGGGTAACTGGTACGTGCCAATACAAGAGGTAGCATTATTACCCACAGAACAGTCCAACGCTTATTACTTTAATCTCTGTTACATGTTGAAAAGTGATACCAAGGTCTTTAAGAAATCTGCCTAAATTCAGATGACTGGTTAGTAAAATACCTGGTTCTTCCATTCAAGTCATTTCTCTATTAAACAACAGTCTCTCTTACCAAGTGGCATATAATCCATAAGTTTAAAAAATAGACTATAGGGGCTAGGAGATAGCTTATGGGTAAAACATGTCTTACTGTGTATGAGACCCTGAAATCAAGTCTCAGCATTACCACAGAGGACTGTGAATGGCACTGGGAGAGCTACATGGACATGGAAGAGTTGCCATGCTCTCACTCTTCTCTAAATAAATAATATATTTATTATTTATTTAGAGAAACCAGGCCAAGGAGGCTGCTCAGAGATATCATACATTCATGAAATCCTGAGTTCATTCTTTGGTGCTGCATTCTGAACAGTGACTTTAAAACTAGGTGAGGGATACCAAGGCTTGATCATGACTAAGCAACTCACCTAATGTTTGAAGCTGTGAGACATTATAATATGATAATATTATGAAGGGATAGGTGATGGTGTATGTGGTTGAGTGCACATGTTGCAATGTACAAGGACCTGGGTTCAAGCCCCCAGACCCCACCTGCAGGGGGAAAACTTTGTGAGGGGTAAAGCAGTGTTGCAGGGTGTCTCTATCTCTCCCTCTTTACCACCCCTTCTCTCTAGATTTCGGACTGTTTCTATCCAATAAATAAGCAAATATTTAATTAAAATTAAAAAATTAAATACGATAAAAATTGTTACAATTATATTAATATTCCTATGATAATAGCTGACATCAGATATTAAGAGCTACTTTTCACTTCATTCTCACTTTCTCCTTTCATTTTTTAAAAATGGATTGTTCACATGGGGGAGAGTGAAAATATTCATCACTGGCTGCAAAAACTTATATGCTTAAGAAAAAATCTTGTGCAGTGTACTCAGTGAAGCATACATGCTCCCAGCCTCCAGTATTTGAGTTCAAATCCCTGGTTTCCACCTGTAGGGAGGGGGAAAACATCACAAGAGGCGAAGCAATGATGATGGTGTCTTTTTATCTCTACCTCTCTATCTCCCTCTTCCATCTCAATCTCTCTGTCTCTATCCAATAAATAAAATAAAACACTGAAAAAGAAAAAGTTCATTAAATATTCACAAAACTCATACTTCAAAAAAGAATAAAAGCAAACTATCATACGCGCTACTAAGTGGCCACCATGCAGAAGATATTGTCATGGGTCAGAGAGATAGCATAATGGTTATGAAAAAAAATCTTTTATGCCTGAAGCTCCAAAGGGCCCAGGTTCAGTCCTCAGCACCACCATAAGGCAGAACTCTGGTAAAACTAAGCTAAATTAAAACAAAATGTAGCATTCAATGTATTTGGGGCCTGCAAAAGAAGCTCATTTGGAAACTGTGTTGCTTTGCAACCTAGATTTCAACCCAGCCCCTGGAACATCTAAGGAAGTTTTAATACTGTAGCCTCTCTGTCTCTCTCTCCCTCTTTTCTCTATCTCTATCTAAAATAAATATACTTATAAAATTATATTGTCACATATGACCGTTATCCATCTAATTCTATCTAAATAGACAAGGAGCTGAAAGCCAGGTAATTATTTGTTTGCCAGAGCCCACTCCCAAACTCAATGTTACTCCAGGGAAAGTAGAAACTTTCTTCATGTCCTGCTAGCTGGTTAAAACAGAAGCTGTAATGAGTTTGAGAGGAAAAGTTGTTTAGTCATTTCCCATGAGTGGGTGGGTAGAACTTGCTCTCTTAATAGATTTGTCCTTATACCTGTGGCAAACCAACTTAGGGGAGAACAGGATCTTCCCTGTAAAATCAGATCTAACAGCCACTCATCAAATAGCAGTAGAACCTTAATATGCTGATGCAGCAGATTTCTGGATCTTGATCACAGGAGGCTGGGGAGTCATTCTTCTCAGTGATAAAGTCGGTGACTGCACTCTTGAGAAGATAACAAATTAAAAACCAGCTGACTCAACACCATTTGAGTGAGGAATTCACTGCTGACCCAGTACAACACAATTGCTAGCACCAGTCAGTTTATCACTGAAGAGGTGGCCAACTTCATTTCATAATTGTACAACTATCTTGAACAGAGGGGCCTCAGCACAGTTGAATTATAATAGTCTGACTAATAGTATGTCAAACTAGCAAGGTTGGTAATGATGGCATCAACCACTGATATCTTGAGCTTCATTTTATGTTATGATTCAAAGATTTTTTTAAAGCAAATTATAAATTCTCATAAGGTGTGTATTATTTAAATGAACACAGATGTGAAAACAACTGAGCATTTTAGATGATTCTTCCACCTTGAAAATATAGTTTTGAGCTATAGGGTTTCCATGAAATTATCTAAAGTTCTGCTAAATGTGATGTATTTCTTCTGGTGGAAAGTTAAATTTATACCCTCTACTCTGCCCTAATCCAGGTTTCTAGCCCTAAACTCAACTCTGACACACTTTCTCAGGTAATGTTTTTAGTCCACTTGCACATTAGCTATCAAACTCAAACAAATAATTACACAAAGGCATGGCCCCCTAGAAACATACCTAACTTCCTAGCTTCTCTCCACCCTAAGACCCCTATTCTCATCTGCTCTATTCCTAATTTTTGGTTGCTGTTTATTGTTCAATTTTATTATTTTGTCACTTTATACTTTGCCACTTTTCAGCCACCAAATTGCAGATGCTACTATTATCCCATCCTGACATTTCTAGGCAGACAACCTCACCAATGTGTCCCAGAACATCACCTCTACAGAGCTCTTCCCCACTAGGTAATGATAGAAGCAGACTGGGGGTATGGATCAACCTGCCAACATTCATGCCCAGCAGAGAAGCAACTGTAGAAACCAGAACTCCACCTTCTGCATCCCCAAAAGAATGCTGGTCCATACCCCCAGAGGGGGAGCAATGTTAGGGGGAAGATGACCAGAGGGCTCTGAACTACAACTCCATCAAGACCCCATGACCCAGAGAATGAAGAGAGAAAAAAGAAGGAAATTCGGAAGTAGTAATAGGTGCAGGTATGTCTTAGAAAAGAAGGAAGGCTGGACCATGGAAAAAATAGGCAAATATATATATATATATAGTTATGGAAATAATAACCCATATCTGTGACCTTGGGAGATTTACTGCAATTTCCAATGGAAGGAATGGGGACACAGAAGTCTAGTAGTGGGAACGGTGTGGACTTACACCCCTGTTGTCTCATAACTTTGTAAGTCAATGTTAAATCACTAATAAATATGACAAAAAAGTTTACATCCTCTGATATATATGTTATAAAGTATCAGTAAAATATTTACCAGATAAACTATTACTGCTACTACTACTACTACTACTACCACCACCACCACCACAGCCGACAACAACAAGGTTATCTCTGGGGCTTAGTACCTGCATAGTGACTCTACTATTCCTGGCAATCTTTATTTTCTGTTTTTTTTTTTTTTTTTTTACAGAGACAGAAAAGGAGGGTGTGTGTGGGGGGGAAACACACCTGCAACACAATTCCACCACTTGTGAAACTTCCCCTCTGTAGATGGGGACTAGAAGCTTGAACATGGGTTCTTGCACATTGTAACCTGTGTGCTCTACCAGGTGAGCCACATCCAAGCTTCACTAGATGGCTTATTATGAGTACTGTGCTCTAGTTCCATCAATAGAAATGTGTAAACTTGGATACAAGCACTACATATTTACACAGCAATTGTCCATCTTTCAAATTATTATTTTTTTTGAACTTTTGACAAATGTAAGGGACTTATACTATTACCCTCATCTAACAGTAAAGCAAGTAGGGTAAAGATTTCTCTAACTCATTGCCTCAATGAAGCATATTCCATTATTTAAGGTCTATAGATGTTAAGCTTAACCATGTGAAATTGTTCATATGTAATCATTTCTAACTTACCAAATAGCAGTTTTATAAAGCAATATTTCATCAGAATTTTTATATTTTTTTTGCTTTTTCTGTTTTTCAGTGTGCTTGAGCCATTTTTATTTAAAGCATTTGTCTAGTTTCACTCTTTCTTTTCTTAGATATGTACAGAAAAGCAAAGAAAGAGAAAGAAACCACAGCACTGAAACTTCCTTTAATGCAATAGAGGCCATGCTCAAAGCTGAGCCAGGCACATGACAAAACAGTGCACTAAGTGAGCTTGTTTGTTGTCTCTCTAACCCCAGTTTCAGAAATTTTTTCCAGTTACTTTCCCTTCTCATACTGATTAGATAAAAAAAAAAAAAAAAAAAAGGCAGGGAGTTGGGCAGTAGTGATGCGGGTTAAGTGCATGTGGTGCAAAGCGCAAGGACTGGTATAAGAATCCCTGTTCGTCAAACCCAATTGCAAGGAAGACTAAAGCAGAAACAAACCAATGGGACTACATCAAATTGGAAAGCTTCTGCACATCCAAAGAAACTCTTAAGCAAACAGAGAGACCCCTTACAGAATGGGAGAAGATCTTCACATGCCAGACATCAGAGAAGAAACTAATCACCAAAATATATAAAGAGCTCAGCAAACTTAGCACCAAAAAAGCAAATGACCCCATCCAAAAATGGGCAGAGGATATGAAAAAAACATTCACCTCAGAGGAGATCCAAAAGGCTAACAAACATTAAAAAGTGCTCTAGGTCACTGATTGTCAGAGAAATGCAAATTAAGACAACACTAAGATACCATGTCACTCCTGTAAGAATGGCATACATCAAAAAGGACAGCAGCAACAAATGCTGGAAAGGATGTGGGGACAGAGGAACCTCCTTTTACATTGCTGGTGGGAATGTAAATTGGTCCAGCCTCTGTGGAGAGCAGTCTGGAAAACTCTCAGAAGGCTAGACATGGACCTTCCATATGATCCAGTAATTCCTCTCCTGGGGTTATACCACAAGGACTCCATAACACCCAACCAAAAAGAGGTGTGTACTCCTATGTTCATAGCAGCACAATTCATAATAGCTAAAACCTGGAAGCAACCCAGGTGCCCAACAACAGATGAGTGGCTGAGAAAGCTGTGGTATATATACACAATGGAATACTATGCAGCTATCAAGAACAATGAACCCACCTTCTCTGACCCATCTTGGACAGAGATAGAAGGAATTATGTTAAGTGAGCTAAGTCAGAAAGATAAAGATGAGTATGGGATGATCCCACTCATCAACAGAAGTTGAGTAAGAAGATCTGAAAGGGAAACTAAAAGCAGGACCTGACCAAATTGTAAGTAGGGCACCAAAGTAAAAACCCTGTGGTGAGGGGTAGACATGCAGCTTCCTGGGACAGTGGGGGGTGGGAGTGGGTGGGAGTGATGGGTCACAGTCTTTTGGTGGTGGGAATGGTGTTTATGTACACTCCTAGAAAAATATAGACATATAAATCACTAGTTAATTAATATGAGAGGGGGAAAATCAATTGTATGTCTCAAAGTTTTTCAAACACAAACTGAATCTTTTTAATATATAGGCTGTGTATTTGATATGCGGACTCTCTCAAAAGCCTAAACCAAGTAGATTAGAAGCATCCAATAGCACAGCTATATACAAGATACTGGATACTGTACAGCAAACCATAACAAAAGGACTTTTCAAAGTTAACCCAATTACCAAATAATGTGATGATAACATTAACTATCGATTGTCTTTTTGAACCCTAAGACAGCAGGAACCTCACATCTCCACTATAGAGCCCCTACTTCCCCCAGTCCTGGAACCCTTGGATAGGGCCCACTTTCCCGTATGCCTCTCCCAATCCATACCAAATAATATTGCATCTGCCGATCACAACCTAACCAATGCAACGATTGCCACCTCAACATGCTTCACCTCAGACTGTGTCCAGAGACTTCACATGTGGAATGACAACCCTTCAGCTTCATTACTCGGGTGAGTCCTTTCCTTTTATAGTACACTCTAATTTCATCTCAGGTAGTTCACTTTCTAACAAAGTCCCATAACCTAAATATACACCAGTTTCTGTGAGAGAGAGCTTATGTTCACACGTATCCATAAACTACTGCAAAATATATATCTGAAAGCAGAAGTACACTAGAGTTTGCAGAGATTACCTCCCTAACACTTCCTCTCCACTATTCCAAGCTTTGGGTCCATGATTGCTCAACAAATTGTTTGGCTTCATATGTTAACTCTCTTTTCAATCACCAGGTTCCAGATGCCACCAGGATGCTGGCCAGGCTTCCCTGGATTGAAGACCCCACCAATGTGTCCTGGAGCTCAGCTTCCCCAGAGACACACCTTACTAGGGAAAGAGAGAGGCAGACTGGGAGTATGGACTAACCAGTCAATGCCCATGTTCAGCAGGGAAGCAATTACAGAAGCCAGACCTTCTACCTTCTGCAACCCTCAATGACCCTGGGTACATGCTCCCAGAGAGATAGAGAATGGGAAAGCTATCAGGGGAGGGGGTGGGATATGGAGATTGGGTGGTGGGAATTGTGTGGAGTTGTACCCCTCCTACCCTATGGTTTTGCTAATTAATCCTTTCTTAAATAAAAAAATAAAATAAAAAGAATCCCTGTTTGATACTATGTAGCTATCAAGAACAATGAACCCACCTTCTCTGACCCACCTTGGATAGAGCTAGAAGGAATTATGTTAAGTGAGCTAAGTCAGAAAGATAAAGATGAAGCACAAGGACCGGCATAAGGATCCCGGTTCGAACCCCGGCTCCCCACCTGCAGGGGAGTTGCTTCACAGGCGGTGAAGCAGGTCTGCAGGTGTCTATCTTTCTCTCCTCCTCTCTGTCTTCCCCTCCTCTCTCCATTTTTCTCTGTCCTATCCAACAATGACAACAACAATAATAACTACAACAATAAAACAACAAGGGCAACAAAAGAGAATAAATAAATAAAATAAAATATTAAAAAAAAAAGAAAGATAAAGATGAGTATGGGATCATCCCACTCATCAACAGAAGTTGAGTAAGAAGATCTGAAAGGGAAACTAAAAGCAGGACCTGACCAAATAGTAAGTAGGGCACCAAAGTAAATACCCTGTGGTGAGGGGTAGACATGCAGCTTCCTGGGACAGTGGGGGGTGGGAGTGGGTGGGAGTGATGGGTCACAGTCTTTTGGTGGTGGGAATGGTGTTTATGTACACTCCTAGTAAAATGTAGTCATATAAATCACTAGTTAATTAATACAAGAGGGGGAAAATTAATTGTATGTCTCGAAGTTTTTTAAAACACAAACTGAATCTTTTCAATATATAGGCTGGGTAATTGATATGCAGACTCTCTCAAAAGCCTAGACCAAGTAGATCAGAAGCAACCAATAGCACAGCTATATACAAGATACTGGATACTGTACAGCAAACCCTAACAAAAGGACTTTTCAAAGTTAACCCAATTACCAAATAATGTGATGATAACATTAACTATCGATTGTCTTTTTGAACCCTAAGACAGCAGGAAACTCACATCTCCACTATAGACCTTCTACCTTCTGCAACCCACAATGACCCTGGGTCCATGCTCCCAGAGGGATAGAGAATGGGAAAGCTATCAGGGGAGGGGGTGGGAAATGGAGATTGGGTGGTGGGAATTGTGTGGAATTGTACCCCTCCTACCCTATGGTTTTGTTAATTAATCCTTTCATAAATAAATAAATAAATGAAGAACAAACAAACAAAAAAAGAATCCCTGTTTGAGCGCTTGGCTCCTCACCAGCAGGGGAGTCACTTCACAGGCAGTGAAGCAGGTCTGCAGGTGTCTTTCTTTCTCTCCCCATCTTCCTCCTCCCTCCATTTCTCTTTGTCCTAGCCAATAATGATGACATCAAGAACAATAACAATAATAACTACAATAATAAAATAAGGGCAACAAATGGGGGGAAAAAAGGTACAAGATGGCCATACCATGTTGAATCATTCAGTCAGCTAAATGTTTGTGGTATCTCTATTCAAGACAGTAGATAGTTAGTGACAGGGGTGGTAGCACTTGAATAAGGCATTGGACTCTAAAAATATGCGGTCATGAGTTCAGTCCCCACCACCACACAGGCTGAGTGGTACTCTCGTTCTCTCTCTCTCTTTCTTTCTTCAATAATAAATAAACTTTTTAAAAAAAGATAATAACAAAGTTATATTTTCACTCACTGTAATGTTTTTGAGAGTAAGAATAGTACCTGTTCTTGTTTTTTTTCTTAAAAAAATTTATTTAATGAGAATGGTAGAGAGAGAGAGAGAAATAACTTGAACATCATTCTGGAATATGTGATGGCACTAGGAATCAAACCCCAGACATCATGTCTGAGAGTCCAGCACTTTAAGTATCTACCACCTCCCAGGCCATATGCTTTGTCAGTATTATCACCCTGTACTCATGACACAAACAAAGCAGGCACTGAAGAACTGTTTGTTTAAAAGGTAATAAATGGGAATTCTCTCCTGATTTTTTTTTCTGTCTATATAGCCCAAACTTACCAATTTTTCTCCAGAGAAAGAAGAGAGCATTTAGCCACTCCCATTCTAGACTTCTCTGGACATTGGAAATGTCCTCTACTGCCACCACCTACAACCTTGCTATTAGAGTTGGAATTAACTCATCTCACCAACTAAAGAAAATGTGGTGACAGAACTCCAACAGCCTAGATGGAGCAACCACTTCACTCCTTCCCTTGGAACAAATGCTGCTTTCAGATGCCCAGGATTGCTTTTCTTTTCCTGCTAAGGTTCAGTAAGTCCCAAAAGCTCCATCCCAGTGAGTATGGGTTGGGTTTGTAAAGCAACCACTCCACCCCTTTCATTTCCATGGAATTGGCCAACAATCCTGATACTACTATAGACAAATAAGTAAATAATGAATGAATAAAGCAATTGGCCTCAGTAGTGAGTTGGATGCTACAGAAGCCTTAAAAACAACATTCTCTCCAGTAGTGATTTTACTAGTCTTTCCATTCTCTAGCTAGCACACTGGGACTTCTAAATTACATATCATAATTGACATAAAATATCTGTACCATCAGTGAATATCTTTATTAGCATCAAAATCACTCCCAACTAGTGTTCTTCAATGTTATTAAACATAACTTGTTCTAGGTGTTGCTTTACTAATTAGTCAGGATGAGCCCGAGGAAGAAAATCTGGGTCATGTTAAATTAATTGGAATGAGCATGAAAATTAGCAGAGCAAACTGCATCAATTTTCTATAGAGAGTCTTTCTTCATGTTGAGAATAAAAATGGATATTATGAGGCATTAACCAAACTGCCTTCTGTGACTGCCAAGAGGTGTGTTACAGTAGCCCAAAATATCATGCTCGCAGATTTTCAGAAGTTAATGAGACATTTCCAGGAATGGTAAATACATGGTGTTAAAATGGGTGTGCCTCTGATGGGAAAATGCCAAGTCATTTCATGTTTATTCAGGCATAACAAGCTCTTCAAAATGAGCATAATTTAAGAGGTGAATAGTGCAAAGAGGGTGAACATTCAACTAATTTTCCTTCAGAAAGAAAAGATTAAATTGGACAAAAAAATGAATTAAGAGGTTTACAAATCAACAAGTCAGCCACCAGGACTACAGCAGTCTGGGCTCAGTACACCGGCAGCAGCGACAGCTCCCTCCACACCCGTGCTCCCCCAAGAAGTTTTCAAGAAATGTCCCGAAGGCAGGGAACAAAGCGAGCAGAACTGATTACAGCCCTGCTCCCGCCTCCCAGTCTCAACTCTGTTTGGCTTCCTAATGAGCTCACTAAAAACCTAATTCATCTCCCATAACCCTCCTCAGCCCTCTTTGAGATCCACCATTATGGAAATTATAGATGAAACATTTCCAGGCAGGGTTCACATCGTGGAGTCTCCCACCAGTCCCCCACCTGGAGCACAATGGAGAAGAATCCCTGCTCCTGAGGACTGTGGTCACAGCTTCCAGAATCAAGAGGCCCACCGCAATGTTAAGACTTTTTTTTTACTTCCCCTCTGGGGGACAACAATTCCTTCCTTCCAGGACTCTCTCCCACAAATGTGGGGATTCCGTGGGCTCCACAGTACAGAAAACACAGAGGAGGAGAGGAGAGATGAGTTGTGCTAATGACGAATCGCTGGAACAGGCTTCTGTGAATTCCCAGCCTGTTCATGAGGAAACTCCCCAGGTCCTTCATTACATCAAGTCAAATCCTCCCGGCACCTAGCCTGTAACTGGAAGATTACCGAATTGATGGATCCTTACTTTCAAATGCAGCTGTTTTATTCTGCTTTAGTAATTAATTCTTTTTCCAATACACTATTGATTAAGCGTAGCCCCTGATAAAGTTCAAACTGAGGAGAATCTCTCGTGGCATCCTTAGCTGCTCAGGAGAGTCAATGAAAACTTCCTCCAATTCCACCTGCCTCCTCAGAGTGCTGATCCAATGAACAACAGTTTTTTTTTTTCCCCTCTCCCCCTCATAAATTAGTCAGGCCATGTGGAGCTGTATTAGCTGATCGTTGCTTTTGTCTCTCTACTTGCTGACTTGCTTTTCAGTTTTGCTGGCCTTTGTGCTGTCACACACAAAGTCGGAGTGCAGCTGCCATTCTGAACCCAAACCAAGGTAAAGAACAATTCCTACAAACTACATTTTCCCCTCCTATTTTGCACAGCTGCAACTCCCTGAGCAGTACAGGGCTCAATGGGGCCTCCTGGGACCCAACTAGCTGTGAAATCAGTGCTACATGTAGACATATTGTGGAACTGGAAGGGGGAAAAAAGTAACCTATTTTCTTCAAGGCTTTACTAGGGCTTTTTTGTCCCCCCCTCTAGCCCCCATAGAATTGGTACTACTCTGTTTGCAGCAATGCTAAACTTTCCCTTTTCTTTGCACAGAGGAGATGAAGGAATGGCAGAAGACAAAGCAGAGCATATTCTAGAGGCCAGGGCCAGTACCTTTGGCTGGTCAGGTGGCATCAGTGTGTTAGGGAGCACCTCCATGTGCCATGTGGGCATGGAGTGTAACCATATATAAATGGCCACTGTAAACACAATGGTGTTTAGTAATCAGAGGAATCACCAGCATGGGGCTCCCTTTCAAAGGGTCACATGTACTGGGGATCAATGTTGGTGTGGAGAACAAGGAGGATAACAGAAAGTTTCTCAGGTTACAGCCCAGCACAATGGATTTTTGTTCCTCCGAAGATCATCGCTATTAGGAATGCTATTAGAGGCATGGACTTAGGTCTCTACAGCTCCCCACCCCCACCTTTATTTCCTTCCTCCTCCCATCACATGCCCTCTACACACACACACACACACACACACACACACACACACACACACACACACACACACTCCTAAGGCCCCCAAGCCACAGTGTATAGACTTTATTCCATACAAGAAAGCAGGTCCAAGACAAGTGCTCTGAGTTCATTTCTCCAGTCACTTGCAATAAAAGGAGAGCTCCTATTTCCGACTGTGGGAGCGGATATGAAGACGTTTAGGAGATTCCTTCAAGTTCTTATCACTGAATGCCAAACTGAAGCTAAACCAAACTAGGATCCTGTGAGCAGAGTCCCTGGGACTGTTTTCCATGTTCTCTCCCAGGTCTGGGCCTCCACCTTCACAGCATTCCTTCCTGGGTCAAAAGGTCATCTGTCCCAGACACTGAGTTGTCAAAAGATTATATCATGTGACCTGAGCAGTGACTGCTCATAAAGTTCTTTCCTCACTGGGAAACAAACTCTACATCTCAATAAAGTTCCAGTCCAAAATGTCTTTTCCTCCCTCTATCTCCCTCTTTTTCTTCAGTTTCAAAACAGTGGAGAGACAACAGTAGGTAGCACACTCATCAGCTAAATTTCCATGAATCACTTGGGTCATGATTCCATCCCTTTGACTGGGCCATTCTATGAAAAAAAGGTGACTAACAGAGGTGATGTTTATCCCCTGCACTATATGAGGAAACATAAGTGTCCATTGCCCATGGAATTTATTAAATCCCACTTTTAAAACAAGCTCATGCATTCTGAATAAGTATAAAATTGCAAATAGGAAATAAATATTAGGAGGCTAGGCAGTGGTACACACACTCATTTGAGCACATATGTTACAATGTACAAGCTTCACCAGTAGTGAAGCAGTCCTGCAGTTGTCTCTTTCTCCATATTTCCCCTTTTCCTTCCAATTTCTCCCTATCTTTATCCATAAGAATGCATACATACATAAAATAAATTTATAATAAAAAGAAAATAAACATCAGAATAAAATAAAAAGAGTAAAACTTTCTTTTAAAAAATATTCTGACTTTAAAAATATTATGTATTTATGTATTTGAGAGACAGAACAAATGAGAAGGAAGTAGGAGGACAGAAAGAGACCTGCAGAACCATGTCATTGCCCATGAAGCTTCCCTCCTACAGATGGGAACCAGGAACTTGATCCTTGGTCCTTGCACATGTGTGCATTTTCCCAGGTAGAACAGTGTCTGTCCCCCAAAGCTTAAACTTTTCTATGGGCATACATTCAGTTGCATTTAAATAGCCAATAATGTACATAGCATATGGCAAAAAAAATTTTTTTAAGAACATGAGCTAAGAAATATACTCATATGCTCAATATTCAAAACTAAAGCAAGCCAATGGTTTGCTATCAGTGATGTCATAAAATGTTCCAGTTACTCAGAGGAGCAGACGTTCCCTTGTCTTTTTCCATTTCCTGCTGCTTAGATGAATAGGAGAATGGTTTTCTCATTGTCTCAGATTGTTACTTAGAGCAGCTTGAAGTTCTCACATGCATTCCAGAATGAGTCATTTATTTCTAGAAGGGAGTCAAGTCAAATGAGTCTATCAACATTGCTTCTATTTATAAATTATGAATTTTAGAGCAAAGTGAAAAAATCATGGAAGAAATGTTACATATGGGAGCTAAAGAATCAGAGATAGTTTTAAATTATTGAGACTAATCCTAAGCAGTAGGATCTAAGGGTGCTGATAATATTTGTAAGGACTAAATAATTTGTGCATGTGCTTATTCTAGAAAGTTTAGTTCAGTACCCTCACAAATGAGATTCACTTTTGCACATGTCTTTAGAATACTAAAGTCAAGGGACATATACATTTTTCCTCAAGGTACTGTGCTATTTTAGCTTTTAATTATTATATTTTCCAAATGTACATTTTTCAGAGCTCATCTTTGGGGTGCCAAGAGGTGAGTTAGTGGTAGACCTCATGCCTTGTATGCATGAGGGTCCAAGTTTGAACTCTAACCACAAACCAAGAAAAAACAAACAAACAAACAAACCAAATAGAATATAGTAAATGACACAGCAGTGCTCTGATTTCTCTCATGTAAAAAAAGTGGAAATCAACTATTCTTAGAGCCTTTTTCACAAGTCCCCTTTAACTTTCCTGAAATTAATGGGAGGAACTGACAAAAATGCCTATTAAGAATAGATTGGTGCCAACTGGTGGCTCATTTGGCAGAAAGCACACGTTATGCTTTCAAGTTCCCAGTTCTCACCTTCAGTGGGGACGTTTTACAAACATGGAAAAGTGCTGCAAGTGTCTTTCCTTTTCTCTGTTTCACTTTGACTTTATTTTTCTCTGTCTCTTACCTCTATCAAAAAAGGGAAAAAGGAAGGAAGGGAGGGAGTTTCATGAGGAAAGGAACAGTGATTTAGTATTTCCCCCTTTCTCTCTGTCTCTCTTCATTTCCATCTCTGTCTCTCATGTTCTATCAAAAATGTAGAAAGAAATGCAGTCAGATAGGTGGCACAGCAGATAAAGCTTTGGATTCCAGAGTATTACATCTTGAGTTCAACCCCTAGCATCACATACGCCAGAGTGAAGCTCTGGTTCTCTCTCCTTCCTCTCCCCCCACCCAATACATAAATATATTTTATTAAATAAAATGTAAAAATAAACAGCCACTGGAGCAAAAAAAGCCATGAAGCCACCAAGCCCCCCAATAGCCCTGGTGACTAAAATACAATGTTAGAGCACTACCCTAAAAGAAAGTCATTCAAACCATGGTGCAAATGGTCAGGGTCAGAGATTGCTAATTCCCATCTGACCTAGGAAGCAGACTAGTCTCTACAGTCCAGATAAATCCATATCATGCAATTATTGCAACTAAATCTGTACAGTATCTTTAACATACAAGTCTTTAGGGAAATCCATCACACTAGTATATATTAGGGCTCTTAGTTGCAAGGTCTCCACACTCAAAATGCATGACAAATACCCTAGAAGTAGCTGTTACCTCTATGTCAAAGTCAAGTCACTCATTAGGAATTTTATCTTGCATCAAATCTTTCCTTGTTTGCATGTTAGAATTTTAAGAATTCCCAAATTATATATATATATATATATATATATATATATGCAATAGGGGGGATGGGTGGAGAAACTAAGATATATAGTCACCAAACCAGTTTTTCTGAAACCCTTTTCAAAAGGGTAGTATTTCCTCTTTGCTTCTGCAACCCAGATCTTTCTATATAAAGAAAATAGTAGTCATAAAATTTCTTAAAAGAACTTAAAATTTGCTTTTGGAATACAGGGAAAAAATAACAGAAATCAATATAATTTTGTACATTTAACATAAAGCATTTAATATTTCTAAGTTAATTGCTTAAGATCATCATGGAAAATTTAGCTGAGACCAGAACAGGGTTCCTGAGACTCTAGTGTGAATGACCTTGCTCAGAAACCTGCTAGCATGCTTTGACTCAATCTCAAGAGTAAGCAGGTAAAATAAAAGGCATGTAATTCTTCCTGGGAGTGAGATGCTCAGGGTAAGCCAGTTGTGACTTGTGACTCTGAGCTCTCTGATCTCCATTTCAACATGTTTTGAAGGCAGCACTAACCTGAAGACTGAGAAGATGCCCTTGGGACAATTCCAGTGGCCCACTGGCATAATATCAACAAGGGCCAAAATACTACATACTGACATACTCTGACTTGCCTTCCCAGAGAAGGTTGCTAATGGAGCCCTGAAACAGCTTTTAAGAATATCTTTCTTTATCTAAAGCTGTAATAAGAAAGAATTTTACAGGCTGGGGGTATGGATGGACCTGGAAAGCCTATGTCCAGCAGAGAAGCAATTACAGAAGCCAGAACTCCCACCTTCTGTACCCCACAAAGAATGCTATCTATACCTCCAGAGGGGGAGCAATGTTAGGAGAAAATGATCAGAGGGCTCTGAACTATAATTCCATCAAGACTCCAAGACCCAGAGAGAGAAGAGGAAAACCTGAACTAGCAATAGGTGTAGGCTTGACTTAGAAAGGGAAGGGAAGGCAGAACCATAGAAAAAATGGATATATATATAGAAATAATAGTCAACCATATCTGTGACATTGGGAGAACTACTGCAGTTTCAAACAGAGGGAATGGGGATACAGAACTCTGGTGGTGGGGAACTGTGTGGAATTACACCCCTGTTGTCTCATAATTTTGTAAATAAATATTAAATCACTAAAAAAAAATGAAAGTTTTAATTTGCAGATATATAGTCATAGAAGGGAAAGTAAACCCCAAAGATGTAGGTGAAGAGGTAAAAGGGGAACTGTTTCACAAGGAAGAGTAGAACATGTAACTTTAGTCTCTTCTTTGTGATCTTGTCCTATGATTATGTAAATTGAATAGGCAAATACTTAAAACTCAAAATAAATACCCACATTCAATATCTAGAGATACTTGGGAGAAATTTCAAGCATATTCTTTCTAAAGCCTAATTTTATCCTGGTAAACACAACTCTAAGGTATAAAATCTACATATATAAACATTCCTGCAGAATCTATTCAAATTTACCATCTTCTGTTCAGCTGTTTATGTGCCATACTGTTATTCCACTAAACATTAGTTTTTAATTAGTTCTCTTAAAATCTATATTTATTATTGGATAGAGACAGAGAGAAATTGAGTGGGGAGGAGAAGACAGAGAGGGAAAGAGACAGAGAGACACCTACCATCCTGTTTTACCATTAGTGAAGCTTCCTTCCTGCAAGTGAGGATCAGGGGCTTGAACCCACGTCCTTACAAACTGTAATGTATAAGCTTAACCAGGTGCACCACCACCTGGCCCCATTAATTCTTCAATTTAACCTAACCATATCTTTATTGGACTATATGAAAAATGTGAAAACTAGTGGTTTTGTACCTAATTCATTATCTTATTCATCAAGATAACTAGGCTTAGGGAGTCGGGCAGTAGTGCAGTGGGTTGAGCGTACATGGTGGAAAACACAAGGACCAACGTAAGGATCCCCGTTCAAGAGTTGCTTCACAGGCGGTGAAGCAGGTCTGCAGGTGTCTATCTTTCTCTCCCCCTCTCTGCTTCCCTGCCACTCTTGATTTCTCTCTGTCCTATCCAACAACAAGGACAGCAATGACAACAACAACTATAAGAATGGCAATGAAAGGGAAAAAATAGCCTCCAGGAGCAGTGGATTCAGAGTGCAGGCAGGCACCAAGTCCTAGCAATAACCCTGGAGGCAAAATTAAAAAAGAGAAAAGAAAACTTTCTTTTGGGGCTGGGTGGTGACACACCCAGATGAGTGCACACATTACCATGAGCAAGGATTCTGATTCACATCTCTAGTCCCCACCTGCATGGGACAGGATTCATGAGTGGTGAAGTATTACCGCAGGTTATCCTTCCTTCTCTATCTCTCCTCTCTTCACTTCCCTCTCATTTTCTCTCTGTCCCAATGAATAAATGAAATAAGAGAAAAAAAATCATGACTCTCAGTAATTTTGTGCTATAAGCTCTGAGTTCTAGAAATAATCTTGGTGGAAATAGAAAATAATTTAAAAACAAAAAATTTTTTTTAAATTTTATTTATTTATTCCCTTGTTGTCTTTGTTGTTTTATTATTGTAGTTATTGTTGTTGTTGTTGTTGTTGTTATTGACATCATTGTTGTTGGCTAGGACAGAGAGAAATGGAGAGAGGAGGGGAAGACAGAGAGGGGGAGAGAAAGTCCTGTGAAGCGACTGCCCTGCAGGTGGGGAGCCAGGGGCTCCAACCAGGGTCCTTACGCCAGTCCTTGAGCTCCGCAACACGTGCACTTAACCCACTGTGCTACCACCTGACTCCCCGCTGAGTCACTTTTTTGACTCTCAAAAATATGATTAAGATGTTTGAGGGCTCTGATTGGCCTCTGGGGAATGTGGTAAGGTGTCAATTTCATATGCCATCAATAATTTCCCAAGACTAAGTGTGACATCAAAAACTTACCACCACATTAGAATTTGTAGGGTAGATTTGCGGAAATGAGTGTGCTCTGCAATACTGTCCTGTATCAAACAACTTTAGAATGATGTCTGAATATAAATACAACCCATTTGCTTTTTTTTTTAAGTAAGACACAGAAAGGCAGAGGGAGTGCAAGCAAATGAAAGAGAGCAGTGCATTCAAGCTTCATTCAGTGTGTGTGGGCTGACCCAAACCTGTGTCTCACAAATGACAAAGCAGTACACTATCTAACTGAATTGTTTCACTGGCCATAAAAAAACCCATTTGAAAAGTTGAGCTAAAATATGCCCAATATCTACGCTGATAGCAAGGTATCTGGCACTTGTTCACCTGACCAAATAGTTAAGCACCAAAAGTTTGGGATTCAGACAGACCTTAGTTATAATCTCTGTCTCTCTTCCTAGCTCCTCCTCCCCTCTCAATTTCTGGCAGTCTCTATCCAATAAATAAATAAAAAGATAAGAAGAATTTTTAAAAGCTACTTATCCTCTCTAGACTTCAGTTTTCTCAACTGAAAAACCCATGTAAGGTTATAAAGATTAAATTATACTAAATATACATAGCACTGTTTCTGGCATAAAGTAGTTGTTAGATATCTCTGTGATAATGATTCTGTTATTGCTGCCAAATTGGGGCACATAAATCATAGATACTTTTTCTTGATCTAGTTATTTTTTGTTTCAAAATGGTAATAATCAAATCAGTGAGTCTCCAGCTACCATAAAGATATAGTATGAGGGGTTGGATGGTAGCTCACCCAGTAAAGCACACACAACATCATGTATGAGAACCCAGGTTCAAGCCCCAAGTCCCCACCTATAGGGTGGAAGTTTTACAAGCATTGGAGCAGTGTTGCAGGTATCTCTTCTTCACTTCAATTCTGTCTCCATACAATAAGATAAATAAAAAAACTAGGATGCTAAAGATGACTTTGTACATGTCCATTTATCCTGAGGGCTAAACAGTGTCAGCACAGAGGCACTATATTCAGTGCATAATGCTGATAAGAAATTTCTGTATAATTCTGTGAAATATAACAAATTCAAAATACTATAAATACCCACATCTACAGAAAATAAAATTTATGTTCTTTACTAAAATGCAGAAGTGGTATGATATTAGAAATCTTCATAACAAATGGTACAATGAAACAAAGTTATACGAGCAAGATAAATTGGAAAAAATAAAACAGACTTATGTTAATGTATAATTGTTAGTATAAAAAAACTAAAATCTTTGTCTACAGAGATTGTGTAGTGGCAGAGGACAAAACCTGCATGTAAGAAGTACTAAGCTCAGTACCTGGCATCAGGAGTAGCCAAAAATAAATAGTGCTCTGGTTGAAAGAAAGAGAGAAAAAGAGGAAGGTAAATAAACAGAGAAATAAGTTAATAGTGGTCTTGGAAGTGGCATAGCAGCTAGTACATTGGAGCTGAGAGCATGAGATCTGGAATTCAATCCATGGCATCAAAAATGCTAGAGTGATTCTCTTCCTCCCCCTCTCTTTTTCTTCCTCTCATTCATGTTAGTAAATTTTTTAATCTTTATTTATTCATTAGTAAAAAATAATTAAGAGTAGGGGCCAGATGGTGGTACACCTGGTTAAGTGCTCACATTACAGTGCACAAGGACCCAGGTTCATGCCCCTGGCCCCCACCTGCAGGGGGAAAGCTTTGTGAATAGTAAATCAGGGCTTCAGGTGTCTCTCTGCCTCTCTCCTCCCCTCATTTCCCCTTCCCTCTCAGTTTCTCTCTGTTTCTAATAATAAATAAAATAAAAATTTAAAAATAGTAAGAGTCAATTCTAAACTTAACTTTAACTATATGGAAAAATGGCCTTGTCCTAGACCATGAGTGAAAGTGGGCAGAGAAACATATACATGGGAAATTTTCATCAGATTGGTGAATCAAAGACCTTTGTCTTTAAGAAGTCCTGAAACTCTGTAAGTTTTAAAAAAGTTAAGATTAACTTTTATTTAGACCACAAACCCAATTCAGTAAGTAAAAAATCAACAAGTATAGCATTTGTAAAGAGAGAATAAATTATCTATTGTCTGCTATCACTTCTTAGGCAGCTAATTCTCATTGCAGTGTTGAATGCAAAGATAACTAGACATTCACAACTCTATTTTTACAGGTCCTTACCAAAGCATGGCAAACCATGAGCATAGGATACTCTCATTAGTTTTGAAATAATTCCTTAATATCTTTCTCCCTATGATTACCCACGAACTAATATTGGCTAGGAATTATCAAGATTAAAACTACTCACATGATCCCGTTTCAAAGACTATTCTTTCAAAAATGCATAATATAAATTAGGAAGCCCCTAGGCAGGCTTCATCTACTGCAACTGACAAGGAAACATAAGGTCATAGCACCTGAGCATGTGGCTTCATGCTTTTGATTCAACTATAGACATTAGAATATATCTCTGGAGATTTGTCAGGACAGCCCTGGAACTCAGGAACTAAAGAGAGTGTCAAGAAATCCTTTACAGAAAAAAAAAAATGTTGCTAATGAAAAGAAGAAGAAACTGTGGAGCAGAAAATTACTTTTTCCAAATACTGAAGTAATTCAGTAGCTCTGAAGAACTTGAGGAGTACACATAGTAGGATATGGTTTGAGTACTGCAGAAGTACCTTTCAATTACAGAATGTGTTTTTATTTTACGGTTTCAATATTTTCAAGTCAAATTTTTAAAAAACATAATGCTAAACATATTGATAGCAAAAAGGAAATCATCCTAACTTAATTTCTTAAGCTCGCCTAATAATGTTTCTAGAAGATTGCAAAAGTAATTAAATGGTGTTGGTGAGCAAATTAAAAAAGGAAATTGAAATGAAGTGCTTCAAGAAAATCTTTTTTATTCCTGTAAAAGTGTATTTAAAAATTCATTGTATGAAATACTAACTTTCCTATTTATTTTTATCCAGTTGGATACTTTACTAATGGAATTGGTAGGTTCTCTGTATTAGAATCCTTATTACCCTCAGTACCAATCAATGTATGTTTGATACAAAAAGCAAATAGTAAAACATAAGTATTATTACATACAAAATTGGTTGTAATGAAATAAGAGTTTTGGCAAATCTTTGAAGAAAATAAGTATTATTATTTTATAATGTAGCACTGTTCTGCCATTTATAGGAGAAGTGAACTAATACTGTAGACTGTGCCAGTTTAATTTTTAGCTTTCCACTGCCTATTAAAAAACTGAATCTAGGGTGGGGGTAGATAGCATAATAGCTATGCAAAGAGACTCTCATGCCTAAGGCTCCAAAGTCCCAAGTTTAATCCCCCCACACCACTGAAAAACCAGATCTGAGCAGTGCTCTGATAGAAAGGAAGGAAGAAAGAAAGAAAGAAAGAAAGAAAGAAAGAAAGAAAGAAAGAAAGAAAGAGATATAAAAATAGAAAATAGGGACCAGGTTGTGGCACAGCTGGTTGAGTGCACATGTTACAATGTGCAGGGACCCAGGTTCGATCCCCTGGTTTCTACCTGCAGGGGAAAAGCTTCACAAGTGGTGAAGCAGGGCTGCAGGTGTCTCTCTGTCTCTCTCCCTCCATACCATCCCCTTCCATCTCAATTTCTACCTGTCTCTATCCAATAAATAAATAAAGATAATTTTAAAAAATAGAAAATAAAAATAATACAAACAAAAGAGTTCATTCAATGAACTTTGTGTACATCTTCAGACTATCATTTTCTTAGGATCATCCCTTGAAGATTATATATATATGAATCTATGCAACACACACAAATGAACAAGGAGCTACTTGTACAAAGCATAATTACTGATTTAAAATCTTTAATTGTTTAGCACATGAGAACTCAGGCTCTAGTTTAAGTTAAAGAAACAAAAATTTTTTTAAAATGTCGCAATAAAGGAAGGTTAGAAGGGTGGCAGTCTTTAGAGAAATGACATGGGGTAGAGGTATTTAATAACTTTTTTCAGGACAACTGCCTTCCTTACAAGTGCTTTTTTATGCTGAAGGTGCAGAATATGAAAAAAGTAAATGCCCTTCTCTCAGTTACTCTGCTTCCTTTCTCTAATATGATTGGCAAGTAATCAATCCTCATCATGCAATCTGGCTAATCTAAGACATGAGGGTAAGGGGGCAGGTGGTGGAGCACCTGGTAGCACGAATCTATTACAATGAGCAAGGACCTGAGTTCAAGCCCCTAGTTCCCATCTGCCAGGAGGAAGCTTCACAAGTGGTGGAGCAGTCTCTTTCTCTCTATCTCCCTCTTCTGTCTCAAATTTCTCTGCATTTATTAAAAAGAAATAATGAAAGGGGAAATAGGGGGAAAGTAACACATTTAAAAACAAACAAACAAATAAATAAAATATAACATGGGGATAAACCTGAGGAGTTGGGGGAGGACTGAAGGAAAATTTACACCAGCATGTACTAAGAAACAGAAATGCATTTTTATAATTTTGCAGCTGTGATTAGATTTTTGAATGACATTTGCTAAAAAATTAATAGATGCTGCATGTTAGAACTGGGATGAGATCTAGAAGTCTCTGAGCATCTTCATCATGCAGAAAAGTTAGGCAAGATAATGTTATTAATGACAACCCGAATTCAGTGGAAAGTTCTTACATGCCAGGCATACATTATGACCTCATGCATTCCAGAAAAGTCCCTTACAAGGTATGAACTTCGGCTACAGGTAATTAAGATGGGAACCTTGCCCAGCTTCTCCACTCCAGAGTTTGAGCCCATCCATCACCTTGGGGACTCACAAAGCTACATAACACTGTCTTTCCAATAGACTAAGCACGAGCGATGAATTCAGAATCTGGCTGGCTAGGCTCACTCCATTCTAGCCTCAGTGGGTAATAAAAATAAGCAATTGTGGGAGTCGGGTGGTAGCACAGAGGATTAAGCGCAGGTGGTGAAAAACTCAAGGACCGGCATAACGATCCTGCCTCAAGCCCCCAGCTCCTCACCTGCAGAGGAGTCGCTTCACAAGTGGTGAAGCAGGTCTGCAGGTGTCTATCTTTCTCTCCCCCTCTCTGTCTTCCCCTCCTCTCTCCATTTCTCTCTGTCCTATCCAACAACAACAACATCAACAACAATAATAACTACAACAATAAAAACAAGAGCAACAAAAAGGAATAAATAAATAAATATTTTAAAAATCTTTAAAAAAATAAGCAATTGCACAGTGGCTGGGGAGATGGATCAGTGACAGAGCTTGCATATGTCAGATCCTAAATTTGATCCCAGGAACTGCAAACTGAAAATGTCAGAGTGATGCTCCAGCTTTATTTTCATATTATCTCTCTCTCTCTCTCTTTCCCCCTACCCCCCTACCCCCACCTCTCTCATTACCTGTATCTCATTAAAATAAATAATTAAAAGTTACTGAGGGCTTGAGAGACAGCTCATCTGATAGGGCATCTGGGATGCCATTTGCTAGAGGCCCAGATTCAAACACAGACATCACATGGGAGTTTTTGAGCTCCTGGTACTGTGGTGTCTCTCCATTTCTCTTTCTATCTCTGAAAAACTCAGCCCAGAACAGTGAAATTATGCTGATGAGAGATCTCAGCAACATCACCACCACCACCACCACCAACAACAACAACAAAGGAAGGAATGAGACATAATTATATTTGGAATCAAAACACAGTAGCAGGAATACCAAGCATTTTACTTCATACTTTCCAGATTTATATCACTTTCCCTCACCAACAAACCCTGTAAGGACAAGGAGCTGGGGCAAGCATAGAAGGAACATGTCTTGAGCTATTATTAATATTTTATTTTCGGAAAACTGACTACACTGGACATTGTATGGGAATTCACAGAAAATGATGCAGGTGTAAAGTTCATGTCATGGAAATACAAGTAATAAAGATGAGGTAGCAGATACATAGCATTATAGTTTTCATTGTCTTCGTCATTATCATTTTCCCTATTTATGGAGCATGTTGTAGAAGATATGCCTGACTCAACACTTAACGTTTCAAAGGCATGCTCTAACTGAACTCTCACATCATCTCTATAGCCATCCTCATTTTATAAAGGAGAGAATACAAGTCCTCTAAGATCAGAGAGTCTGATCTCACTCTAAAAGCCCATGTTGCTAAGAACTAAGTTACAGCCTTTGGATTATGGAATTATCACTTTTCCAGAGAACATATAAACACATCCCTTATATTTGGAGGAACTGACAAGCCCTCCAGCCATGACCTTGTGCCTCTGAATGCAACCCCACCTAATAAATGTACAGCTGGTTTGATGACTGACACTTTGACAAACTCTCAACAATTGGGGTGTGCTAAAACCTCTAATGAGGAATTGAACCCAAAATCAATACTAACAACATCTACTCACTGGCTACACATTATTAGCTATGAACCCATGTGCAAAATGAAACAAGTTATTCACCTAATGCCAATTGATCACCAACTCTGCACTTGATGAGATTCGTGCAATTCAGAGTGCTGAGCTATGAAGGGGTTGGGGGGGTATGTGATCTCTATAATCAAAATGTTTTTCCTTATCTTCTGCTGTCAAATATGCTGTAAGAAATTTTTAAAAACTCAGGGAATTTAATTGTATAACATGCCAAAAAACAAGCCTAGTAAGGTGGCCTGCGAGATGGCATGCTGGGTGAAGCAATGAACTTTCAAGTGTGAGGTACTGAGTTTGATTCCTGATATTCCATATGCCAGAGTGATACTCTGGTTCTCTCTCATGCAAATTAATTAATTAACTAAAATGGGGCCAGAAAGTTTAAGCAAAAAATTAAAAATAATACATCTATGAGATGAAAAAGTTCAGACATGGCAGCATCAGAGGTAAGAGATGGCTACCTCCACAGTGATGCTCAGAGGCCAGAGGATGTCCCTGGAATTTGAGTTTCACTAGCCACCTACAAAGTAGGAGGTTTCAAGGTCCTGAACAACACTCACAAGGAATCCTTCCTGATATTTCCACCTCAAATTCCCAACACAACTATTGCAGAAGAGTAATTTTGTTGCAATTTTTTAATCAGACACATTATTTCTCAGCCTATTGTTTCATAGTTTTTTTTTCTTTTTAACTCTATGCCACACAGGTAACAAAACAAAAGTCTCTCATATGTGTGGCAGCAATGAAACTTCCTGGCCCAATTACTATTCTCTATCTTTACATACAAAGAAAAAGGGAGAGATAAAAGGTAAAGGAAAGGAAGAGAACAAAGAATGCTCCACAATCATAGAGTTTATACGGTTAGTGCCACTATGACACTCAGTTGTAGAATATATGGATACATGAGGTTTTCTCTTCATTTAATAACCAGGAATGAATGCAATTCTGTACCCCTTGAATGTCAGCAATAATATGGAATAGTCATGAAAAAAAGGAAGGGGCTAGATAGTAGTGCACCCAGTTGAGGGCATACAGTACCATGTACAAAGGCCCTAGTTCAAGTCAACCACCCCCCATTCCTATCTGCAGAGGGAAAGGAGAGGTTTCATGAGCTGTAAAGCAGAGATACAGGTATCTCTCTTTCACACTTTCTATACCTCACACTTCCTCCTCAATTTCTTTCTGTCTCTATCAAGAATAAACTAAAAGGGGGGGGGGTTGGGCAGTAAAGCAGCGGGTTATGTGCACTGGGGCAAAGCATAAGAACCAGTGTAAGGATCCTGGCTTGAGTCCCCAGCTCCCCACCTGCAGAGGAGTCACTTCACAAGTGGTGAAGCAGGTCTGCAGGTGTCTATCTTCCCCGTCTCTGCCTTCCCCTTCTCTCCATTTCTCTCTGTCTACCCAACAAACTACAGCATCAACAACAATAATAATAAGGACAACTGCAATAAAACAACAAGGGCAACAAATGGGGGGGGGCAAATTTAAAAAAAAGAATAAATAAAAAGGGAGGACAGAAGGAAGGAAGGAAAGAAGGAAGGAAGGAAGGAAGGAAGGAAGAAAAGAAAGAAAGGAAGGAAGGAAGGAAGGAAGGAAGGAAGGAAGGAAGGCTGCTGTAAATGCAATCAGGTCTAATGTTCTACTAAACTGGAATCCTAGAGCAAAGAAGTTCAGAGAGTTTGGGTTCTTTCAGTTCTGTCTCCTAGTAACTTCCCAGTGGGTACACAGTATGTCTAGTCCACTACTTGCCATCTAAAGCAATGTGAGCCCAAATTATCTGCTCCAAATTGAAGGAGAGATGGATATTTCTCCTCTGTCCCTCTGTGGATTTAACATCTGGTCTCCACCTCAGTGCTCACCTTAAAAACCAAATAATAATGATGTAGTTTCCTACTCAGAAAGGAAAGTAGATCACAGATTATTGTAGATCAAACTAAGTCTGAATACAACCATAACAGGATTTCACTGAGATATTCATTCATACATATACTTGAGGGTGTAACCAAATGTGTTTGCACTAAGCCAAACACTCAAGGGACCTTCAGGAAATGCTGGAAGCACTGTTGTACTAATACAATGAAGCATAACTAGGAGGATAGTCAGCTTCACAGAACATGCCATGTGATGAAGTCCATGAAATGCCTAGCCATAGAGGAAATTGCCTTTACACTACTGAAAATTGATCCTGAGCCCATGCTGACCTGCTTCTTAAATACAAGACGTAAGAAGACTCCCTAGGATATTAAACTCTCTCTGAAAGTACTTCAGTGAAAGAAGACATCAAGGACAATGTTTTCCAGAGTGTCTTCTGAGGAGGATTGGTCCCCAGAGGTCATATAAAAAAGGGTTTCAATGGTTAAGTGAGTCTGGAAGCTCCATGTGTCTTCCCCTTGCAGACTTAAAATGCACATTAGCAAATTAGAAGATCTGAAAAGTTTTGTACTTAAGGAAACCCTGCACTGCTCAAGCTTTCGATCTATTTAACCACAAAGTCTTTTTTTTTAAAGTAATATCTATTTAAACTTCCTCAGAACAAGAGTCTTCTATCCATCTAAGATATATTTACTCAATCCTTCTAAATAATTTCTAGTTGTTAATAATCCTAACAGTGCTATAAAATTTTACAAAATGTGGCCTGGTAGATGTCTTTCTAGAATGGTGCCATATTCATAAGACTTGAGAATTAATAATTTGAGGGTTTAAAATAACTTAAGAGTATCAAAACTTCTTTTAAAAAAACTATTTTAGTTACCCCATGAGGTAAGTCAGTGGGTAAAGAGTTAGACTCTTAAGCATGTGGTCCCAAGTTTGACCCCTGGCATCACGTGTACCAGAGTAATGCTCTGGTGCTATCTCATAAATAAACAAGCAAATGAACAAACAAATAAATAAACTATCTGAGAACATATTCTTCATTTGAAAGAATAGCTATTCTTAGGGAGTTGGGTGGTAGTGTAGTGGGTTAAGCGCAGGTGGCACAAAGCTCAAGGACCGGCTAAGGAACCTGTAGGGGGGTTCCCTTCATAGACGATGAAGCAGGTCTGCAGGTGTCTATCTTTCTCTCTCCCTCTCTGTCTTTCCCTTGTCTCTCCATTTCTCTCTGTCCTATACAACGACGACATCAACAACAATAATAACTACAACAACAATAAAAGCAAGGGCAACAAAAAGGAAATAAATAAATATTAAAAATATTAAAAAATTAAAGAAAAAGAATAGCTATTCTTCCAAATAAGCAGCATTTCAGGCAGGAATATATCTCTGTTATCTTGATTGTAGTGGAATAAGTGGAGGATTCATCACTGATATTCAAAAGGAAAATCATCATTGCACTTCCCCCACTCAAAAATCTTCAATAAGAAAAAAAAAAAAAGAAAAATCTTGATATGTCCACATTACCTACAAATTAAGCACAAACTCTTCTGTCTGTGATAGACTTAATCTTTCTTTTGAAAACAGAATTATTAGTAGTGCCATTAATATTGTCATCATTATTATTAATTGAGGGCTTCCTGTGTTACATTAGCACAGTTCAAGAGAGAGGCAAGAAAAGCTTAAGGCATAAAAGTTGTCCTCAAGACTCTTTTTTTTAAGTGTTTATATTTATTTATTTATTTATTCCCTTTTGTTGCCCTTGTTTTATTGTTGTAGTTATTATTGTTGTCATTTTTGGATAGGACAGAGAGAAATGGAGAGAGGAGGGGAAGACAGGGGGAGAGAAAGATAGACACCTGCAGACGTGCTTCACTGCCTGTGAAGCGACTCCCCTGCAGGTGGGGAGCCGGGGGCTCGAACCAGGATCCTTATGCTGGTCCTTGCGCTTTGCGTCATGTGCACTTAACCTGCTGTGCTACCGCCCAACTCCCGTCCTCAAGACTCTTGCAGTCAAACAAGATAATAAATACCATTTAACCAATTACTGTAATACAAAAGAACCAGGTGTGTCAGAAGAGAGACTCAGAAACACATGGGATGTGATCTCAGAGGAAAAGAGCTACTTCCTGCTAGTTAACATGAGACTGATGATGAGCTGAAAGCTCAGCTCAAAGTAGACAGCAGCTTCCTCAGTTCGCTATCTCATAATTTCCTTTCCATGAATGCAGGTTCTTTATCATTTAGCATAATAACCTATTTCAATTAGCTATTATTTACTACTCCAATTTAACAGATAATGGAGGATTGGGGACTTGCTCAGGATATGTGACCAATGTAAAGATGCAGAAGCAGGTGGGTCAGTGCCAAAGGCCACATCTTTAGCTAGCATGCTATACTGCCCATAAGTATTTTTGGTCCATCCCACCCCACCCCAAATCATAATTCATTTACACAGCATGCATCATATATATATCTCCACTTCAACATTAGTGTGCATGTAAATGAATATTCTTTTTCTAACTCACCATTGGTTTATAGAAATACAGAGTTCGGGCAGAAAGAATCATTTAGACTAAAATACCTCCACCAAGAGAGAGGTCTATGGGGCCAGGTGGCGATGTACCTGCTTAAACACACGTATTAGCACACACAAGGACTTGGGTTCAAGCCCTCATTCCCCACCTGTAGGGGGTCTGCTTCATGAGTGGTAAAACAAGTCTGCAAGTGTCTCTTTCTCTCCTTCTATCTCCTCATCCTCTAAATTTCTCTCTGTCCTATCTAGTAAAAAGGGGGGTTGTGTTCTTTCCTTTTTCCAACATCCTCAGAGCCTTGCTCAATGACTATCTTTTGTACTAAACTTAAAACGGATATATTAATACACAGAAAGTTTGGGAGCAGGGGCCCAAGTGACATAGAGTGCATACATTTCAAGTACAAGCACCCATGTTCAAGCCCCTGGTCCTCACCTGCAGAGAAGATTCATGAGGGGTGGAGTAGTGCTACTTTCTGTCTCTCTAGCATTCTCCTCTCTCCATCAACTTCTATACAAATGGGAAGAAAAAAGAAACAGAAAAGTGAAATATCATGGCCACCACAAATGGCAGAGTAGTAGTGTAGGCACTAATCCGCAGCAATACTACAAGTGAAAAAGAAAAAAAAAATTAAGAGTTTTAAGGAAATAATTCAGCTAATGGAGCTCAGGGAGGTGCCAGTTCAATACTTGGTGCCCTCTATACCAGAGTGGTGCTCTGGTCTGGGTCTCTCGCTTGCTCATTCGCTCTCCTTTCTTTCTGTCTTTTATCTGAAATTAATTATGTAAATATTTTTAAAGAAATTTCTGATGTTTTGTTTTAGCAAATTATTGGCATTTGTTACAGATGTTAATGGAAATGATTAGACAGCCCAGGAAATGACACAGTGGATGAAGCATTAGACTTTCAAGCATGAGGTTCTGAGTTCAATTCCTGTCATTACATGTGCTAAAGTGATGCGCTGATGTTCTTTATCTATATTTATATCTATTTCAATAAGTAAAATAAACCCTTTTAGGGGCCAGTGAAATAGCTCACTTGGCTAATGTGCTGGTTTGTCATGTGTGGGACCTGGTTCAAGCCTAGTGTCTGTCTCTCTGTCTCTGTCTCTTTCTCTGTCTCTCTCTGACCCTATACTTTCTCAGACTCCATCAAAAATCAAAACAAATTAATAATAAATGCTTAACTGGGGACAACAGTAACCTCTCTAGTTGGTAGTAAGGGTTATGAAATACATATTTAACTAAGCAAATATTCCAATGACTAATGGGTAGTTAGCTATGTGTCCTGTATGAATTATCAATCTAAATATAGATAGAACCTGGTGAAATACATTTAACTACAAAATTTGCCTGTAAAATAATTTCAAGTTTTTTGAATAAATTTCAGAAAAGGGAGAATTTTGGCGTCTGGAATGATTATCATTGATGTAAAGTATAGAAGTTAGAAAGAAAAAAAAGGCTCCAATTGATTTGATAATGATGGATGATGAGGAAGCTACTCTATGCTGACAAAAACCACCTTAAGGGAGTCGGGCGGTAGCGCAGCGGGTAAAAGCACAGGTGGCACAAAATGCAAAGACCAGCATAAGGGTCTCAGTTAGAGCCACCGGCTTCCCACCTGCAGGAGAGTTGCTTCACAACTGGTGAAGCAGGTCTGCAGGTGTCTATCTTTCTCTCCCCTCTGTCTTCCCCTCCTCTTTCCATTTCTCTCTGTCCTAGCCAACAACAATAACAACAACAATAATAACTACAACAATAAAAGAACAAGGGCAACAAAAGGGGGTAAATGAATAAATAAATATTTAAATACAACACCTTATACAAAGCTTATGGGACAAAATATCTTATATTAACATGCCACTGTAGGTAGATGTCTTACACTTGAATTCTGACACGGCCTACTACCCTCATGTAATAAACTCTGTCGAGGCTTTTCCTGTCCAAATCAGATAAAAACTCTCCTTTTACATGAGATAATAAATAAATGAATTTAAACTTATATATAATAGCTAACATATTATAATGATATATAGTAGCATATATATCATAGCAATATATATGTTTTATATATAATTGTCATATATAATAGCTAGACTAAAATCCAGGAAATTAAAACTTTTATGCCAAACTTCTGATCAAAAGAATAAATGGGTCAGAGTTAGAGTTCACTAAGTAGGGAGCCTACCCAGTCCAGGCTTGAACCCAGGGACCCTATAAGAAGAGCAATGGCACCAGACAAAGCTCTGGTGCTGTAGTGTCTTTCCCTCTCTCTATCTCTGTCTCTCTCTGAATGGAAAAGTGTTCAGGAAAAGTGTTCAGGATAAGGGAAGTTGCATAAATCCTGAGTTCATTGAAATACATTTTATATAAAATTAAATATATACGTATTTCAGTTTCTTTGAAATATTAAAATACATAAATAAAAGATAAGATTTCTGAATACATGGCACTTGAACATTAAAGATCATCAAAACCAATCCTATTAAATATGCTAGGAAAAGAATGAAGATTAAGAGACTCAGGTTAAGACCATAGGAATAATCAGCATCAGCATAGGGCAGGGCAGACAGAAATAACAAAACTAGGAATTATTTGTACTAGGCAATGTTATGTGCATAAAACATGGCATCTCATTTAACATAATCTCCAGGAAAACCTTGTAGATGAATACTCTATACCCCATTTTGCAGAGAGATAAACTGAGCTTAGCAGAGACAAACAAAAACTGAGATCTGAATCCACATCCCTGGGGGTCTGGGCAGTAGAGCACATGTCTTGATGTGCATAAAATCTTGAGTTTTATCCCTGGCATTGCATTATATATATATATATATATATATATATATATATATATATATATATATATATATATATATACTGGGGCCTGAGGAGATAGCATAATGGCTAAGGTTCTAGTGCCCAGGTTGAATCCTGAGCATTACCATAAGCCAGAGCTGAGCAGTGTTATGGTTCTTTCTTTCTTTCTTTCTTTCTTTCTTTCTTTCTTTCTTTCTTTCTTTCCTTTCTTTCTTTCTTTCTTTCTTTCTTTCTGTATCTTTACCTCTGTATCTCTCTCACTAAATATATATATTATTAAAGTTACACATGTATAATATTAATGTTACACTATATATTGTTTTAATGTAACGTTATATATAGCATACATACACATATTACTTATGTTACCCACATTCCCCATCCCCCACCCCAGACACTGGAACACAGGCCCCTTGACTCACTCACTGTTCAAGAGTCTAGCTAGAAATCCAAGCAGATGAAAAAGAGACTATGTTGGGTTCGGGCGGGCAGTAGTGCAGTGGGTTAAGCGCAGGTGGCGCAAAGCTCAAGGACCAGCATAAGGATCCCGGTTGGATCCCCTGGCTCCCTACCTGCAGGGGAGTCGCTTCACAGGCGGTGAAGTAGGTCTGCAGGTGTCTATCTTTCTCTCCCCCTCTCTGCCTTCCCCTCCTCTCTCCATTTCTCTCTGTCCTACCCAACAACGAACGACATCAACAACAAGAATAATAACCACAACAAGGCTACAACAAGGGCAACAAAGAGGGGAAAAATGGCCTCCAGGAGCAGTGGATTCATGATGTAGGCTCTGAGCCCCAGCAATAACCCTGGAGACAAAAAAAAAAAAAAAAAAAAGAGAGACTGTGGTGATTGTATCACATGTACTTACATGTACGTAACTGTATATACTTAACACCAAAGTACAAAAACAGTGGAAGACATACAAAGGAAGTAAACAAAAGCATGTGATAGTCCTAAAACTTTAAGAATTACTTCCAGATTCTTCCTTTACCTATGTGTGAAAATTATGACTTCCTCCAAGTTTAATCTCATTCTAAACTAGAAGTATAAGCAAATGAGCCCTAAGTACATCATGGGAGACTGTTTGCCACATAAATCAATTTCCTTTTTATTATGTTTGTAGTTACATTTAAAAAAATCTATCTGTGCACTTATTTTTTTTATCGACTGCTCAATGAAAAAAAAATCCCATCTCTAAATCCTGACCATATGCACATCATTTCAGACAACATTAAAGAACAAGCAAGATAAATCCCATTTTACTATCTTAACCTTCTAATTAAAGCAAGAATCTAAAATTTAAGAAATTACCTACTGCCCAAAGAATTCCAAGTTTGAGCAGGTAGTCACAGATTTATTTAAGTCAGTGTTGGGCACAATATCTCAGTAAAAGAAAATAATTTTTATTGTGTCCCAAGGACTTACTGGAATTTGACTGTATCAATATTTTCAAATAGTTAATTTTTGTTGATGGTAAATAGTTTATCTGATAGAAAGCAAATAATAAAAGCCAGACCTCTCCCCTTCGGCACCCCGTAATGATCCTGGGTCCATATTCCCAGAGGGATAAAGAATAGGAAAGCTATCAAGGAAGGGGATACGGAGTTCTGGTGGGGGGAACTGTATGGAGTTGTACCCCTCTTACCCTATAGTCTTTTCAATATTTCCATTTTATAAATAATTTTTTAAAGCAGAAATTGCATGTTTCAAGTTCAAGTTTTGATCTTGGTTCCACATGCATCAGAATGGTGCTGTAGCTTCTCTCACACACATGAGAATTTCTCCCTTTCAGATAAAATAGATGCTTTAAGAAATAGTTTGGGGGTTGCATATGGTGAAACACTATGTTAAGCGCACATAGTGCAAAGTGCAGAGACTGGTGCAAGGATCCTGGTTCAAGCCAAGTGGTGAAGCAGATCTGCAGGTATCTATTTTTCTTTCCCCCCGCATCTTCCCCTCTTCTCTTAATTTCCCTCTGTGCTATCCAACAACAACAACAAAAATAGTTTAGCAACTTTCAGAGAAGAGTGATTCATAGCACTGGCTATCCTTTGGACTTAAAAGTTCAGAGTCCCAAGTTCAATCCCCAGCATTGCATGCACTAGAGTAAAACTCTGGTGTTCTCTTTATCTCTTATTCTCTCTCTCTACTAAATAGGTAAATATTTTTAACATCTTTTTAATTATCTTTATTTATTGCATAGAGATAGCCAGAAATTGAGAGGGAAAGGGGTGACAGGGAGAGAGACAGAGAGACACCGCAACACTACTTCACCACTCGTGAAGCTTTCCCCTTGCAGGTGGGGACTGGGGGCTTGAACCCAGGTCCTTGTACATTATAATGTGTGTGCTCAATCAAGTGAGCCACCACCCAGCCCCCTAAAGAGGTAAATATTTTTTTTAAAGTAAACAAAACAGTTCATTGTGTTAAGGCATGTACAGAGCTGATGCAAGTAAAGTTTTTTTTTTCAGTTTTTCTACTTTAAAAAGAAGAAATAGCAAAATCTGTGGTTTTTGTCTGATTCATAAGTAGATGTATTGTTGTCATGAAATATGTAGTCTTTCCTGTTTGAAAAAGTAGGGTTGGAGAAAGCAGAAACCAAAACATTACATGCAAATGTGGAAAAAATACTCAAGAGAGATAGTAAATGTCTTAGGATACAAACTAGGAACATGAATGTGGTAAATCAGGAAGCCTGCATGGAGAAAAGAACTTCAGAATTTTATCTTTTAGGGGACAGATGATGATGCACCTACACATTACAGTGTACTAGGACCCAGGTTGAAGCCCCCAGTCTTCACCTGCAAAAGGGAAGCTTGAAACTTTAGAAGCATTGTAAGTGTCCTTTGCTCCCTATTTCTCCCCACCTCACAACCTCTCTCTATATATATATATACTCAAAATAAATAAAATATTTTTCAAAAAAAGAATTACATCTATTGGCATAGGGGAGATGGCATAATGGTCATGCAAAAAACTTTCATGAGTGAGGCTCTAAAGTCTCAGGTTCAACCTCAGGCAGCCAGACGTGAGTGGTGCTCTGGTATCACTATCTATCTGTCTATCTGTCTATCTATCTATCTATCTATCTATCTATCTATCTATCTATCTATCAATTATCTATCTATCTACCTCAATCTCTCATTAAAGTAATAATAAAATAAATGACTTGTTAAAAAATTACACCATTTGTCTGTAAGAATTCCCTAGGAAAAAGGAAGTCAGTGACACACTTGCTTCAAATTTCCTTACTACTTCATATTTTCACTCACTTTCCAGCAGCATCCTGAGGGTCTTTACTTCTATAGAAAGAAATATTGGGAGTCGAATGGTAGCTTGCAGGTTAAGCGCACGTGGTGTAAAGTGCAAGGACAGGAGTAAGGATCCCGGTTCCAGCCCCTGGTTCCCCACCTGCAGGGGAGTCGCTTCACAGGTGGTGAAGCAGGTCTGCAGGTGTCTATCTTTCTCTCCCTCTCTCTGTCTTCCCCTCCTCTCTCCATTTCTCTCTGTCCTATCTAACAATGATGACATCAACAACAATAATAACTACAACAACAATGAAAACCAACAAGGGCAACAAAAGGAAAAATAAATAAGTAAATATAAAAAAACTGATAAAAAGAGAGAAAGAAGATATTAACACAGATAGACTACTTTCATCTCAGTGAGGAGCTAGATTCCAGTGAACCTCCAGAGTGGTTTCCTTGCCATTCACTAAGAGGGGAGCAAACAACTGAAGACCATCGAGATATGGTTCTTCAGTAGATTAAAAATGGTTCATATTATATGTCTGCTGTGACGTCAAAATATTGTCAAGGCCAAATTGAAAACAAATGGCGATACAGAGAGATAAATGAGAAATTCTTTCTCCACTGACTTTCCCTACCACAGCTACCCAACCCCCCTCCACACACACACTCGCAATTTTCAAAAAAATCTTTGAGAGGGTAAAAATAAAAAAGAAAGAGGAAGCATCCTTACAGATGATGCTTCAGAAGCTAAGTCAAAACAATAAGGGGTGGGGGGGTAGAGAACATGTGTATTACAATGTATAGCACCATAAGGCTGTGGCTGATGCTCTGGAGGGCTTCAACAAGTACAGCTCAGCCAAAAATCAATTGAAAAATCAGCATGATAACAGAGCATGAGTTGCCCTGTAATAGCCTTAAGATCCCCAAGGCTATGCAAGTCCCTTTCATCTGCCACTGGGCTCAGACTCTAGGGGAACCTCACTCTTCCTTGCTCTGCACTGTATAGAAAACTAAACTTCTAACCTATTGCTTTGCCCTCCCTTAGAAAGGGACAAGACTGACGCTGTTTTAAAACGATTTTTAAGAGGTCCCCCCTCTCTTTTTCTCTCTCTTTTACTCTGTTCTTTATCTCTTCTTGACATTTGCACTCAAATCCATCCCATACTATCCGATGGAGATGAGTTCCACTATATTAAGTGGTCAGGCATAACCTTTGAATAACCTAGTAACAGTCTTGTATTTTGAGGGTGTTGCAACTAACAGACTAAGCTCCCCCTTCATGGAAAAAAAAAAGCAGAGTTCAGTCTTATGCAAATGTGGCATGTAAGCAATTCATAGCATTGTTATAAATATACATATACCACTCATTCCAAGATTTCATCTCAATATTTCTTCAATCACTTCCTCACAATGTCTAGTTTGTTCAATTTATATTTCTAGTTGGCACTGGAGCACACACCCCCAACCCCAAAGATAAGATACATCTGTCCCTTAGTCACAAATCTTGGCATTTTTACCTTAACTAAAGTGAAATGATTGGTTGAAAGAATACCTTGCTTATTAGCAGGGTTTCCTCATAATAAAATGTTTTCTTTCCAAACTTTCAAATGTGACATGAAATGAACCAACTTAGCAGTGACATAGCAAAGCTTAAGGAAGATATATAAACACTAGGCTCTGTGTGAGAGGAAAGGAAGAGCTAATTGGAAGTCAGTTTCCCTGTGATTATCAGCTTGTTTATGGGGAGGGAGGACTCCTTTGGAATGGCACTGCAAATTCATTCCTGATTGTGGTGTTAAAACCAGAACTCATTTCCAAAAGTTCCTTTAAATCCCCCACCCACCCCTACCCTATTTTGTTTGGTTACAAAAGGTTGTACACTGTTTCCACAGAATGACAGTTTTTTTCATGCTTTGATTTTTTTCCGGCTTCCCCCTCCCCCCTCCAAAAAATAAATCAGTTGCACAAATCAGTTGTCAGATTTTACTTCCCTCATGGCAGAAAGCACACATATTCATTGTCTGCTATAAGAATAAATTTTAGTCATTTTCCCCATGTCAATATGAATATTAGACTGACCCAATTAATATGAAATGCTTCTAGGCTGCTGGAACAGACAGTGCTACAGAAAGAGCCGTTTGCACAACCTGTTCATGATTATGGGCCATAAGGACACAAAGATGGCACACACATTTGTGGACCATCTGAATTCTTATACGGGGAGGGGAGAGGGGGAGAGAAGGGAGTGGTATGACGTTAGCTTGACTGTTGTGGGTCATGTTTTTTAATCCAGAGTATTGGACATGTAACACAGCAACAAGAGCTGATCATTTTGTTTAATCACCTTTTGGATCTTTGCCAGATGGTCTCTATTGAGAGCGCTGCAAACAGAAAGAGATGAACTGCATCTAACACGCCACCAGAGCTTTCCCGTAAATGTCTGAGAACTGATTCCAACAAGAATTTAGTCTCAGAGCAGAAAGGGATACATTTAAAAACTATGTGCATTAACTGTACTTTTCCCCATAGAATCCTCACTTGGCATGAATAATTTACCCACTCTTATGCTAATGGGATCATGAAAGTATCCCTCTGTCTTTAGTGCAGCTATTCTCAGCTTTCAGTAATTACTCCACCCAGTGAAAATAACATGGCTTCTACATGGAACCATGACTAGTACCTGACAATTAGAAAGATCATGGCTGACAGTGGAAGGGTCCACAACTGGGTAGGGAGACACTTCTAGCTCAAGGAAGAGTAGAGATATCAAGTAACGCTGATCATAGAAAGGATACATGGGGGAGGGAAGCAAAGGAAAAGAAAATGTTTCCACTGCCAAGCTTTTCTTTCTCTCACTTATTACCACAATTTTATTTAAATTTAAAAAATGATCTTCTTTATATTGCAATAAGTACAAAAGTCATCCATAACAGCATTCGTTTTGAAGAAAAAAGAAAAATCCATAATCTTTAAGGGGGGAAAAAAACTACAGTTATCTTTGTAGAACATCTGCAGGGAGAATCTACTTTATCCAACTTTTTAAAAATCTAGAAAATGTGGTACAGGAGGTGATGCAGTGACAGGGCCTTGAACTCTCAAGCATGAAGTCCAGAGTTTGATCCCCAGCAGCACATGTTCCAGAGTGATGTCTGGTTCTTTCTCTCTCCTTCTATCTTTCTCATAAATAAATAAAATCTTTTTTAAAAAATCTAGAAAGTACAAAATTCTCTGCACTATACTTATTTATTTTTTTTTTTTTGAGAGAAGAAAAAAAATCTACCAAAAGCCAAAGGGGGAGGGGGAGAAAAACGAAAAGGAAAGGAAAGGAAAGGAAAGGAAAGGAAAGGAAAAAAAAAACATGTTTTTAACCTCCGTCCACAAAACTTCATGTTAGGTAGTTCACTGTGTAAAAATTATCAGGCTAAAACATCTGGGGAAGAAAGCTATGAAACAGCAGGGAACGTGGCTGGTTTATTGTTTATCTTTTGTTTATGAGGCAGTATTCAAGTTTAATTACTACTCTAAATTAAACTCTAACTGGCATCAGGAGACATCCCTTAACATGACTAAGTTTAAAAAAAATCTAGAAATTTCATCTCTGGGTTTTTTCAAGTAAGTTCATACACAGAGGAAGAAATTACTTAAAATTAGCAGCAACTATAAAAAGCTTTATAGAGCATTTGTAGGCATCAGTATAAGCTCCTAAAATATATATTTATAGATGAGCTTAATTTTATTTCTAATGATATTCTAAAAAGTTCTGAAAAAAATAAACAGAAATCATTGGATGTATGATGATAGTTACTTTGGAGGGGTTAGAGAAAGGCATGCTATATAAATATACTATATATAACAGCTTCTTTTGTGGCAATGTTCAGTTATCATCATTTATATTTTCAGAGAATTTCTGGCTACCATTAGGAAGGCAAGAGGAAAAAAAAATGTCATTGTATCTATCATAACAGTAAGTGCCCAGTTTGGGATGAACCTCGTTCTAGGAAAAAAGTAAAATAAAATAAAAGTTAAAAGCAACTAGCAAAAGATTATGCCAGATGGCATCTGTCATATTGTATTTAGGGTTATTTTAAAGAGATTGCTGCCACTATGAAAACATTCCATTGACAGAGTTTTCCTAGACTGAATAAGACATCCCTGTAGAACCCACTATAGGAGAGCTTGAGGTTTCTCTTCCTCCTTTAAATATAGAGTTGGAATATTTGGGTGGGGAAGAATATTCTTCAAAACCACAGTCTGCATTACAAATTCAAAGTATGATACCATTTTCTCCATTTACTTACCTATGAACACATTCAGCCTAAATTCAGTATATTTAGAGCTCAACCCCATGATTTTAAAAAGCTGTAATAAATAAATACTTAAGGTAGAGTACTAGTTTCACTGTTTGGCTAATAATAGATGGGGCCACCAGTGAAGGAATCTGGTAAGTTGAGGGAAATTACACTCCCTCATAAAGCTCTGTGTCCTGAAAGATCAGAGACATAGATACTAGAATGCTAATGTATTTAAGTTAAACTGAGTCTGGCAACAGTATGGTTAACGTGTGTGTGTGTGTGTGTGTGTGTGTGTGTGTGTGTGTGTGTGTGTGTGTGTGTGTGTGTGGTGTGCAGTGTGAGCTCAGCAGTTACTGGGCCAACTGTCTCGGTATTTCTGGGAATCCTGCCTATTCACAGTGCAGGGATTGTTCAATTGCTGCAAAATGTACAAAATGAATTTTACAAAAATGAATTGTAAGGAAGGCCCCATTACAACGATTTTACAGCAAAGATGTCAACATCAATTTTTCTTTCATGCATAGCTAATGATTAAAATAGCATATTCTATTTGCCTAAGACAATTTATTTCATATTGGCACATCAAAATATTGAAATACCAAGTTATCTTTGCTCTACCCTTTTTATTCATGGCTGGTGAACCCACACCATTGTTCAAACCAGGAAAAATAAAACAAACTTGGCATGGCATACTTAAAACAAAGGCTCATCAATATTCTCCAATTTGTCAACATCTCAATTACAGCACTGGAAAAAAATGTAAATTTCATGTGCTCTAAACACTGAGGGGTCTATTCTCTTGCCAATTCACATGCGTAACTCCCATCAGTGTTAATGGGAGTTACACAAACCCATCAATAATAATAATTCTTTGTACATATACTGTGCCTTTCATCTAACGCTCTCAAAGTGCTCTATGAACAAGGGGGCTGCTTCCTAGTCTTTACTCTGGCAAAATACACAATGAAACACAAAGCAGCTTTTGACTCAGCAGGTACAGAATTAGGAACCCCAAGCCTTATTATTAAACCCCACTTTGCTGATGGCAAGCCAGACACAAAGAGGGTCAGTTACTCCCCCAGAGTCCCCAGTCTGCACCCTGATTCTATCCCTGAAAAACCAGATTTCTTTCTTCATTCTAATGTGACTAACAAGAGAAGCTCCCTTCCCTTTGGCTGCTTTTCACAAGAGAAACCCGAGTGAATGAAAGTCTGGTTCATATTTATATAGTTTACTGCTAAGCATGTGCTGTTTGAAAGATACAGTAAAGGCAGGCTTTATATTTTAGCAACTTTGTTTCTCACAAGACTTTTTAATATTTGGACTTTTTTTCTTCCTTTCTGTTTGTAGCACAAACACTAAGGAGGAAAAGATGACCTTTCACCTGTGAAACTATAGCTCTTTCACTATCAAGCCATAAAAAACAAGATATTTTTAGGTTCCAAAGTAAAGATGTGTCTGAATCATTTCAGTAAAAATATTCACCAAAAGTATAAAGCAACATAAATGCATGTATTGTTTTATAGCATATGGTTATTAAAATTTAATTTAAAATGTGTATGAAAACATTGTATTTAGTACAATTCATCCCTATTTTTTTCTGTTTATCATAATTTGTTTTGAAACTGAATCGTTTTGCAGTTTTCCATATGCCCGTTGTGCTAATAAATTCTGAATACGTAAGAAAACTCTTTTCTAAACTACAAACTTGGTTTCCAATGAAACATTATATTTAATGCTAAGAACATAAATTTTCCTCCTACGTTTTCCATTATACATCAACCCTAAGATTTAACCTAGGATAAGCATATGTGATTTCAGTCAATATCTTTGTTGACTTTGCCCTGAAGCAGATAATTAATCTTTCCCGAAAGCCACTCCAGACAATTCAGTGGGACAAAATATCAAAATATCTTGAAAACATGCTTAAAAGATGAATGGGATCTGAGTATGACAAAATGCACTCCAGTCTTGCCTGAAAACTTGGAGTCTGCTGTGAGAAGAAGAAGAAGGAGGAGGAGGAGGAGGAGGAGGAGGAGGAGGAGGAGAAGAAGAAGGAGAAGAGGAAGAAGAAGAAGAAGAAGAAGAAGAAGAAGAAGAAGAAGAAGAAGAAGAAGAAGAAGAAGAAGAAGAAGAAGAAGAAGAAGAAGAAGAAGAAGAAGAAGAAGGAGAAGAAGAAGAAGAAGAAGAAGAAGAAAAAACACACTTTCAACTCAGTGTTTTGGAATTACCAATGTGTAAGTCATGTTGGAAATTCATCAGGCCAAAACCAAAAGGGTCTCTATTTTAGAGGAATTCTAACTTTTTGTCCTCATACTTCAGAGTAGCAAAATGACTGACATCCCAGGACTCATACACATAAGCTACCATGTCCATTCTTTAATCCCACAGAGATATGATTAAAGGAACAAAATCCTACAGGGATCAAATCCTTCAACATGGGATAAGTGGGTGAAGCTACCCACAACGTAGTAGAGGCTTTTGCATATTGTTTCCATCCAAAGTACTGGTCTCAGAGCTTTTCTTTCCTGGCCAAACAAAAACAACAGCAGCCAAACTCACCCAAATGACAAAACTCCATGCCTGGGCCATTGTTGCAAATACATTCCTCACTCTACACCCTGGGGTCTTCTCTCTCTCCTTCCTCCCCTTCTTTCTGTTCCTTTTCTGCTATCTCCCTTGCCATAACTCAGTCAGCCCACCAGAACCAGTCAGTTTTAAATTTCAGTTGGGACCCCGGTGACCTGTTAATGAATCTACAGAGAGGAGAAAAACTCACAGTGTTGAGTTATGCCTGGTGTTGCTAGCAGACTTGGAGTCAGAAATGCTTGAAGCGTTAACGTAATTGCAAGAATGTGAAAAATGAAGCATTGGGCTCCTGAGCAAAGTGAAAGGTCAAAGTGAGCCTGGCACACAACAAGTCTTGGGAAGATAGCCTCATTAGGCCATTAAAAATATGTTTCTCTTTTCCTCCTCTTTGGTATAATATTTAGGGTGTTTTGTTTTTATTAATAGATACATTTTGCCCTTAGTGTTGCAGCCACTTTGAGTGGTAGAGGGAGGGTGAAGTCAGAGAAATCCTTCCAGATTTAACCACATTGAAAACTCCAATACCATGACATGAAAGGACAATTAAGTCATTGCACTACTGATTAATTGAATTTTAGATACAAGCTTCTTCAAACTGCTTATGGTTTAATTTTCTCATATACAATCTAACTGGTGTAATAAACACAGCACATAAAGCGTAAATAGGTACAAGTCATGAGTTCTTCCATAATTTTCCACCCCACAGTATTCAATTTGTGTCAGTTTGCAACTTGATCAACTCTACATTCTAATTTGGACCTTTTCACAAGTCACTAGCATCCTAGAAGGAACATTTTTCTTTCTTCTAGACTCTTCCAAAATGCCAGGAACTCAAAATTCATGACCAGAAACCTGGAGGAGTGAAGGCATTTGCCTTATATCAACCACCCTCTTTTAAATGGCATATATGACTATAGCTTAAGGTGTTAAACTATCTTCTACTCAGAATACTGTTTTAATGTTGTAGCTATAAACATAGTCATAATAGAGATGAAATATATCTAGGAGATCAAACACCACCTAATATAAAATATTAAAAAGTAAAATCTATACACTTTCCTGGCCCACATTCAATAATGCATGTTCCTTTATATCATAGTTTTATCCATAGAGGAATGATCTCTGCCAATCTATAACTGCTCACCATGTAATAGGTGAGTTTTAAATGTCAAAATTTATTCTAAATTGTACCATACTTCCTTGTCAACTCCATTGCCCTCTGATTATTCAAATTTATAAGACTTGTGACAAAAGTCACCACATTAGCTGAATGGAAATGGGCACAAATAATCTAAGAATTAAAGAATTCATCTTATTATGACAAGATTACATATAAAACTTTCACTAACACTTCTTGAGCTAGTGAGAGCAGATTTTTATACTTTCTGAGCTTGAAAGGCATGACTGCTTGATCAAAGGGAACTCTTACACTTGAGAGAATTAACAAAACCATCTATTTATATATAGCATTAAAACGAGTGCATCAACACAGTGAAGAAGTTCTGTCATTCTGTCTACTTACACCCAGAGAAGTAAAGTGAAGTAAAGTGTAAAGAATCAAATCTGTAAAAGAACTGGCATTACAAATCAATTATTATTGCAATGCCTACATAAAATATCAGAAGTCTCATGTTGCCCTACCTTCCTTTCCCTTTCTTCCTTCCTTTCTTCCTTCCTTCCTTCCTTCCTTCTTTCCTTTCTCTTTCTTTCTTTCTTTCTTTCTTTCTTTCTTTCTTTCTTTCTTTCTTTCTTTCTTTCTTTCTTTCTTTCTTTCTTTCTCTCTTCCTTCCTTTCATTTAAGAAACTGAAATACAGTTGCTAAATGGCAGCTGGTAACATTCCCTAACTTGCCAACTCTCCCGTTTTCAGGGAGGCAGGTATACTGCTAGCACAAAATCTTCCAGTTATTTGAGGCATCTCTGCTTTGCACCAGGAAATTATGTAACCTTTTTACCTTGCTCACTGCTGTTGTCTCCACTCTGGGAAGCATGGCCACCACTGGAGGGCCCTGGGGTGCCTGCTGAATGGGTGGAGGTGGCATCATCGTGGTCTCGCCAAGATGCAGGATTCTGATGTCAGGATACCAAACAAGTTTTTCAATGGTCATTTCAGCCACAAAGGAGGGACCAAGATGAAAGGTACAGAGAGAGACAAATAAGGTGGACATATTATTACTTGTGAAACTAAACATCTGGAGACCCACATCACCACACATTGTCTAATACTCAGAAAAAGGAAGGAGCTATGTAAGAAATGAGGTGATGACTACATCAGCATATTCATTTTGCTCAAAACTAGTTGAAATAGGCACTTAAAATGTGTGAATTTCTCAATCTCCAGCACCACCATAAGCCAGAGCTGAGCAGTGCCCTGATACCCCTCTCTCCCCCCTCTTTCTCTACCTGCCTACCTAACATTCCTTCTCTCCTTCTCACCCCCTTTTATTAAAATAATAATAATAATAATAATAATGGAGACTAGGTAGTGATGTACCTGGTAAAGCACACATGTCACAATGCACAAGGACCCAAGTTCATGCCCCTGTCCCCACCTGCAAGGGGAGACACTGGTTGAGTAGTGAAGCACTGTTGCAGGTGTCTCTCTTTCTCTCACCTTCCCCTCTCAGTTTCTTTCTGTCTCTATCCAAAGTAAATACATAAAATACTTAAATAATGTGGTCTAGGAGGTGGCACAGTAGATAAGTCATTAGACCCTCAAGTGTGAGGTTCTGGGTTCAATCCCTGACAGCATATGTACCAGAGTAATGTCTGGTTATTTCTCTCTCTCCTTCTACCTTTCTCATAAATAAATAAAATATTTTTAAAAGGAAGTTACACATTCAATTATAAAAATAATTAACAATAAGAATCTTTTTAAAATGAGTGTTTCGGATCCACAAATCACTCTTCAATAAAGTTCATCTTTAAAAAAAAAGATTTTATTTATTTACTCATGAGAAATGATAAGAGAGAGAGAGAAAGGACCAGACATCACTCTGGTACATGTGCTGCCAGGGATTGAACTCGGGACCTCATGCTTGAGAGTCCAAAGCTTTATCCACTGTGCACACAATATAAAGTTCATCACCCGGACCACAATATAAAGTTGATCTTTAAAGTTCCAAAGAAAAAAAAAAGTGTGCTCGGGGTCCAGGTGGTAGCACAGTGGGTTAAGCGCACATGGTGTAAAGCACAAGGACCGGTTCAGGGATACCAGTTCAAGCTCCTGGCTCCCTACCTGCAGGGAGTCACTTCACAAGCAGTGAGGCAGGTCTGTAGGTGTCTTTCTCTCCCCCTCTCTGTCTTCCCCTCCTCTCTCCATTTCTCTCTGCCCTATCCAACAACCACCACAGCAACAACAATAACAAAAACAACAACAATAATAATAAAGCAACAACAGTGATAAACAACAAGGGCAACAAAAAAGGGAAGAAAAAAATGTGTTCATAAATATAAAAAAAAAAAACTATTGCTTTCTGAATTAGGACATACAAGTTCCAACACTCTTGAGTGTGAAGTACTCCAGAATGTCAGCATCTATAAATCCATTGGTTCTCTAAAGAAAAATCACAAGGCAGCTCAGAATATATGCAGCAGTTCTCTCTGCATCTTTTAAACACCTTGTCTTGCAACAGCCTGCAGGGGCTCTCAATGTTATCAATTGATCAGATAACCAAACAAATGCAATTATATTAATCATTGCATCAATACTGACTGATTCTACCTTAACATGCACAAACACCAACAAAATGAAACACCTATCCACTGTTAGTCATCTCATGAAATGGAAAAGGCTTTTACTTGAGTTTTATGGAAGCTTTAAATTCACTGAGCAGTGTTCTTTCTTTCCTTTTCCTTTCTCTCTTTTTCTTTTCTTTTTCTTTTTCTGGGAAAAACTACTTATCCCACTGGTCAAATCAAACGCACTGAAAAGTGCAGCTCTGGCTGCTTTGCTGAGTGTATTCATCTCCTGTTCCTCCTCCTTTCTCCTGGTCATTCCCAATACCCTGCTGGAGCTTAAAGGAAACACAGAATTCTAATGTACAGGAAGGACTTTATCAGCACCACATGAAGGCAGGCAAGAGATGGAATTTCCTCTGGAGCATACAACAGTTCATAAAATAGCCCAGCCTGGAGGCCAGCACTGCACACTTGTCACTTGTGTGCCATGACTTCTGCTAAGTCCTCAGACCTATTGGTAAGCAAATTTCTTTGGGGCCAGGCACTTTGGAGGGACAAAAATATTTTTTTTTAATGTAAACCCACTTAAAACACACAGTTTCTTCTTACAAGAAGTGTTAAAGAAGATGTAGATCGGGACTGGGTGATATCTTATCCAGTAGAGCACATGTTGCCATGTGTGATGACCTGGGTTCAAGACCCTTCCCCCCATTACCCAGTCCCCACTTGCAAGGGGGAAACTTCACACGAGGTGCAACAGTGCTACAGGTGTCACTTATTTTGACTCTCTCTCTCCTCCTCTAACTCTGTCTCTCATGCTCTATAAAATATATATATATATATATATATATCACAGGGAAGTGTGGAGTCAGGTAGGCACTGAGCCCCAGCAATAACCCTAGTGGCAAAAACTATTAATCATAAACATAATCACCATAATAATAATAATAATATAAGTGGATGCACATGCCTATAGGCAACAAGAAAATACCATGACCACCTAAAATGAATCTTGCTATATTATCATTACTTGTAGCAAACCCCCATATTGTTTTCTCAATATCAACTCCACCATATACATATACACCAAAATAAATCAAGAAACCAGAGTGAAACAAAATAGAGGGCTCATTTTATTTGAAGTGAAAGCATAACCTTTAAACTGTGTTTTATGTAGCCTAAGAGATGGCACTCTAAAGGACTCTAAAGCATGACATCCCAAGTTTCAGCTCAAACTTCATATATGTCAAAGTAACACTCTGGTTGTCTTTCACTGCTCCTCTCTGCCATACACAAATAAATAAATCTTTTAAAATGTTTTTTTTTTCTCTGAAGATCAAATACAAACTGATTGTAAATGTAGCATTTCAGGTAGGTACTGAAATGATCTGAAGCTCTACAAATTAAAAGCATGTATATCAAATAGTTATATACTGGCACTGCTATAAAACACAAGAGTTCAAAGAGGAAACTCTCAGCAGAAACATCGATAAAAAGGTTGTGCAGGTATTTATACCGCAGCTCTAAAATAAAGATGTGTTTTAGAAACACTAGGGTAGCACAGGAGGTAGCACAGTGGATGGATAGAGCACTGGGCTCTCCAGAATGAGGTTCCAAGTTCAAACCCTGGCATCATATGTGCCAGAGTGATGCTCTGATTCCTCTCTCTCTCTCTCATCAATGAATAAATACTAAAAAATAGAAAGATCATGTAATGAAGCTAAGTAAACTAAAATGAAAGCTAAAATGTCAGGCTGCCTTTATTAAGATGGAGTGGTATGTGTAATCTCTCTTCATCTACATTAGAAACCACTTGCAATAGTTTTAAGATTAAGGCAAACATGAACTCTTCAAACTTTGTAATCTCTTTGTCTCAGTTATTTGCCTGATGGTAACCAGATAAAGCTAGCGAAGATTTAAATGGTGTGTGTGTGTGTGTGTGTGTGTGTGTGTGTGTGTGTGTGTGTGTGTGTCAACAGTATGTTATGGGTTTAGTCCCACAATAACAACAGTAACTATGTCTTCCTTTTAGAAAACACTGGAATTTCAACACTGCCACTGAAGCTAAACTTTTCAGTGTACACAGCAAGTAATGTTAATTTTATGCACTATAGGATTTTTATTAAGCCGGCTGCTATAAAAGCTCCTTACCCCTCATGAAAATTACAATAATTAACCACTAACACCTCAACTATGTTTTAAGGCAAATGTCATCCACTAGCTATTATATAATCGTTCACACGAAGAAGCTGGAGCAGTTTTCTGTCTGGGAATTCTTAGTGATTTCAGGAGGGTCACTCAGAAGGACTTTCTGGAATTGCAAATAGAGGTTGGTCCCTATCAGTGAAACCTGTACTGCATTTTAAAGTCAGGCCTCACTGATTTATAATTTAGTACAATTCTTTCAGTGGTTTTCTGGAGGAGGTATTTTCAAATATTACTATAAATGCAGTACATTTCTCCAAATGACTTAGGTCTTTGGTCTAAAGCCCACCCTAAAAGCTGTTCAAGTTCTATATCTGTCCCAGTATTCCTGTTTCTTCTCCCCCCCCCCTTATTTCCTCAAAAAAGTTCTCCTGCTAAAGCATGTTGTCCACAGATTACATCAGGTATTATGATCCAGTAGGTAGTTTGTGAAAATTCCAAACTATGGAATTCCATAATGCTCCTCTCACTTGAATGTGGGAAGAGGAAGCAAAATGCTTGGGCCTTGAAGTTTAAGGACTGCCCCAAAGGCATCTATATTCAGCCCTACCATGGAAACAGAATTCTGATACAAAGACAAATCTTGATAATCTGGTTAATAAAAAAATAAATAAAAACCTTCTCTTGGCCACAAAAAGTTGTAAGCTACATGCAACAGATTAAAAAAAAAAAAAGAAAGAAAGAAAAAGAAAAAGAAAATGAAAGCCACTAAACAGAACACTACTTTCCCCTTAGGCTGAAATAATTGTTTGCATTACAATTCCTCCCTCCCTCCCTCCCCTCCTCCCTTCCTTCCTTCCTCTCCTCCCTTCCTTCTCCTTCCTTCCTTCCTTCCTTCCTTCCTTCCTTCCTTCCTTGCTTCCTTCCATTCTCCTCCTCCTCCTTCTTCTTCCCTCTCTCTTTCTCTCTTTCTCTCCCTCCCTCCCTCCCTCTCTCACTCTCCCTTTTCCATCTTTAGACAGCGTCCAAGTTTACATCCTCAAGATTAAGCTGCTTGGACTTTTTCCAAATTATATGCAGAAGTTTAACCAATTTCAAAACTACAGTGACATAAGGAAATGTGTAAAGCATATGATATATGCAGAAAAAGATAAAGTCTCAATGTGCTGGTGTGGGGGTTAAGTGTTCAGGTAGGTGCATTCCACAGTATGCTCAGCCAAAGAATGATGAAGGCACCCAAGGGACAAAGAATGAACCTGTTTGTATCCCCAGTGGCTTTAATAATTGGGAGTCAAAGACGGTACTCTTCTTGCTCTTAGTAATTATGTTAAAGAGCAGTGTTAGCAGGAGAAAAGCAGTGACTACCCAGTGGAGGCACAATAGGAGGCAATGGAAAATAGATACAAGAAGCAAGGTCTCCAGGGGCAGTATTTTCTATTTGCTGAGCTACAGACTCACAACTGATAATGCAAGTTGTAATTAATATAAAAGCAGGAGACAATATGGGGAGAACTTGTAGTTGTGGGGCCACATGAGATCACTCTACCACCCTCCTCTGTTTCTCATTTCCACACAACTTTCCCTAGAAAACACAATTCTGCCAGTATTTTCTTCCTTGAAAGTTAAAAAAAAAAAAAAAAAACTAATTTAGCACCATAACTGAATTTTGTTAAATCTAGGAAAGTACATACAGAGGACAGGAGTCTCTGAGATGAGGAAGCATATGATATCATCATGTGGAGATTACAGATTACAGGAGTGGAAATGGTAACATTCAACACCATTATTGTGTGGGTGGTAGTAGGAAATTTCTTATAAGATAACAGATATAACTAGTCCTGGTGAACTGGTGGTCATCCCCTGCAGAATTCCAGGTTCTACACAGCTTTGTGATGCTTTCATTATGAAAGAACAATGGAGTTATATTTATAAAGATATCCAAATCACAGCAAAACTAGGTGAGGAAGTGAAATGAATTTGCTTTGTGTAAGTATTCCCAGCTCCAATCATCTGAAATTCATCATAAATCCCAAATCAAAGGTAATTCAGTGGCTATAGGATAAAGGAGAGAACTTTAGGCTGGAATTAGGACTCCAAAGTGCCACTTTTAACTGAGCATATAACTTTTAACAAATGATGTTATTCATTTTTCTTTAAAACCAAGAAGTTAGACAACCTAATCCCTAAGGTCACTTTCATTTTTTGTTTTATTACAACAAAAAAGTTCAAGAATTTGATTTTCTAGAACCAATATAACTAAAAAATGATAAATGATAACAAGTTAAAATGATATATGAGTTTGAAAGTTAAAGTAAGTAGAAAGCAATAGTAAGTAAATATAAATATCTTCAAATAAAGAAACACAGCATGAAAGACTAATGACAAAATAAACATGATATTCAATGACATTCTCCATAAACAACAAAGCCAAGACATGCGTCTGTCAATACATGTAATTAACAGTTACAGGTGACTTCATGATACTTTATTCTTAATTAAGTCATAATTAAAATTATCTTTCAAAATAAAATAAGACTCCTATAATGGGGAGTCCCCTTGAAAAAGAAATGTTGGCATTTCAACTAAATCCTATAGTTAACATAAGAACTCAGGAGAACTTGGGTGTGTTTTCAGAATATAGACTCACTGTTTGAAAATGTAAATAGAGTCTGGTTCTCTTCTCTAATCTTTTCACTGCTACCCTTACACTAAGTTTTGGAAATTATGTGAGTAATTGTCAGGGAAGTAGGGAAGTGTTCTCTGAACAAATTATTTTCCCACTAAATGGAGCAACTTTTAGAGAAGATAGATACTTCTGGGATTGGTATACTGGCATGTTACCTCTTACAGTTTTGAACTGGTTTGGGATTTGCCACTGAACATTCAGATTGAAACAATCTGGGATGTTTTAAACATAGAAATTTTGATCTGATAGTGAATATAACTACTAAGCAGCACTTTAATTTTATCTCTTCACAGTCAAGGGTAAACCTACTGTAACTCAATGAGTTAAATAATACCATTATACTTGCTGAGAAATTGACAGAAAAACTATCAACCACCAGAAATGATGCAGCAACAAATGTAACAGTAACAACAGGGAAACCATGCTTCCAGCAGCATCACCTTGAATTGGTACAGGAGCTAGTAGACAGAACTTTTCCAAAATGAGGAAACTTTTCCCCAAGAGGCCTTGAATCACACAATTTAAGGTCTAATCTTCCCCTAGAATTCAGAAAGTATCTAGGAATAAGTTATTTACATCACTAATATTATCATCAACTTTCTCTATGTTGCTAACATACTCTAATTTTTTAAGTAGTAATAGAATTTATCTATAAATACTTTACTGTATCTGTTAGGAAACAAGGTTCTGGGGATTTTCCCTCTCTTGCTGAGACCATTTTTAAAAACTGCTTTGATATAAATAAACTTGACATATTTGGAGATGCAGGGGTAGACACAAGCATCATTTATAAATTGCAGTTTTCAACACACAGAAATTAAAATGAATTTTCTTTTATTTAACCAGGTCAATTTTAAAGTATCTGTCATAAACTATTAATAAATAAAATCATATTTCCTTATATATCATGTTTCAAAAAATAAAATATATTTGTTATAAACATTAATTCTGAAAAAAGTTTAGCTGGACATAGGCCAGATAAATAGAACTAAGCTCAAAAAATGTACTTCAAACAAATATATAGTTATTTGTATAAATTTGAACTCAAAACAGGAAGATGCATTTCATTTGTTTGCTTGACCTAGAATTATATATAGTTGATTATGTGGATATCAACTACTATTTAGAAATAATACAGACTAGGAAAAATATGACTACTGCCACAACCATTTTCTAGTTGAAACTTAAAAAAACAAAAGAATTGGTTTCTTGACATGTTTATTTTAAACATGATAAATCTGAATATCTGAGAAACAACATGAACTGCAGCTGGAAAAGGGACTTCAATTCTTTTTCATCATCATTATCTCCCCCAGTATTACAGAAAATACTGTAATAGCACTTTGCTAACTACAGCAATTACTCTTATGAAGACTATAAAATAAAACATAGTATAATATTAAAACTATAAGCCCACATTTTGGGTTGTAACAAAATATTACCACACATTTTATTTTCTGTCTAATTCATAAGTCTCTTTTATCATTATTTCCACCACATTTCAATAATAAATGAACAAGTTCAGTATTTTCACTGAACATAACATATGGAAGGTAAGGAATTTGTTGTCTTCTTTTTAAATGTATGTACCTTACATCAGATTATTTACATAAATATATGAAATGTGAATCAGCATGACAACAGCCTAATTTACTAAATAATGGTAAATAAAAGTCTGCCAAAAGATTTGTTTTTAAGTCATTTGTATCAGTTACTTTTATCCATTTCTGTTTTGGTATTTCTTATAAAGAAAACAGAAAGCTATTTTGGTACCTAGTATTTTTGTTTTCCACTACACATACACAAAATTATGCACTTATTATTTTTTTCTATTTTTCACTCTCTGCTTGTTCCTTACACACACACACACACACACACACACACACACACACACACACACACACTGTAGCTTGATACCACTTAATAAGGATAGAGGTGTATATGTTTTTGGGGTGTCAAACAGCTGTCACAAACTGTCACCTCCACAAGAGAAACCTTGGCACACAACAAATTAACTACACTTCTTTTTAGCTGTCATTATTCATAGCCAATAAGTTGAAATGCTCTCAGCATTTCATGTGCAAATAAAACCACTAGGAAGTACAGTAGATCAGAATAGTGGGCCAACAGATAAAGCAGAGAAAACAACATGCTGTCTTGGTCCTTCTGAAGTGGTTCATCATCACCCCTGCACCAGTGGGCACCAAATGAGATATAGCCTGGAGCAATGTATTAAATATGCATATCAAAGAAAATGAAAAAAATAAACCCAGAGTTTCACATTGGGCACATTTACATACTGAAAACACCTCACTGATACCACTTGCAGGTAGTGGTTCTGTGGTCTTTTCTCTTTTTATTTTCAACTGGGGCACTGAAGAAGGATGCACTTGCAAAAGAGATTGGAACATAAGAGCATGCAGTTTGTATGAGGAGACCTGGAGGTGAATGCAACCCATATTAGTATAAAATTATCAAAACTGGTGAAAACTCTCTAAGATTTCCGCTCACCTAAGGTGGGAGTTTCAAGTCTATGGTAAATACCATCACTGCCTGTTTGGTATGCTGAGGGGAGCACACAATTACTTCCTTTCAAAGCAAATGACAAGGTGGACTGATTAAAAATGTTATAGCTCAAATCTTTGGGAAACAAGAGACCTTAAATGATGATGCCCAATGAGGTGGCAATTCCTCGTGGGTTCAAAAATATATGTAATCATATCTACTTAAGGGGAGACCTATAATTAGGGCACCAAATAATACAACTTACTCTTTGATGTAAAGATGATGACTGTTAAATTATTAAAGCACTGTCCTCTTAGGTGCAATTTCTTGAGTGTAATTTAAATACTACAGTAGTTTTGCACATTGGCATTATCTATTTGCCCATATTTCAGGCAGCTTCCTTGATCCTGTCTCCTCTCTGTAGTTGTCAGCATGTTCTGGCTCCACACATTGACTTAGAAAATAGTTACCAAGAAACTATTCTGGAAAATCAAGTATTTGATAACCAAATATTTGATATGCAGACAACTGAGAACCTTTTAGAGTACAAACCAGGGAACTCATCCCTTCATAATCCTTTAAGACTGCAAAATGCATCTGACCATCCTTAGGAACAGAAAACAATGAAAAGTAAAAAACAAGATTCTCTAGCTTATATAATGTCACATCTCCTGGACCCCAGTCACATATCATGCAGCCACACACCAACAAATAAACTTGCTGGAGTTGCTGCAACTGTTATACCCTTTTGGTTTCAGTTAATATACACCCAAGGCCTCCAAAAAGTTTTCCCCCCATCAAGATGGGAAAAAGCCAAAAGTACAGATAGGCACAGAACCTCTCAGTACCACAGCAATTATTCTATCTCAGAATTGGACATTGAGACTGAGGGGTTTTTGTTTTGTTTTTGTTTTTAACTTTTGTTCTTTGGTTGGCTTTCCATATAGCACAAAGACTAATCATAAAAAAATTTGGTGACTGAAAATTTTTGTTAAGGTAGGCAAAGAGTCCCTCCCTCAGTGGAGGTTTTTTTTTTTTTTTTTTTTTTTTTTTTAGTCTCCAAGCAGTTCAACTCACATAACACCTAGGAATGGGTAATGGTGGTGGTGGTGGTGGCGGTGGTGGTGGTGGTTGTACCGACAGCCGTCAAGCCTCAGTACCTGTTTTAACTCCACAGAACATTAATTTTCTATTTCAGCCATGAGGTTATTAGAATGGAGCCTGTATCACTGAGGTTGTGAGTTCAATTGAAGGCAATGTATAAAAATACCTTGCCCCAGACCCCCACTCTTGAGTCCCTATAAATAAATTACTGTTCATACCCACTCTTTAACCTCACCACTCTCCCTTCCTACCAGCTGAAATCTTTCTTCTCTTTGCTTCTCTTTCAAATTTTCAATCTCACTACACGTTTTTTTTTTTTTTTTTTTTGTAAAGCATCAGGCTTACTAGAGTGGTTCCAAAATAGGATTAAAAACAGAGAAAATAGGAGAATTCTCTCTTTCTACTACCACCACCAACAACAACAATAACAACAACAACAACAACAACACACACACACACACACACACACACACACACACACCACTATTATTCCTTATAATATTCTCTGGCCTCATTCACCAACTGTTAAAGTGTTAAAATCCAACCACTAACCTATGGTGACTCAATCACAGTTCCCTTCAGCTCTCTGTATTACATCGCTAATAATTGTTTCATCAAGGTTACTGTCTTTTATTGTGAAGACGCTTCAGGCACTTGGCAATAAGTCCATATTCTGACAATAAGTTTCTAAAGAGGAAATGCTTAGAGAGTTGCAGTGTGTTCAACTCTTTCTTTTATTTCAAAGGCAGTGCAGGGTTGCCAATAGTCCTCAGAATTGTCATCTCCTTACTCAACCTCCCTTCCAGTTCCCTCTCTTTTCCCTCAGTCTTCTCTCTCCTCCCCAACCAGTTCAATTTTGAGTGCCCCCCACCCCCTTCCGCACTGCTGATATGAGTTGAGACAGCAGAAAAGGCAGCAGTTACCATATCAGACAATAGCTCACACAGTCTCTAAATGCAGGAAACTTTGTACATTAAGAACACAAATCACTCTATCAACTCCCTGGTGTTTTTCTCCTCTCTCTCTCCCTCTCTCTCTCTCTCTCTCTCTCTCTCTCTCTCTCTCTCTCCCTCCCTCCCTCCCTCCCTACCTCCCTCCCTCTCTCTTTTTGTCTCTCTCAACATAAATATGGAAGGGGAGAATAAGACTAAAAAGAAACAGAAACAGGTGAAAGACATGGCAAAGATAGTGAGCAAGGGAGCACAGAATACCCAGAGACCAAATCATTTCAAAAGAAAACATAGTGTTCAGTAATCCTACCAGTTTTTGTTTGTTTGTTTGTTTTTAACGCTAACCAGTAAGCTTAGAAGAATGCCAGAGGCACACAGACTCACATGGTCAGCAAGATTTGTGGAGGAACCTGAAAGTTCTTCGTGGTCTGACTTGGAGCTGCCGTCTCTTTCATCAATGACAAGGTCGATGGGCATTTTCCCCTTCAAACAGCTAATGTACCGGTGGCAGAAGTTATCACACAGTTCGTGGACCTATAAGGAGGGGCAGTGTGGAGGGTTCAGCTTCTGTTGATCTGATCTGTTCTATTTTATGTGGGTGTGGGGGGAGTGGGCATCAGACTGCTACAAGGTGACATTTGGAAAGAGAAGCCTTGTAGTCTCTTCCCAACTAACTAATTAATGGCTAAATAGTTGAAGGCAAGGAAACAATAGGGCAATTGTTGCAGAAGATATTATTCTCCAGAGACTTCCCTGAGCAACAAGTTACAAGAATACTAGAAGAAACAGAAGTAGGAATAACTGGATTGAGACTGGGAGATACGGGAAGGAAAAAAAAAATCCCATTTGATGATAACATCACAATGTTAGAATGCTGGGCCTGGGAAGTGCATTAGCATCTGCCATTCAATAAGCCAGGAGTTGTGTCTGTTTCCCAGGGTAAGGGATTGAGCTGCAGAGCTAAGTAAAGAAGCCCCAGTGAGGATGGTGTCTAGTGCTTCCATCTAAAGCAAGTTCTGGGCCCACTGTAATGGTAAGAGGAGCTAATAGAGATGCCAGCAAGCTGAATGTTCACCAACACAAATGCTTAGCTGAATTTCAAAAATAATCCCTAGTGCCTGAGGAAAGAAGGGGGAAGAGGAGGCTACTTTAAATGACAAGGCTGCCCTGATTTGCCCATCTATCTGAATCTCAAAGTAGAGGAGCCACTTAAAGGAATGGTCACATGTGGATCCAAATCCCCAGGTGTTCAATTCCTTTAATTTAGAAGTTTGCTTTTAAAAGAATATCCCAACTGACTAGGAAAGGGAAGGGACAAATTCAAAGTAGGAATTCTCATTCTCAGCTTACCTTTTCTAACTCCAAAAGGTGAAACCTTAATACTTGTATTGCTTGTATCATCTGAAAGAAAATTTTAGAGTATGGGTTTAAGGCTCTATGGCTGCTGGGAGGTTCCGATTAGGGGCAGTAGTGAGAGAACTGTATCGGAACAAAAACTAAGCAGGTGGGTAGGCCAAACCCACACATCAAGAAATCATCAGCAAAACCCAAGGGGTTTCTGAATGTGCCTGCCTCCTAGGCCAAGGGGTAGGAAAACCCGACCTGCACCAAAGCGAGTTAATATCTGTTCCCCTTGGTTTCCGGAGGCTATTTGCAAGGTCTAAATTTTTCTAGGGTCAGGCCTCGTTCCTCAGACCGAGTTGTCTTCAACCATCCCCTCCCCTCGACCTCAGGCCAATTAAAAAAGAAAAAGGAAGTCGCTGAGAGAGAGAGGGAGAGAGAAAGAGAGAGAGAGAGAGAGAGAGAGAGAGCGCTTTATAGAACCTCACACTCTAAAGAAGGGAATGCTTCAGTTGAATGGTGAGGCAAGGCCTTTGAAAGAGGATTTAAGTACTTTTAATATTGAAATCGGGTAAATTAGCAAGAGAATCCCACCTAAAAGTGGCCTGCGCCCCCACAAGGGCCCCACCACCCAGTTCCCCACCTCCAGGGTCCGCCCACCGCAGCGCCAGCTCTGACTTCCTCGGCGTTAGCTGGCGGAGGCTCCACCGCCTGCGCTGCCCAGGCAAACAGAGGAAATAACTCACTTCTCGCAGCCTCACTCCGGAGGCGGAGAACTGGGAGCCATCCTCCGCTAGAGCCCTCAGCACTGAGCCCCGGGCTTCAGACTCCAGGTCTCCCCGAAGCCCAGCCCTCCACCCACCCCCTGCTCCGTGGCGGGGCTTCTAAACTCTCCCGTCCCTCCCTGGATCTTCTGGGCTCCAGAGGAGCTGTATTTGAATCCTCTTCTATCCCTACCCCAAGCTCCTGAAGAACGTGGGTGCTCCTGGGCAAGGGGGTTGGGGCTGGGCTCTGGGGAAGGGATAGAGAAAAACAGTGACCCTTACCAAATTGTCCAGTTCTGGGTTTGAGGAAAAAAGTGGCTTTTCTGCACGAACCTAGAGATACAAGGAAAGTGAACATGAATTACCAGGCTATTAAAAGAAGTGGAACACTGTCGCCTACTTAACTAAATTGTATGAACCGGGTCCGCTGAAGGGCAGCAAAGGAGCAGAGCAGTTGGGGCTTCCGTCAAAGACAGGAAACCAACCAGTACCTGAAATTATTGGGCTTTCCCAAAGGATCTGAGCCTTCTTATCCTGGCCCCATTAAGGGGGTACCTGGCTTCAAACTGTACCCTGTAGGCTGGGCCTTTCTTGACGCTCAAGCAACTCTAAGGACACCCCCCTGGTCCTGATGGGGTGGGGGTAGCCTGGGACGCTCAGGCTCCCTCACCTCCGCACCCAGACACACAGCCCCAAGAGGCGCCCAGCTTCCTTCACTCCAGGGCAGTCTCGGGGCCCTGGCAGCCCCTTGTCCCCAATTCTTATCCAAGTAGCTGCAGGCAGGAGAAAAGGCCAAGCCCCAGATTAGGAATAGGTCAACTTTAATTTGAAGGTCGAGTCCCCGTATTCCTGGTTGAGGAGGGGTGGGGGGGTGACAAACACCCTTATTTATCTCTGCTTCCAATTCGCCTCCAGGCTCAGGGATGGATGGACAGGAGGCGCCGAGAGTGCGGAATGGGCCAGAGGAACAGATCGGGTGTCCCAGCCTTTTCCTCCCCTTTCTTGTAGAGCTCACAGGAAAAGGGAGGAGGGGTAGTGGAGAGGGAGCAGGAGGGTGAGTGGGTCAAGAAGGTCTGACCTGCTTTGCGAAGACCGCGATGTCCTCATTGAAGGAGTCCGAGGAGCACACATCCCCGCCGGCCACTCCGGGTTCCCGGGGAGTGCAGGTCGCCAGCTCGCACTTCTCAAAGACCAGAGCTAACAGAGGAAACAACGGGTGCCTAACGGGCAGCGCCACACAGAGACACACACACAGAGACGGGGTGCAGAGGGGAAGGAGCAAGAACTGTAATCAACAAGTTTGGAGGGATTTGGATTCCTTCCTTTTACACAACAAGTACGCACACATTGCAATTCACAACCCTTCCTCTCTCTGCCTGATCAGCCTAAGCCAGAAACAGAAAGGAAAAATCAAGCTTTGCCTTTTTTCTAAGTCTAGGATTCCCTGTATCTTGGCCTAGTAGCCCCCAGCCACCTTTGCTCCCTCCAAGAAACTAGAGCTCAGCAGGCACACAGTGAAACCTACAATGGGCTGGTCAGGTGCCTGAACCCTACATGAAATTCAGCCTGTTGGGGTGAAACCTCCAAGCAACTCTGGCAGCCCTGAGCCTGGAGTTCATCCCCACTCCACTCCTCACAGAGGCCAGGGGAACCAGCCACCCCTGTGACCCAGCCCTGACCTCCCAAGAAAGAAACATTCTGCCAGACCTCCCAAGGAAGACATATTCTGTGAAATCAAAAATTGCTTTAATTTTATGTTTTCCTGTGCATCTCAGACAAGGCCCAAGGGCTCACCTTACACACACACACACACACACACACACACACACACACACACAAAGTGATATTTGCTCAATTTCAGAGTTTGTGCTCTTCTAACCTCTTTATCCTCCTGCCTTATAAACTTGTTTGTTCTACTTCCAGTAATGTCTGTGGGCGGAAAGGGGTGGGGGGGGCAAAAATAATAGAAATATGCAAGCTAAAGAGCTGCCTTCCAAAGGCCACTTTTCTCCCAGTGTTGCAGAGGCAAATAAATAAATGAATAAATAAATAAATAAACTTGAGCATTAAAACTTGGAAGCCAAAGTGTGTGTCTGCCCTTTGTGTTCCTCTAGGTGGTGGGGCTCCACTCCAGGATACTGGCGGCCTCTGGCTACAGACTCAGTTGCTGAGTTTCCACCCCCACCCCCAATCATCCGACTACCTACCCCCCCCCACCTACCTTCAGCTGGGAGAGTCCCGGGACAGAGGGGATGGAGCACAACCCCCCTCCCACCACCACTTTAACTCGAGTTCTCTCAGGATATAAAATAATTTCCAGCCTACCTCAACACCCCCCATACACATACATACACACACACACACACACACACACACACACACACACACACACACACCATCACCACCACCAGAGCGGCTCTTTCTGCAAGCTGCAGCCCTTTCCACCCCGCTGCACTTCAAGGTCTGCCCCCTTTATTTACAGAGAATTAAGAAGTGGGTGATTAGGATTTCCTGGCCGACAGAAGCAGCCCCATCCCTACTCAAGCTGCAGTTAGTGACTCCGGGACTTCTCCGTTGGAAACAGAAGGGGGGGGGGGGAGAAGAAGCAAAGCAAAACCAATAATAAAAAAACAAAGTTGCTCCGCCGCAGGAAACTTTCTCCCTGCCGAGGCCCCTGATAGGCAAGCCCTGGCCCCGAGTCCTTTGGCTGGGAATCTCGTCCTTGGAGACAAGGCCCTGGCAACACTCTGAGCTCGGGGGTCCCGGGGTGACTTGGCCGTGGCGGGGGAGGGGGAAGTGAGGGGGCATCGTGAAGGAAGTTCTATCTACCTGGGACTTACAAGCAAGGGGCAGAAAGTCAGCCCGCCCCCATCCCTCTTGGAGTGTCCTCTCCTAAAACAAGAGGCTTCCCCCTACTCCAAGCAGAGAGAACACCTCAATGAGTCTCCCACCGCCACCCCCGACCGCCAAAGAGACCGATTCACACTCGCGCTCACACTCACACAGGGTTTTGCTGGGTCGGGAGCGGCGGGGAGGTGGTTTACCCATAGATCGCGTCCTTGTCCCGCTTCAAGGCGTCGTTGACAGCGGATCCCATGCTGGCCGGCATAACATTGGGGTGCGGGGCGTGGGCGCCGTAGTGTTGGGTGGCGTGGAGCGGCGGCCCGTGGTTCAGGTGGTGAACCGGGGGGATCGGCCGCGGCGCGTGAGGGTCTCCGTACATGGATGCAGGCACCCCTACTCCATCCATCCCGCCGTAATGGGGCAGCTCATCGTACTGTCCGGACCCGGTGGAGGGGAGGAGGCCCGGGAGGAGTGATGGCAGGCGGGGTTGGAGAGTGGTGGAAAAAGCAGCGGAAAGTAGAAGAGAAGAATGGAAGGAGTGGGAAAGGGAGAGAGCAGAGAAGAGGAAAAGGGAAGGGAGAAGGGGGGTGCGCGCAAAAGAGAGCAGCGGAGCAGGGAGGGAGGAGGATTGAAAAAAAATAGAGAGATAAAAACAAAGTCAGAAAGAAGAAAAGTACAAGCACGAGTTGAACATTTAGAAACCAAATCAGCCGAAACAACGGAGTTGAAAGTTGTGTGTGTGTGTGTGTGTGTGTGTGTGTGTGTGTAATGAGAGTGGAGTGGGAGGGTATTTTCTTAAAAAAAACAAAACAAACAACCAAACAAACTGGCAAAATCATGAACCTAGAGCAGTGGCTAGAGAAGAGAGAGGGGCGGCGAGGCCCAGGGACCTAGGGGGGCCGGGGTGGTCTAGCTCCCGCTGCAGCCGGCAGAACCGCCTTGAGCTGAGCGAGGGAGAAGCTGCGGGGTTAGTGCAGAAAAAAGCAGCCCCGGATCCCACCCCTCACCCCCCTTCGCCTGCTCCAGAGGATCCAATAAATCAAAAGGCGAAATGAAACAAAATAAAGAGAAGGGAGGGAAAAAAAAAAACCCCGCGAATAATCAGGACGAGAAAGCCCAGGACCCGGGAAGACCAGTGCCTCCCCCGGGGCAGGGAGCAGAGGGGGTGGGGAGGGAAGAACGTGGAAGTTACCAGAAACATAATTTAGCAGCGGGTTCCCTGCGTCCTTGTCAATTTCAGAGACAAAACAAGCAGCCCCGGCTAGTCCTGGCGGCGGCGGCGCAGCGGCTGCGACAGCGCGGCCCCAGTGGTGGCCCCGGCGGCAGCGGCTTCTCTGCAGCCGGCGCCCGCCCCGAGCCGCGGAGCAACCGGAGCAGCGGCAGCAGCCGCGCGGCGGCGGCGGCGGCGGCAGCAGCAGCAGAACCCGAAGAGGGGGGGAATCGCGTGGCTGGGGTAAAAGCTGCAGCGAGGCGAAAGCGTGTAACAATTGCACACACAGACACACACGTACACACACACGCACACACATACACTCTATCACACACACACACCATTCACACGCACTCGCCACCCGCCAGCTCGCACAACGCTGGAACACGCGCGCCCAGACACGCACACACGCACGCACACACACTCGCACACACGCAGAGGCACGGGGGGGAAAAGAAGCCGATGAATAATTTTGCTGCTATTTTTTTTTTTTTTTAAATACTGGCGGCCATCATCAAGCAGCGAGCAGCGGCAGCAGCACTGAAGGGAGAGGAGACATCGGGACAGGCCCCTCTCAGGAGAGGATTTATATCTAGGTAAGTGTTGGAGATTTAAACCTACCCTTTGCGCCATCAGTCTGCGCTCCAATAAACTCCTGGATGTGTCGTATATTTAATATCCCAGTCCGGATAAAAAGTGATCTAGGCTGAAGATTCCTTTTTTTTTTTTCTTTCCAAACCAAGGAGACTTCTCCCAGTTCTCCACTGTGTTATTATTTTTTTTTAAGGGGAAAAAAAGCCCAGGCAAGACAACGAAGATTTTTTTTCTTGTAATATTTCTTCTTTTTCCTCTTCTTTCTCCTCCTCCTCCAGATCTTCCTCCTCCTCCTCTTCTTCCTCCTCCACTACCTCCTCCTCCCCTTCCCCTCCTCCTCCACCTTGGTCCTCCTTTCCCCCTCTTTTCCTTCTCTTTCCCTCAGTTGGAAAAAAAAAAAGAAAGAAAGAAAAAGAAAAGAAAGAAAAATAATAAGAAAAAAATTGTCAGGCCCCCGAACTGAAGGTTACGATCGGCCCGTCAGCAGCCCACATGTAACCGAACTGTCGTGTTTCATGGCTTTTTGCCACTCCAGCTGTCAATCAAAGCCCGGAATGTCAAGGTAGTGAATGAATGATGGTTGATGATGATGAAGAGGAGGAATCTTTCAGAACCGTTTTTTTTTTTCTTCCAATAAAACTCCGCGAGGGGTTTCTGCTTCTTGGATTTTTTTCTCCCCTCCCCCCTATCAGCTTTGCCCCCGCGTCATCTATAATACGATTCTCTCTCTTTTAAGTATCATTCAAAGAAAGGAGGGGGGGCAATCCAGAAAAAATGAACAGTTTGTAAAAAAAAAAAAATTGGACTTCCTCCCCCCCCTCCCTTCCCTGGTAGGTATTTTGTCTCTCCCTGTCTCTTGCTCGTTCCTTTCTCTCTCTCTCTCTCTCTCTCTCTCTCTCTCTCTCTCGCTCTCTCGCTCTCTCGCTCTCTTTCTCTCTCTGGGAGATGAGTGAGTGTCAGTAGGTGTTGGCAGGTTGGCTGCTGCCTGGCTTATAGAAGAGCCTCAGTTTGGCGGCGCGGGTCGGCGGCGGGAGAACGAAATGACGGAACCCGGAAGTCGTGGTGGCCATAGCCCGTGGCGGAGCGGAGACACATCCCCGGAGCTGGGAGCGGGAGCGAGGAGGAACGCGCGGCGCCGGGCCTCTGAGATGCAGCGAGTGCGGTCCGCGGGCCGGGGCTGGGGGGGCGGGGTTAGCGGGGGGGCGGGCGGGGGAGGGGAGGCCGTCGCGGAGCCGACCGGAGCAAATCAGCGAGCCGGCTCCTCGGTGAGGATGGCGGGGGAGGAGGAGGAAGAGGAGAGAGAGAAAGAGAGAGACAGACACAGAGAGAGAGACTGAGAAAGAGAGAGAGATTGAGAGAGAACCAGAGTGTGTTTGTGCGCGCGCGCTCATGGACGCGCACGCAGGGCCGGCTAGGGGAAAGAGAGAGGGAGAGAGAGAATGAAGAGGTCAGGGAGAGCTCAGAGAGGAAAACTGCAGGAAACCACAGGGAAAGTACGGTACTGCCTCAGGTTTTTGTTTGTGTTTTTGTTTTCCTCTCTTTCCTTTCTGTAACTTCTAGTTTGTGTTCCCACCACTCCGGGCTCTTAGGCTAGCAGGGTCTCGTCCGGGACCTTAAGCTCAGCGCTCTGGCTTTTGTTCCTTTTAATTCCTTCGGTCCCCCTGTGTCCCACTCCGCGCCCGAGGCTCTCTGCTAAAATCTTGGGCTGCAGCTCTGAGGACTGCACCCCCGCCAGGGTGGAGGGTGTATTTTTTTTTTTCTGTTTTGATTGGGGGGCGTTGAAAATGTTACTTTCTTCCCTGCAGCTCCAGAACCCTTGTTGTCAATACTCTTGTAAAACCCCCCCCCCCATGAGAAGAGAACAACTTAATTCAGAGAACAGTCTAAGAGCGGTGCGAATGAGGGTCACCCTCAGAGAGTTTGGGGGAACCTCGGTGGGATGGATCGGGAGGAAGAAAGTTGGGAGGGAGTTAGTGGAGTGATGTTTTCTGCTGTCTACCGGGATGTGTGATCGCGGGCCCCACGGCTGTGCGCCTCTGGAACGGATCTCACAGAGTGCTGGGAAGCACCAGGCAGGGTACCGGAGAGACGGCGAGGAAAGGAAGGGAGTCGTGCGGAGAGAAGATGCCCTGCGAGGAGGCTGGTCTACTAGTCCGAGTCCAGCTCCGCCGCGGCTGCACCGGAGGGCAGAGGCCCGGAGGCGCTGTCCTGCTGGCTAATGGCTGCGAGATTGACACAGGGCCATACGCGGGATGGAGGAGAAGGGGTAGACTTTCAAGGAACCCCCACTCACCCAAGAAAAGGAAGAGGAGGAGGGTGGGGCTGGGGAGGAAGGTAACGACGCCATCGGGCTTGTTTGGAAAAGTTGTTCCGGCTAGTCTCTCGCCCAATCCCTGGCCCCAGCTGCACCCCAAGTCTCACTTCGGCGCCGCGGGCTTCCCGGAGGCGGCGCGTCAATCACTCGGCGCCTGGGGATGGGGGCGGAGCTAGGTTTCCCCACCGCCCCCCGGCTCGGGGCTTGGAGTCCACCCTGCACTCCAAGCGCTCCCCTAACCTAACTCCTAGCTCTAGCTCTCACTCTCGCCGGGGCTCCCAGTTCCCGGGCCCGAAAGAGTCCAGAACAAGCTGTTTCTCAACTGCCTCCCCCTGCTCAAACTTTTGGAGAATAAAAAAGTAGCTCCACTCTGCGCGTGGCTTTGACCCGGCCTCGTGGGAGGGTGGGAGACGCAAAGAAAATAAAGTACAGAGGCGTGTGTGGAGAGAGAGAGAGAGAGATGGACTTTTCATATGAAATTTTGGACACCCTCCCCCCCGCGCTACTTCTCCTATAGCATCTTATTTGCTTCCTCGTTCAACTGGGTTCCAAGTGTAGCCTGCAGTGAGCGCCTCCAAACTGCCAAGCGGGAGAAATCTGGCCCGGTTTTAATAGGACTGGGGAATGAACTCCGGAGCTCAATAAAGTCCTCCAAAAATGATGAATGACTGAGCACCTGTGATGATGATAGTGATTACCGGAGCAATTAAACAGTTTGATTAAATGAACCATCATAACAATGATGTCTGCGGGAAACCGGCCCTCGCTTATAAGAGTATGCAGAGGGTCTCGCGGAAAGGAAGGCAAGGGGAGCGAGGCGCCCCGGAGAGGGGCTGCGGCCCAGCGCGCTGTTGGCCAGAGTGGTCAGAGCTGGGACGGCCGACGCGTGGAGCTGCGGGGAGGACCCTCTCACTCAGGTTTGCAGCCACTCATGCTGGGCTTCCAGCCGCCAAGAGCAGACGGGTCTGAAATCTGCAGGTAGGGAGAAGGAAACTTCCCCCTTCATCTCTTCAGCTTTTTTTTTTTTTAATTCCCCTAGTTCTGCAAGGTTAAGATCATCCTTACTTGTTGCTGAGTTGCTTATGCACCTATCAGAAAAGGTGAGTTAAAGAAAAGACAAAAATAAAAAGAGAAAGAAAGGTTAAGAACAATTTGACTTCCAGTATTAGATTTACAGCCTTACAGCCGGGAGTGAGAATGAAAGAGAGGGAGAGAGGAAGAGAGAGAGAGAGAGAGAGAGAGAGAGAGAGACCAAGCAAGGTGTTGCTGCAGATAGGTTTCAGCTTGGTCTAAATCTTGATAAAGGTGGATCCAAATTTCCCTAGCAGTGTAGCTGACTGAAGTTTACGCCCAGTTTTTACTTTTCCAGTGCTTCTTATTTTCAAGATCACATATTAATTATCACCAATGGAATTGTCGCAGTTTAAAATAATCTGTTCAGTTAAGAGTCAGTTATTTTTCTTTTAAAAAGGAAGCCCCATGTCCTTCACAAAGGTTTATTTTGTAAAGATCAACTTGCAGTCTTGCTCAAGCTTTGCATCCAGAGTTTAAACTTCCAATTTTGCTACCTTCTGTTTAGTGTGCCACTGCATTTCGGGCGAGCTGAGTTATTAAATACTCCACAGTCTTTATTTAGAAAACCTTCACAGTTATTTAAAGAATGTTCTTCTGCAGATGGTGAATATAAGCAAAATTATTTCAGACCAATTGTGATTTATATCTCTTTGATTTTTAAATTAATGAAGGGTTGTTTACACCAGAGTAATTTAGGGGTCTGCAAAAGGGGGGTCTAAATTCTATTCTAATAAGTTATTCTTTCTCTAGGCAATGCAAAGCGTTTTTTTTTTAAACCTGAGTTCCTTTCTTCTTTCTAATATTCTGTAAATTCTGTCACAATTGAAGGGAAGGGAAAGAGAAATGGGACCTTTTAAGATATAAGCAAAGAAAAATAAAGGAACCAGACTTAATATCAGATACTTTAGTTAAGTAGTATGACTGTTAAGAGTGAATTTCTCCTGGATTAAAGCCTGTCATTTCTAAAACCCAGAATTTACAGAGAGAGAGAGAGAGAGAGAGAGAGAGAGAGACTGATCAGAGAGTCTCCTCTTACCCAGTGGCATGTCATCTCTGAAAGTTAGTTTAAAATGCCATTATCACAGTACAATAGATTACACATCAGCTCAAGCCAGAGTTGATTCAGGTATCTGTTTTGGGCCGAGCTGATAAATTCAATGGACCTCTAATTGCCATCTTGCTGTTTTATTAATAGAGCTAAGGAAAACACTTACTTCTTAGTGTTGCCCATCCCTAGCTCCAATGTTGCAGCTCCACTGAAGTGATTATAGAGCAATGGAGTTAAACACACTTTATGGTGTCTAGCCTGATAATACAGTATTTGTGTCCCATTCTGACCCTCCATCATGCTAGCATCAAGGCTGCCAAACTCATGGTTCTTCCACATTTGGTGTGAAAGAAAAGTAGGTGGTGCAGGTCCTGGAGACTGGTTGGAGTTGAATGTCCAAAGAGGTGGCATACACCTCCATCACCAGTCAGCTCTTTTTGCCCAGGCTGGAAATGGTTTTAACAGGCAGTAAAATTTCATCTTGTGGTGTCAAATTGGGGTCATTTGGGGGTTAGAGTTCTCAGTGTCCAAGAGGAGCTGTCCAGCTGTGTGGGGACTCATTAACTGCAAAAGATCGGTTTCAGTAAAAACAATTTAAAGACAATCAGAAAGCTAAAGACCCTCTACAAATTGCGTTTTACAAGGGCCCCCAGAACAGATATGGATGCTGAGACCTATTTCTTCAGAATCTCCGGCTAGATACTTAGGTCCAAAGAGGGGGTGGAGGCAATGCATTAAAAAAAAATAATAATAATAAGAGAGGTGAAAAGGAGGGGAGGGACCTGATCTGGTGGAGTGAATGGGACAGAGAATCAGCCTCTCAAATTTGAAAGTCTGTTTTTAATCAGTTCTTTCTTATTGAAGCATCCTCAAGCTTCTTTAACTTTTAAAAAATTTGCTTTAAAGTGGAGTGCTATCATAGATAATGTTTTAAAAATTTAGAATAATTGAATTTTGCTATAGTTATTTAATCTAAAGAGCATTGACTTAATGGAGAATAATTTACAGTAAGCGATTATGAACCGCAATGCTATTTTAGGGTAATTTTGTCCACCTTACTTAAGGACTCTGTGTACCTGTTCCTTTTCATCTTTTTCTTTTTCTTGAAAGTTATAGAAGTAACTTCAAATTGGTCGTAAGTGTTAATCTGCGTATTAAGAGGACTGGGTTTAAATCCTTTTTGTCTTCTTTACAACAGTTAGAACAATTGATGCCTTGCTGGAGGAACAAATAAGTTCAACCTTAATCTTATTTGTAACTTTAGTTAATGTTTTGAATCAGAGTATTTTGAATTAAGCAGATTTTTGACTTTACAAGGTTAATTTTTATGTGTGGGGGTTTGTGTTACTGGGCAGGGAAAAGACAACTCTTTTGGGGAAAAGTGAGGTAGCAGGAGAGTGCTTTATTTTATTTTATTTTATTTTATTTTTAATGAGAAGCTAGGTGTGGATTATGCTAGGGGATCTAAGAGTAAACCAAATTTAAAAAATAAAGTATTATTTGAGAGATGGCATCTTTCTTGCATTGCTGAAGAAAACTGATAAAGATGTTTTGTTCTTCCTCTGGACTCCATCTCTGTTACTGTTACTCCACTTTTTTTTTCTATCTGGTGCACTGTTTTTTTGGGGTGGGGTACTGAATAAAATAGTGAATTTGCATTGTTTAGAATTCTTTTCTTCAAGCTTTCTGGGGTGCTTAGAAGCTATTCTTCCAGTAGTTTGATTGCGGCTTTGCAGAAACAGTCCTGAGCCCTGTATGGCTAGGACAAAGAGAGACACTCCTGCTTCAGACCTTGGGGCTGACAAATGGATTTTCTTATATACTTTTTTATTTGGCATTCCCAATAACATGTTTCTACTCCCCCCCACCCTGATACACATGCAGCCATCTAGTTCTTAAAAAAAAAAAAAAAAATCTCTTCTGTAAACCTCCACTCATTCCTGTGAACTGTTCTTGACCTTCCCAGCGTGTCTCCAGCAGTTCTCCAAGTTGGAGGAAGAAAAATTCTGTTTGTTTGCTTACCTGTTAACTTTGCCACTGGCTTCCTAGAAAAGGTCTAGAGAGGAAAGGCTAGTTTGTAGGTTGGTGAAGTTATTCTGCAGTGAGGTTTTCTACAACATTCCCCTCCCCAATATTTGTTTTTCATAAGTAAAATGGGGTGGGAATCATTGCACTTTCTCCCTTTGGCCCTCACTGCTCTTTACTCCTGATTTTTGCTGCTTCTTCAGCGCTCAGAAGCAAAGTGTTTCAATAAATAGCCCTCTAGCGCTATCTGGCGGGACTCCAAATGCGAAGTGCGCTGGCTCTTTTCAGCCTAGGGCTCCATCCAGAGCTCCCTGACTTCCTAGCTCCCTTCCCATCTTCTTCCCTCCTTCCCTCTCTCCCACCCCCACTTTTTCTCTTCCTTTCTTTCATATTTCGGTGTCCTGATTTTTATATCATCCAATTGCTCCTTTCCTAGTCCCTCAACCCCACCCCATTTTCAACTCAGAGGGTTTGGCACAACCCTGTCTGAGACTGATGCCTTCGGATGCTTGGGCCAAGTACACCCGAAATAGGGGGTATTGTACCTCCTTAGCCACGAATAACATCATCTTGTAGCTTAACCCCAACTCACATCCCAGCGTCTCAGCCGAAGGGCTTTAAATTGCAGGTGCGAAGCTTGCAGGAAAGCTGTTGGACCCTAGAATCCTAGAATCCCAGCCATCCTAAGCCAGCTAAGTTTTAAGTCCTAAGACCAAGGCTTGGTGCAAATTAGACTAAGAGCTTTGGGAAAGACTTAGAGTTGGAGCACAAGCCGATCTCTCACAAACCCTAGCTGCCAGGGAGCCCCAATGTCTAATGGTCTGCTTGAAGCTGTGTATCCTGGACTGTGAGAGGATTAAAAATCAGTAAGTGTAATTCTCTTTGCCCCCTACCCAGCTCTACCACACCAAATGTGAGGGCAGTGAAAAATAATAAAAGGCGGGGTGGGGTGGGGGTGAGGGGTGGGTGGGTAGGAAAGCCTTATGGGATCCGCTAAAGCCTGTGGCAGAGGTCAGCTGTCATAGAGGGAAGGCAAGCTTGAGATTGCCCACTCCTTGCTATTCTTCCTAAGTTTTTCCACAGATTGGCCTCTTTTCATTTATGGATTTTTCTTCTTTATTTCTTCTTTTTATTTTATTTGTTTATTGTTTTAATTTTAAGTTGGTTGACTTAAAATCAGCAAGTTTGTGGGGAAGAGTCAGAGAAAGGATAAGGGTGAGGTGATTCAACTTTAACAGGATGCTGTGACCCATCATTTTAATACTCAGCATTGATTTATCACTCTGTGGCTGGCCAATTTTAAGTAAAAATGGGCCACAATTATTTAAATAAAAGTGGCCTGCAATTATGAATCTCTTAGATTTCTTATTTTCTGTCTTTCTCACACTCACACACTGCTCTGAGTCTTAGAAATCTTCATTCCTTTGAGATTTCTTCCATCTCATCGTTGAATCAGAGAAAAGGCTAGAGGCCAGGGGGAGAAGCAGACTTACTCAACTTTCTCCCCCTCAAATTTGACCATGTAAAGTAAAAAGAAGTTCCTAGTACAGACCCAGTCAGTGACTCCTTAAAGTGATGAGTGAGGGTATCTTAACAGTGCCAGTGACCACCAGACAACCCCCCCCCATTCCAAAATCCTCCTTCTTCCTCATGGCCTAGAAAAAAAAAATCAACGAAAAGGGGGAGGATTGATACAATCTTGGATTCTGTACCCTCCCAACTCTGAAGGGAGAAATAGTACCGTTTGGGTGAAATTAATTGAAGGCTGTTATTAGGTCATCATTATCGAAGGTGCAAATAATTGTATCCCATTTTTACTTAAAATTGACCAGCCCCAGAGTGATAGATCAATGCTGAGTATAAAAATAATGTATCAAAACATCAATGTCGATTATTTGAAATATTGTAGTCAAATTTTTTTTTATTGCTTCATCGGTTAAGTGTCTGAAAGTGCAGTGTTCAAACATATATTTATGTTGTCAATACTGTCAGAACTGTCAGTTTTACTCTTCTGGATTTGTACTACATTGAGAGAATTTACTCATTTACATAAAATGCCCACCCTAGGATTTTCCCCATCCCCACCTCCATCTCTTCCTTTCCTCCCAGCTCTGGAAAATCCTTGTCAGAGTCTTCAAAAGATTCAGCAAGCTTTACCTTGGCTAAAGTTTGCTCTGCCTCCTTTTACTCAATTTTCCACATCGGATTACATGTCTTTTTCACCATTGCTGACTTTCAAAGGGAGCCTTCCTCTTCTCTTTCCAGCTATGCCTTTTTTCTCTGAAATAGTACTGTAACATTTGGAAAGTTCTGGGCTTGAATATCCATATCTCAGTTCCCATTAAACCATTTGAGTTGGGGTGAGGGGACAGAGAAGACGATCTAGACCTCACTTACTTGGTCACACTCATGTAATCTCTTGCTTCGTGACTGAAATACATTTGTCAGCAACCATCCTCAGATTACCTGGAAGATTTCAATTTTCTAGGGAAAATGAATTTGGAAATACAAATACTTTCTCTTTCTTAGAAGCTGTGATTGGGAGCAAAATAACTGAAACATATAAATGATAGGCACGGTTTACGCTTAAAAGCTTTTGAACTCAATCGAAAGACACAAGTTGGAAGCAGAATTGACAGTTTTAATTCTACCCACTTTCACCTGGCAGGTCAGATCTGAGTCATTTATTTTATGGATGATGATCAGAGTGGACAATGTGGATGGGAAGTTAGAGAGCTAGACTTCACAGAAGTCTTTATCCTGAAAAGTCACAAAGAAATTAAAAGACACTTATTTAAATGTAAACATGCCTTTGCTTTACTCTCTTCGTGTAGACTAATTGAAATTTATATATTCACATTCTGCTTAATCTTATGCTCCCCCCCCCAGATGCACTCCAAGTCTGATAGGGAAGACAGGGTCACTTCTGAACTAACTGTAAGAATGTGTTTTCATTTGCATAACATTGAAACACTTTTTAAAATACCCCTCCTCCCCCTTTAAACAAAGTAGATCTGTTTGGAAAGTAAGCAAACCCAAAAGCAAAACTATCTTGGCTATATGCAACTAATCCCAGCATTTAAAACAAAACACGGAATGGGACTTAGCAGCGTTCCTGTACTCATCCATGTTTGGTGTGTGTGCGTGGGGGGCGGGGAGGTAGTGGTGGAGAGACAAAGTAAAAGTTTCTTGTCTGCATCAGTGTGTCCTCATGTGCACGTTTACAAACATCACCCAGTCGGTGTTTGCCTGCCCCCCCCCCCCCCCCCGCCCTTCTTACCATACACTAGAAGGCACATGCATCGAGGGATTGCCCCCCAGAGAGCTGTGTTTACTTAGCTTTTTTTTTAATCTCTTCGCCATGTATGACAAGTGTTACTTCAAGAAATTCATCAGCCTTCTACAGATACTTCCAGTTTTGCTGTAATGATCTGCAGAAGAGAGCTGCCATCGCTTTCTCACATCCCAAGGTGCTGCAGGAACTCAGCGAAAGGGGGCGAGTGGCTGGAAGGCTTAATTATAGTGGGGGAAGGCGGGGACTGAGATTGGGGACGCCTGGAAGGACCTGGTGGAACCCCGCACCTGCAGACAACTCCACTTTCTCTGGGAGAACTTTTGAGAAAGGTATAGTTGTTTATTATTATTATTATTATTTAATGCCTTGGGGAGAAGTGATACCCTTGTGTAACAATTAACTCAGACAATAAAAATAATTGGAAAATCAGTTGGAATTTCTGCGTTTTTAATTACGTTTAATTTCGTGCTAAGCCGTAAAATTACGAAGGACCCCCTCAATTAAACACTCTCCTCTTGTAAAGCGTTTAGCAACAATTATTCCTTAATCAGGCTGAATGTGAGTCACAAATGATGCTTTTCTACATCAAAGGGACGTCCTTTCCACGTTACCTTTTAGTCAGAAGTAAGAGGATTAATTCCTATAATTAGAGGGATAGATATGTGCATAAATACATCTTTCACTCTAAAAAAAAAAACACTTGCAACTCTGCGGGAGACATGGCCGGCTCTGGTAGGGCGAAGACATCTTTTAGCTGACTGGCGGGCAGAGGGGACCCAGGGGGCACGAAGCACTCTCACGTGCACAGAGACTCTGGGAGGGGGTGCCAGCTCCAGGTCCCAAGAACCACCGCCACCCCCTGGCCCCCAGCCACTCTCCACCCACCATTCAAATCCTCCTAAGACAGTAACTTTTCCCGGGCGCTGCAGGGGCATTCTCTTCTCGGTCCAGAAGCACCGGCTCCCTGCCCCCCAGCCGGTGCTCCAGGTCGGCTCTCCAGGCTGCAAATCAAAATTGAGCCTGACCTTTGCAAACTCCTATGTGAATATCTCATTTACCTAATGACTTTATGTCACCTAGGAAGAAGGTCAATTTCCTCTTAACCTTCCCCCCTCCTCCATCTACCCCCCCCCCCCCCGCACCTCCAGCTGCTGCAGTAAGCATCTCCCCTAATCAATGGTGGCTGGAATAATCGATGTCCATTTTATGATCGCTGACAAACTCAGTCTCCGGGCGGTAGCGCGTCGGGCCTCGCTCGGGCCAGGACAGAGGTCTCCGGGCCCGCCCAGCTCCGCCCGGCGCTGGACTAGGGGGAACCGCTCTCCGCGAAGACCTTGGCAAACTTCCCTCCCCCAGCCGCCCGCGCGACTTCTGAGTTGTCACTAATCCCAACCTGATATTCACCAGAGCTCCTCCGGTCACCCGCAACACTCCCCTGTGGCTCCTGCAGGGCCTTGCACCCGCCCCTCTTCTTCGGCGAGTTTGGATTTCAAAGGCTGCAGGCTGGGATTGCCCTGGCCCAAAGGGAAGAGAAAGGGAGAGGGAGAGAATGAGTGTTTTTAGTTTCATTTATATTTGAGAGAGGACTTTTTCCTCCTTCAGCCCGGTGCTCTCAGCCCAGCTAACTTCGCATAAACAAAGCAACAACAGAAGCTCCAAGTAGGTGGATGTCTGCGGAGAGGAAGTCAACTGGCGGAGTTCTCCCTCCCTTCCTTTTTCTATCCTCTTCTGTTACCTTTCTCACTCTCCACTTTGTCAACCAACCCCCCCCCCCCCGCCCAGTTACCTACCTTACACAATATCCAGTTGTTTCCGTGTTAATTTATTCCCCTTTTCCATTTCCCCAGTCAGAGGGAAGAACCAGTAATATAGCTAAGTCTGAGCTAACTTTAAAACTAATTTAGGGTAACTTCACCATTAAGAAAGAAAGAAGGAAAGAAAGAAAGAATGGAAGAAAGAAAGAGAAATAAACTTATTTTGAGGGTGAGAGTGGGAGAGAGAGAATAAGAAGGGAACTGGAGCATCATTCTGGCACATGGAATGCCAGAGATAAAACCTGGGACGTCATGCTTGAAAATCCAGTGCTGTGTTCATTGTGTCACCACCTGGTTGGCTGATTCACCATTCTTAATTTTTGTAGGTCCTAAATATAAGTCCTTTTCTCCCTCAAGTCTCTTATAAAGTAGGAGTTTTTATAACCATAGAGTTTGTTTAAATACATGGGTCGTTTAGCACTGGGTCACCGCTAGTCCTAATTTATATTTAAAAAAGTATTTATTTACTTATTAACAAGACAGAAAGAGGTGAGAGCCTGAGCATTACTTCTACAAATGTGATGCCAGAAATCAAACTCCAGATCTCATATTTGAACATCCAATGATTACTCCATGGCACCACCTCCAGGGCCACCATTGTAATTTCTTCTCCCCCTCAATTCTGCCTTAACAACTCCACTACCAACCTTTCGATTACCATGAGGAAATTAAACTACTGGTGACTATCAAACCATTTCAAACCCCTTTCTTAGCTAGAGTTCAATGGCAGAAAGATTACTATTTTTGGAAAGTGTATCTCTGACCCACATTTTATTGGAGATATCTTATGGTTGACCTGCTAGTTTAAACAGGTATCTGAACTGAGATTTTTCTTCTGAAAATGTTCTCTCTGACCACGACAATAGTCTTGGCAAAGGGGACTGTAATAGATCTCCCTTTGCTTAACTTACAGCACCCCCCGTTGCCAGTGGTGAAATATTCTGCTCTGAGACTGGGAAATTTTTCAAGCAGCTGGAGGTAAAAGATGGGGGCAGGTAGAATAAAGGGGGAAAAAAACCTGCTTAATAGATGTAAGGAAATAAACACAGAGGTTGTTTGAATTCAAGATAATCAAAACAGTGGCCCACAACAGCCTCAAAACCTGCCACCCATGAGATAGCTGACCAAAACCTCTACTCTTTCTTGCCCCAGTCCCCAAATTCTACTCTTGCCTTCAGCTGCAAGGACTAATGGCCCAGAGGTAGTGAGAACAGAACCTGTTCCCAGAATCCTCCATTTCCTTTCTTGCTTCATACCAGAAAGTACATTCACAATCCTAGCTGAATTCAAGGCTAGATTTAAATGTGTTCAGCCTTAATTCACAGTTTATGGAAGCTGGGCTTTTAAGAGATTTGTTTTATATTCCCAACAGCTGAATTACAGACTTTCTGGGACCACAACCTGTTAGCAGGTCAGGAAGTGCTGGGACAGGAAGAGTTCCACATTACTGAGAGTCCTGAGTGGAGCTTTTATCTTTATTTGACAGAGGAGCGGACGGATTGGGGATGAGCCCCTTGACCTCAGATAATTACTACAATCTTCTCTCTTAAACAAGTTTAATTTCTCACGCAAGGAGTAATTAACAACCTCTGTCTAGTCACTCTTCAAGAATTTCCTTTTCTTATCTGAAGGGCCCTCTCAGGGATACCGAAGAGTATGCTTGAGTTTTTGGTTTCACTTCATTTGAACATCTTGCACTTGGCTCACTTTGTCCACAGTCTACTGGAACATATTTAGCACAGTTTTGGGCTGCATTATAATTCTAGCAGATGAAATAGGGAAATCCATTAGCTTACCTGTTTCCCCAACCCAAACAGTTATACACTGTGCTTGATTTAACAAAACAAAGCAGACAAAAATGTATTTGTTAATGAGAGAGATGGGAGAGAGGGAAAGAGAACCAGAACACCACTCTGTAATATGACATACCCAGGCTTGAACTCAGGACATCATACATGAGAGTCTACCACTTTATCCACTGTGCTACCTCACAGGCTGCACTTGTACTTGATTTTAAAAGTATGTCAGAAGAGGTTTATAAAATAATAATCAAAAAGTATAATTATCTCCCTTTAGCTACCAACTCTGTTAATCAGTGTCTCTTGTTTATGAGTCAAATTTTTATGACAGAATATAAACCATAAGTATAGAAACAGAAAGGACTGACTACACAGACTATTGACTTTCTAAAGGTAATTGAGGCTCATGTCCAAACCATCTTTCCAACTTCTGAAAGATAGGGCTGGATTAAATTATATTTGAAAGGATCAGGTAGTTACTCACCCTGGAGAATATGCACATGTATTAGGGTTTAGGTTCAAGTCCCCAGTCCCCTCCTATGGGGGGGGGGAACTGCATGAATGGTGGAGCAGTACCATACATATCTTGTCTTCTCTTTCTCTCTTACTTTTTTAAATTATTTTTTTGTACCTATTTATTTTCCCTTTTGTTGCCCTTGTTGCTTTTTATTATTGTTGTTATTGATGTCATCCTTGTTAGATAGGACAGAAAGAAATGGAGAGAGGAGGGGAAGACAGGGGGAGAGAAAGATAGACACCTGTAGACCTGCTTCACCGCCTGTGAAGCGACTCCCCTACAGGTGGGGAGCCGGGGGCTCGAACCGGGACCTTGTGCTTGATTCCACGTGGCTTAACCCGCTGCGCTACCGCGGTACTCCCTCTCTCTTACTTTCTGTATATATAAAAAAAGTAATGAGAGTTTGGTGGTAGCACAGCTGGGAAAGCGCAGGTGGCGCAAAGCGCAAGGACCAGCAGAAGAATCCCGGTTCAAGCCCCCGGCTCCCCACCTGCAGGGGAGTCACTTCACAAGCGGTGAAGCAGGTCTGCAGGTGTCCAAATTTCTCTCCCCCTGTCTTCCCCTCCTCTCTCCATTTCTCTCTGTCCTATCCAACAACGATGACAACAATAAGAACCTACAACAATAAAACAACAAGGTCAACAAAGGGAATAAATAAATAAATATTTTTAAAAAATTAAAAAGGGAGTCGGGTGGCGGGTTAAGCACACGTGGCACAAAGCACAAGGACTGGCGTAAGCATCCTGGTTCGAGCCCCGGGCTCCCTACCTGCAGGGGAGTCACTTCATAGGCGTGAAGCAGGTCTGTAGTTGTCTATCTTTCTATCCCCCTCTCTGTCTTCCCCTCCTCTCTCCAGTTCTCTCTGTCCTATCCAACAATAACAATGGAAAATGACTACCAGTAGCAGTGGATTCATAGTTCAGGCACCAAGCCCCATCGATAACCTTGAGAAAAAAAATTAAAAAATGACCACTGGAAACTGTGGAGTTGTGCAGGTACTGAGCCTGGAGACAAAATAGAATTAAATAAAGTTATATCTGAGGCTAACTCTTTTTTTATTTTAATTTTTTTTATTTATAAAAGGGAGACATTGACAAAACCATAGCATAAGAAGGGTACATCTCCACACAATTCCCACCACCAGCTCTCTGTATTCCATCCCGTCCCCCAATAGCTTTTCTATTCTTTAACTCTCTGGGAGTATGGACCCAAGGTCATTATGGGATGCAGAAGGTAGAAGATCTGGATTCTGTAATTGCTTCCCCGCTGAGCATGGGCATTGACTGATCCATCCATATTCCCAGCCTGCTAGGCTAACTCTTAAAGGGCTAAGGAATAATCAGGAGCCCAGACTCTGGAGTCTTACTGGAGAGGTTGAATCCTGGTTTCATCTCATGTTACTTGTATAACTGGAGGTAAATCACTCTACCTCTTTGAAGGTGCCAGCATCTCATAGATAACATCTGGTCACAACCCTTAATATGACTGGATCTCTTCTGTGGACTCCACTAGGCCACTTTTCACTGTGCCCTGTGGCTCTGGAGGTTGTAATGGATGGTTTCAGAATGCTACCCCATGTTTTCCACTGGACTTGCCCACAGTAGAGCATGAGGTTTAAATATTGCTCGCCAGTGTCCCTCGGGACTGACCACATCTTAGCCACAGCTAGGGCCTAGTGAGCAGAGTTTGCTCTCTAGGACCAGGTAACCACTTCCAGTACCATTAAGAGCCTTGGGCCACTATACCCACCCTTGTGGTTTCCTAACACCCGATTCACCCCTTCTTAATAAAGTACCTTTAAGAAAAACTGCTCAAATCAGCCAATTTGATAGGCACAATCTGTTTATTGCTAGACTCTGCTTGATACATTTTGTAAACTTATCTGGAGGATTCAAATTAAATAATGCACAGAAATCACAAAACACAGCCTCGTGTGTGGCTTTCAGGTAAGCTTATCTCCCCCTCCTCCTCCTCTTCCTTCTTACTTTCCTCCTCCTCCTCTCTCTCTCTTTCTTCTATATTTATCTATTTATTTATCTATTTATTTATTTATTTATTGCATGGGGTGGGGCAGTGGAGACACATAAAGAAAATCAAATATCTGCAGCACTGCACCACTTGTGAAGTTTCATAAATAGAATTTTTATTTACAGACCGGATATACAGCATAGTGGTTATTCAAAAAAGCTTTCATAAAGAGGGATGAATATGGAATGATCTCACTCATAGACAGAAGTTGAGAAATGAGAACAGAAAGGGAAACTCAAAGCAGAACTTGAATTGGGTTTGGTGAATTACCCCATAGTAGATTCTGGGGGGAGGAGGATCTTTTAGGTCCTGGTGCAAGATGGTGGAGGAGAACCTGGGCTAGGGGTGAGAGTTTTGCAGAACTGACAAATTTTACACATGTACCACCAACTGCATTTACTGTAAATCATTAGCCCTACAATTAAAAAAAGGATTTTTATGTTTGAGGTACTAAAGATTTCAGGTTCAATTCCCAGCACCACCATAAACCAGATTTTGAAAAACACACACACACACACACACACACACACACACACACACACACACACACACACACACACACACGATGTGAGTTACTCTCCATTCCAAAGATGTCAGGATCTCAATGGGGTCACACTGTGGACAAAGGAAACAAGTGGAGACTGATGTGACGTGAAAATGTAAGAGAAATAAAAGGCTGGATGGTGGCATACCTGGTTGAGTGCACATGTGATATGTGCAAGGACCTAGGTTCAGGCCCTGTTTTCACCTGCAGTGGAAAAGCTTTGCTAGTGGTGAAGGGCTGCAGGTGACTCTCTGTCTCTTTCCCTCACTATCTCCTCCTTCCTCTCTATTTCTGGCTGTCTCTATCCAATAGATAAAGGGAGGTAAAAAAACAAAAAACAAAAAACAAAAACTGGGATCCCTGAGCTAGTCCTTGAGCTTCATACTATGTGTGCTTAACCTGGTGTGCTACCACCCTTACCCTGATGAAAATGCTTCAGTCATGAATTCTTACTCTTGTCCAGACATTCTAACAAAATATTTATTGAGCTTATAATGTGTCCCACGAACTCTGGATGTGAACATGTAAAGATCAGTGAAATACATTCTCTGCTTCCATGAATTCAAAGATCAAAAGCGAGGTAGTGGGTCTGGATGTGAACTAAAGGTTATATGCTAAGGTTATATGTTAAGGCAATGGATTTACTTAAACTTGAAGAGTTTGATAAGAGGCTTTCCTGAGTTATGATGAAATAGCTTACTTGGGCAGTGTTTTCTTTGCCATGAGAGTGATCCAGATTCAAGCCCACCATACTGAAGGAAGGGTTAGTGCTGTGGGGTTTAGTGCTGTGGGGTCTCTCTCTCTCTCTCTCTCTCTCTCCCCACTGTACCTAAAAATGGAAAGGAGGAGGCGTGAGGGAGGAAGGAAGGAAGGAAGGAAGGGAGGAAGGAAGGAAGAAAGGGAGGGAGGAAGGAAGGAAGGAAGGAAGGAAGGAAGGAAGGAAGGAAGGAAGGAAGGAAGGAAGGAAGGACATTCTTGGCCAGAATTGATAAAGAATTGTTTCATTCTAATTATTCTAAGCCTCCCAAATTCTTCTTCAGTATTAATAATATCAGTGTATTAGCACTTAACTAAGATACATATTAGCAACAAAATGAAAAAAAAAAGATCCTATTACACTAACAGTTTGACTAAAGCACTTGTCACCAAGAATAATTTACAAAATGTTACACTCAGTGACTAGAATGCAGGACAGGAAAAGAGGGATGCATTTAAAAGATGACATTTTACACAGACTCTTGCAAAAGCTTTGACTTCAAAAAAGCTTGTTTTAATGTACTTTACCAATTAGGATTTATTTATATAACGAGTTAGACCAGACTTATTTGAAATATAAACATATAGTTTGAAAAATGAGTTGGAACTGACACACATAGAAAAAACACAAGAACAGAGGCATTTATTTCAGAAACCAGGATGGATTCATATAAATTGGACATAGCAATAAATATAACACAACTTGACCAGATTATTGCTACATTTTCATAGTAGAACTGGTCATTTATATTTCAATAGTCTTTGATAAATATTACACCTATGTACAATTTATTTCACCCAGGTTGTGCTGTTAAATATTTTTCTTTTTTCTTTTGTAAATTCAAATTAAATGTTGTGATCCTGGCTTACTATTACTTGAGTAATTTTTATCTGTGAGTGCTGATTATCCTTATTTGGTTTAGCATACCATTTTTCCACCCCACATCGAAGACTATTTCCACATGACTGGAAGGTGGCACAGTGGATAAAACATTGCAGCCACAAGTATGAGGGCCTAAATTCAATCCCTGTCATGACATATAACCAAGTGATGCCTTGTTTCTTTCTCAAATAAATAAATAAATAAATCTTTAATAAAACTTATTCCCATTATCTGTGTGTATAAATGTGTGTACCTATCTCCATTTAAAAAAATGTTTAACTAAATTTATTTATTGGATAGAGACAGCCAGAAACTGAGAGGGTAGGGGGAGGAGAAAAGGAGACAGAGAGACAACTGCAGCCCTGCTTCACCACTCACAAACCTTTCCACCTGCAGGTGGGGACTGGGGGCTTGAACCCATGTCCTTGCACATTGTAACAATTGCACTCAACCAGGTGTGCCACCACCCAGCCCCCACCTATCTCCATGTTAGCCATCCACAATTATGACTACACTTGGAACTAAAATTGCTTTCAAAAATATTTTTTTAAATTATTTTTTATGTTATTTATTTTCCCTTTTGTTGCCCTTTTTATTGTTGTTGTAGTTATTATTGTTGTTGTTATTTGATGTCGTTGTTGTTAAACAGGACAGAGAGAAATGGAGAGAGAAGGGGAAGACAGAGAGGGGGAGAGAAAGAGAATCACCTGCAGACCTGCTTCACCGCTTGTGAAGTGACTCCCCTGTAGGGGAGTGTGGGGGCTCTAACCAGGATCCTTATGCAGGTCCTTGCGTTTTGCAGCCACATGTGCTTAACCTGCTGCGCTACTGCCTGATTCCCTCAAAAATCTTCACTATAAAATGGTACTGTTTTTTTTTTTTTGGTGTGACTTATAAATTTCTTGATTTTTTGTTGTTGTTAATTCATTACTCACACCTTATTTACTTGATAATCTCTGTAGTTTAAAACTTTTAGGAAGGTAGCTTTAATTTGTTTGCTTGTTTTAAAAATATATACACTGAAGCAAACAAGTAGTAACCAAACCGACTCCTAGATTTTGTGAAAATTATGTTGGAGAAAGGGCCAGGAACATAGTGAGTGACTTGGTAGTAGGTGTGGTGAGTTGTGCATACACATTTATAGGTGTGAAACTATACCCACAAAATCTTATAATTCTGTAAAACAATGTTAAGTCACTAAATAAAAAAATTAAATATTGTAAGGTCCCTGGAGACTATTTTTCCAATAAGGAAAATAAAATTAAAATCACCCTGAGACAAAGAACCCAATACAAAATTTTAGTGTACCACTTGGCAAAGACACCTGCAGACCTGCTTCATCGCCTGTGAAGCGACTCCCCTCAGGTGGGGAGCTGGGGGCTTTGTTATGCTGGTCCTTGAGCTTTGCGCCATGTACGCTTAACCTGCTGCGCTACCACCGGACTCCTCCCTTTGTATTTTTCTATGCATAGTTTCCCCTCCTTCTTCTTTCTGTACAAACCAACTATAAGCTCTCTCACTCAGATAATTTCGCTTCTTCTTTGCTTGAAACCAAGGATTTCTGCCAAAAAACCCTAAAAACTGTCTAATATTTTCTATCCATTGTTCTTTATAGAAGCTGGATTTATTTCTAGTAATGACTAATTACTGTATTTCTACTGTCATGTTCAGTGCAGTGTTTGTTCCACGCAAAAATATAAATATAACACATTTGATTGTTAAAAATTTAACAGTAAAAGGAAGTGGTGACCTAGACACACAACTCAAGAAGAGAAGTTTTATTCTTGTTTCTTCCTTTCTGTCTTCAGCTTCTTCTCCCTGGAACAACTACTGGATTTTTTGTTGATTTTTTTTAACATACTATTTCTGTAACATATGTTTTATATAAATTTATATAAACTACATAAATCATATATAATAGTGTTATGTATTATTAAATAAGACAGCTCTATATATGTTATATTTGTATTGTGTGCATTTTACCTCTAGATAATATATTGCTTCATTTTTGCATGTTATTTATCTTAATAAAAGTAGTGTTAAACTGTGTGTCATCTTTCTAGATTCTTTCATTTAGCAATTCATTTTAAGATTGATTTAGTGTGTATGTATGTATGCATGTAGTTATGTATGCATGTTTGTGTATAATAGTCTACATTTTTATGTTCCTGCTTGATTTTCTTTTCTTCTTCTCATTCTTTTTCTTTTTTTCAAAGAAAGAATTAAAAAAAATTTTTTAATTGTTTATATTTATTTATTCCCTTTTGTTGCCCTTGTTTTTGTTGTGGTAGTTATTGTTGTCATCCTTGTTGGATAGGACAGAGAGAAATGGAAAGAGGAGGGGAAGACAGAGAGGGGGAGAGAAAGACAGACACCTGCAGACCTGCTTCACCACTTATGAAGTTTTTTCCTTGTAGGTGGGGAGCCGGGGGCTCAAACTGAGATCCTTATGCCAGTCCTTAAGCTTCGCACCACCTGCACTTAACCCGATGCACTACCAACTGCCTCCCCAAAGAAAGAATTTTAACTTTTATCATTTACTCACACCCCACTCTCCAAGTAAAGTTGTAAAAGTTTAAGCCAAAGAATAATATAGATGAGCAAGATAGCTCACCTGGGGAGATAGTTACATTCCCATGCTTGGGATACAGGTTCTAGCCCTGACCCCACCACAGAGGTTGGGAGGGAAGCATAAGTGCTAGGGTGTCCTTTCCTCTAACTCTGCCTCTTTCCATTTCAAAAAGTCAATCCAGGGTGGCAAATCCCTGGTAGTAGAATATGTGTGTGTGTGTGTGTGTGTGTGTGTGTGTGTGTGTGTGTGTATAATACAAATTATTATAGGGGAAATAATAAATAAACTGATATGTAATGATACAGGAAGTTAGTAGCATCAATTAAATATATATATATTCATTTCTGAGCTTCACTGTTTCAGATTAGCTATTCAGACAGAAAGAGAGGTAGAGGGGTGTTTTGGAGAGAATCATTGAGGCTTCTCTCTCAATTCCTGCTTGATATTTAATTGTATAAATTTAGAAAAATTTTATTTATCTTTTCTTTTGGTTGTTACCATTTTTGTTGTTGCTATTGTAAACAATTCTTCTGTAAGTATGCTGGTATTTTTTATTTCTACTTCTTTCAAATAATTTCCAGATTTATTATATAAAATTATGAATGGCAAGTCAATTTTTTAGCCATCAAATATCAATTTTACAAGACATCGCAAAATTTCCAGAGTGCTTATATTAACTTACTAGCTAATAGCATGTAACACTTTCTCATTGGAGATAAATTAATAAAAGTCACATTGGGAATTTCAACGAAAAAGCATCTGTTAATTCATCTCCCAAGATCTACTCTCTGTGAACAGTATAGTGGTGTGTGGTAGCAGTAATGTTGGCCTGAGAGTCAAAGAATTTGCTTCTAGTACTGTGACCCATTGCAAACCTTAAGCATTATCTGTGGCTGGCTCTTGAGATAGCATCTAAAGATGTCTCCAATCTGTAGTACTATATAGTCTAGGGCAATCGAGAATTACCTGGTCTTTCCTCTTACTGCCTATGCAAAACTCCTGATAAGATTAAATCATGGATAGCTTGGGGCAGATGTGGTGGAAAGATGGGTGCAGGTACAACTGATTTGGGACCATAAAAAGCTCATTGTTTGATTTTTAGTTGGAAACTACTCATTTTAAGCACACAACTCACTGTTCTGATTCCTCAGAGTTCAAGCAAACTAGATTTATCTTGCTGCTTTAGATGATAAATGAGACTTAAGGGCATCAGCTTATTTTTAGGTTACATATAACCAGGGTAAATTGATCAGATAGAAATAAGAAGATTAAAATACACAATAAGTCATAAAATATTTTTTGTTCCAAATCATATAACCTCTTTGTTGATTGCAGATTAGTGTTTTCATTGAATGAAACACTAATCTGCAATCAACACTATGTATAACCCATAGTTTTTAAAAACTTTAAAAATTATTTGTTTACTTCTTTTTGTTGCCCTTTTTTATTGTTGTAGTTATTGTTGTTGTTATTGATGCCGTCGTTGTTGCATAGGACAGAAAAAAATGGAGAGAGGAGGGGAGAAAGACAGACACCGTACAGAGAGAAATGGAGAGAAGAGGGGAAAAAGATAGACACCTGCATGCAGACTTGCGGCTCTCCTGCAGGTGGGGAGCTGGGGGCTTGAACCAGGATCCTTATGCTGGTCCTTGCGCTTGGTGCCACGTGTGCTTAACCCACTGCGCTACCAACTGATTCCCCATAATTTCTGTTTAAAATGATGCCTTTATTTGTTATTAAATTTGTTACAAGATTATGAGATTACAATGTATAGTTCCACACTACACCCACCACCAAAGTTCCGTATCCCCATCCTCCAACCTCCCAAAGATTACCACCATAATTCTCACAAGTCTTACAGTTTGTTTGCTTCAGTTTTGTTTAATTTTTTTAAAAATAAAATCATATTTATTAGGGGGTTGGGTGGTAGCGCAGCGGGTTAAGCACACGTGGAGAAAAGGACGGGCATAAGGATCCAGGTTTGAGCCCTGGCTCCCCACCTGCAGGTGTCTATCTTTCTCTCCCCCTCTGTGTCTTCCCCTCTTCTCTCCATTTCTCTCTATCCTACCAACAACGACATCATCAACAACAACAATAATAATAACAACAACAATAATAATCACAAAAACGATTTTTTTAAAAAAAGGACAACAAAAGGGGAAAAATAGCCTCCAAGAGCAGTGGATTCGTGGTGCAGGCCTTGGAGGCAAAAACAAAACAAAACAAAACAAAACAAAACAAAACAAAACAAAACGGGAGTTGGGCGGTATCACAGCTGGTTAAACGGGTTAAGCGCAGGTGGCACAAAGCACAAGGACCCCGGTTCCACCCCAGGTTCCCTACCTGCAGGGGAGTCACTTCACAAGAGGTGAAGCAGGTCTGCAGGTGTCTTTCTCTCCCCCTCTGTCTTCCCCTTCACTCCCATTTCTCTCTGTCCTATCTAGCAACGACGACATCAATAATAACTGCAACAACAATAAAAAAAACATCAAGGGCAACAAAAGGGAAAGTAAATAAATAAATAAGCAATAAAAATAATATTTATTTAAGATTTATGTTATTGGATTAAACGTGGATGGTGCATCTTACTTTAGATTGTGATTTCTTAGAAACCAAAGAATGGGGAGTCAAGTTAAACGCACATGGCTCGAAGCGCATGGACCGACATAAGGATTGTGGTTCGAGCCCCCAGCTCTCCACTTGTAGGGGAGTCCCTTCACAGGCAGTGAAGCAGGGCTGCAGGTGTCTATCTTTCTTTCCCCCTCTCTGTTTTCCCCTCCTCTCTCCATTTCTCTCTGTCCTATCCAACAATGACATCAATAACACCAACAATAAAACAACAAGGGCAACAAAAGGGAAAAAGCAAAACAAAATAAATAGGGACGTTTCCAGTGGAGGGGATAGGACATAGAAATTTTGTGGCGGAACTGCATGAAATTCTACCCCTGTTATATTACATTTATATTACACTATATTATTGTTATTAAATCACTAATAAAAATTTAAAAATTAATTTAAAAAAAGAAAAAGAAATTTAGGTGGATCCACTATGGATCATCTGTTTTTCTTCCAGAAAGAAAGAGATATTGAGGAGATGTGGGCAGGACACTGATTTAGAGATCATAATAGGGATTACAACACTATTACAAACTTCTGTGAACTGTGGTACTGACCAGCTCCTCTCTGAGTGAGTGCCTAGCTCTGAGTTAAAATGGAGAATGCAATGATTTTAACTGCATCTCTAAATTGGAGTGTTTTCAGCAGCAAGTAATGGAACTCCCAGTTCAAATTGCTTTAAGCAATGGGTATAAAGCTATGTCAAGAAATGGGCATGCTCTGTCTCTCTTTCTCTTGGCTCTGCCTTCCCCAATGCAAACATTTTATTTTCAGCCTGGAAGCCAGATGGATTCAACCATTCTATGTCTCCTTCCCGTCTTCCCACAACGAAATAGAGAAATAGAACCTACTGCTCACTGGATATTGTTATGGGTCAAGAAATATGCAAAAAGAATATGAAAATGCTGTGACAAATTTTGCTTCACATCTCATTGGTGTGTCTTTTTGGAAGACTTAACCAGGTGTCTTGATGCAACTACTGGTAGAGGGAGAACCCAGTCCTGAGGTTAGGAGAAAACTCTTTTATATTTTATAATTGCAAGATAGAAGAGATAGGGATAAGATTTTGAGATGACAACCTTTTTTTTTATTAGTGATTTAGTATTGATTTACAAATTTATAAGCTAGCAGGGGTATAATTCCACACCTTTCTTACCACCAGAGTTCTGTGTTCCCATTCCCTCTATTGGAAACTGCTTTAGTTCTCCTAAGATCACAAATATGGGTTGAATATTATTTCTAAAACTATCTATCTATTTTTCATTTGTCCATATTTTTCTTTTTAAAATAAATAATTTATTTAATCATGAAGATAGAAGGAGAGAAAGAAAGAACCAGACATCACTCTAGTACATGTGCTATGGGGGATTGAACTCAGGACCTCATGCTTGAAAATACAATGCTTTATCCACTTGGCCACCTCCTAGACATTTGTCCATTTTTATCAATAGTCCTGCTTTCTCTTCTTAAGTCACATCTACTACTTCTGAGTGTCTTTTAAAAAAAAATTATTTCATGTCTTTGAATATTTTCCTGGCTCTCACTTTCCCCTTCTTTCCTTCCTTTTATTAAATTAGTGATTTAATATTGATTTACAAAATTATATGTCAACAGGGGCATAATTTCATACTGTTCCTACCACTAGAGTTCTAAATCCCCAATTCCTCTACTGTAAACTACAGCAGTTTTCCTAAGGTTAACTAATATTTTTATGTAAAATTCCACCACGCCCCCCAAAGACAATCTCTCCACAGTTTAAAATACATTTGGGCCAAGGAGATAGCATAATGGTTATGCAGAAGTATCTCATACCTGAGACTTTAAAGACCCATATATATATATATATATATATATATTATTATTTTTCTTTTTTTTGCCTCCAGGCTTATCCCTGGAGCTCGGTGCCTACACCACAAACCCACTGCTCCCGGAGGCTATTTTTTCCCCTTTTGTAGCCCTTGTTATTTATCGTTGTTGTTATTATTATTGTTGCTGCTGCTGTCGTTGGATAGCACAGAGAGAAATCGAAAGAGGAGGGGAAGACAGAGAACGAGGGAGAAAGATGGACACCTACGGACCGGCTTTTCCGCTTGTGAAGCAACGGCCTTTGAGGTGGGGACCAGGATCTTAAGCTGGTCCTTGCGCTTCTAGCCATGCGCACTTAGCCGGCTACGCTACCTACTGCCTGGCCTGCAAAGACCCAGATTCTATCCCGAGTACCACCTTAAGTCAGACCTGAGCAGTACTCTAGTCAAAAGTTTAATTACGGGGTCTGGGTGGTGGAACACCTGGTGGAGCGCACGTTACAATGTGCAAGGACCCAGGTTCCAGCCCCCAGTTCCCACCCTCAGGTGTAAAGCTTTGCAAGTGGTGAAGTGGTGTTGCAGGTGTCTCTCTGTTTCTCTCCCTATCAACTCCTTCCCTCTCGATTTCTGGCTGTCTATATCCAACAAATAAATAAAGCTAATTTTTTTAGAAAGTTTAATTAATTAATTAAAGAAATAAAGTACAATTAACTAGAAGTTAAATGTAACTGCTAGAAACTTTGGACTATATATAGGAGTAATTGTTCCATAATGAACACTGAGTAGTGCCTGCCAGTGTGCTAGGCATTGGATAATATCATTTAATTCTCACAACAGTCTAAGGTAGGTCCCATTATTCTGCCAATTTCCCAGTTGAGATTATTTGAGATTTTGTCTCTCAGAAATTAGACCTTTTGCTATAATTTATGTAGCAAGTTACTAGCAAAATCCAAAAGCATAAAACAAGAACACTTATTATTTTTAAAATACATATACATCCCTCTTTTTTATTAGTGGTTTCACTGAGTTTTACATAATTATAGGAATTAAGGGGTACATTCCCCCCCCCTTTAGATCTACATCATTTTATTGTGGAGTTAATGGTTTATAGTACAGCTCTTGACACATGGGTAGAGTTTCTCATCTCCCTGTGATAGGTGTCAGCAAGACACTCTCCCCTCCAATTTAGGACCTTTTCCACAATCTTGTTCCAGTATTCCTAATCCCTCTCCATCTCTTCTCTTACCCTCTTCCTCCAGAGTCCTTTGCTTTGGCATATAACCCTTATTCTTTTTTTTTTTTTTAATATTTATTTATTATTTATTCCCTTTTGTTGCCCTTGTTGTTTTATTGTTGTAGTATGACCCTTATTCTTAACAATGGTGTTCAATCTTGCAGATCATAATTTTATGATTCAGGGATAAGCAAACAAGATGTAACATATCATTTAGTCACTCACATAGTCTTCCTTGAAAGTCTTTCCTCATTAATAGCTTGGGGTAGCACATTGTGGGTGTGAGTAATCTGTGGTATTTACCTTTTCAGGGTGGAGGAAAAAGAATGATATTGCTATCAGAAAGAAAACTATGATGCTAGGAAAATTTATTAAATGCACATCACCAATAAAATAAACAGAATAGTCAAAGTTTTCCTTAGTAACTGGAAAAACTAGTTTTCTGAGTGAATACTAAAAATGTCTGCAAAGAAGATGAGCAATTTAGATGTTGGAAGGGGGTCATATTACCTGCAGAAATATGCATAATAGAGGGGCAATGACAAATTTGTAAAATAATATACTGGTTAGATAGGATACACTGAAACATATGTCTAGTCTTTGCACAGAATCTGGTAGGAAGTGGCAGGACAACTTTATCGTGTCATAGAAGGCAGCAGGTGCCCAATAATTTCTTTCTTTTTAAAATTAATTTTATTTTAATGTTTTTATTTATTGGATATAAAGAGCCAGAAGTAGAGAGGGAAGGGGGTGATAAAGAGGAAGAGAAACAGAAAGACACCTGCAACACTGCTTCACCACCCTTGCAGGTGGGGACTAGGGGCTTGAACCCAGGTAATTGTGCACTGTAGTATGGTCATTTAACCTGGTGTGCCACAACCTGCTCCCCCATAATTTCTTTATAGTTTAAAAACATAGTTCAGATATAGAACCTGGTAAAAAAAATTTTAAACTCACAATTATTATTATTTAAAATTTTAAAAAAAAATTATCTTTGGTAGAAACAGCCAGAAATCAAGAGGGGAGGGGATGATAGAGATAGAGAGATACCTGCAACACTGCTTCACCACTTGCAAAGCTTTCCCCCTGCAGGTAGGGACCAGGGGCTTGAACCTGGGTCCTTGTGCTTTGTAACATATGTGCTCAACCAGGTGTGCCACCACCCAGCCCTAAAACTCACAATTATTATATTAACATGCTATTGGCTGGGGAGATATCATAATGGTCTTGCAAAAAGATCTTGCTTGAAGATCTGAGATCCTAGGTTCAATCCCCGTGAACATCCCCCCCGTTCTCCGCTCCCCAAACCACCATAAGCCAGAGCTGTGGTTAGAAAACAAATGTTCCTAGCAATCTTCCTGTTATAGCAACTGGCATGCAAGCTTGAATGTTTCAAAGTGGTCTCTTTCTTTCTCTTTCTCTCTCTCATTGTTTTTGCAAAGATATTTATTTATATTACAGCCGAATCCAGAAATTAATTACAAATGCGATGTTCTTTATTCCATTTTTTCTTTACATTTTTTCTCCATATGACATTTTCCAGTTGTTCTTGAGCAAGTTTTGCAAGATGGAACTCTGTCCATGCTGTAGGAAGGTGGCCCCTTGCTCTACTGTTGTGTATCTTCAATCACTGGTGACACACTTTAGCCCACAAAGTCCTGAATCTCTCTTTCATCTGAAAACCATCTAAAAGTACTTTGTGAGTGTGTGTGTGTGTGTTTGAGACATTAGGTTTGATTTCTTACATTCCACAATGCAAATAAAAAGTTGATTCACTCTGACATGAAGGATTCAATTCACACTTGTTATTTTTCCACCAGAAATAAACTTTTCCTTTCCTCTTCCTTCCTTCCTTCTTTCCTTCTGTCCTCTCTTCCTCACTTCTTCTCTCTCCCTCCCTCCTTCCTTTCTTTTCATCCTTTTTGATTTATGTAAACTTCAAATGCATTGAGTCTTTTCTAGGAATTGCAGAGAAATGACTGTTTTAATCCTAGAGACCTGCTTGCAGAATGACTAAGCTTGCTAAGTAACAGAACACAGAAAGTGCACTAAGATCAAGAAGAGTCAGTCATCAACCACTCTTGTTTTTAAATAGATGCACTGTGCTTTTAAAGGAGTATCATTTCAATAAAACAATACATAAATAAATACAAAATAAAAGGACAAATGTAGAGACATATTGCCAGTAAGCATGAATACCAAAAAGGTAAGTGCAAATTAGATTTGAATATTCATGAGTCACAAATCATTGACAGTTTGAAATAATGCAAAACAGCTTTATAAATGAGGTTAAGGCAAGGGACATCAAAGAAATGCATCACTAAATCAATAGCAATTTGATTGTGCATATACTTGTAAATTGCGGTTATGGTTTTTGTGACATGGTGAAAAATACTGTGTATCTGATGAAGGAGGAAAACACATAAATATTCCCTTTATATGTAATATTTTTCCAATTTATCATGCCCTTGGAGACCAGCTAGGTAGAAAGTTGGACATCATATTTCCCCTTCAACACAATTTCTTTTACAAAGACATATTTCAATCAATGCCCAAAGTGTCTTTGCTTAAGCAGAACTTAATACAAAAGTGTTTTTTTATTTTCCCCATCATATTAATTAAATAGTGATTTATATGACTACAAGTTAATAGGAGTGTACATAAACACCATTCCCACCACAAAAAGACTGTGTCCCTTCCCATCCTCCCCCCTTCCACCTCCCACCTCTGCCCCATGAAGCCAAACATCCACCCTCACCCTCAACCCAGGGTTTTTACTTTGGTGCCCTACTCCAAATTTATTAAATTAAAGTGTTTTTTTTATAAATACTTATTTATATACCCATAGGAGAGAGAGAACCAGAGCATCATATTGATTCATGCAATATCAGAGATTGAACTCATGCGTCAAGAACTAAGAATGACTAAGAATTCAGTACTTCATCTACTGTGCCACTTTCAGGCCTCACAGAGCTATTGTTAAAGAGTTGTTTTGGGGAACCAGATGGTGGTGCGCCTGGTTAAGTACACATATTACCAAGTGCAAGGACTTGGGTTTGAGCCCCTGCTCTCCACCTGCAGGGTAAGTAGTGCAACAGGTCTGCAGGGGTCTTTCCTTCCTCCTCTTCAACTGGGATCCCCCTCCACTCTCAGATTTCTTCTGTCCTATCTAATATATATATATATTTTTTTGTAAAAGAAAGGTTATTGGTTGGCATATATGAATACAGAATGGCCCATCTTTGAAATTTTGTGAAAAAATAACTTTAGCTGAAGAATATATAGTATTTTTCTTTTAGAGCATATAGTTCCAATGACTGTTTTATTATTAGAAGAAAGTATAAGAACAATGTATACAACTTTGAAATAATTTCAGATGTGATTTAAACAAAAGTGTTTTCCTTTTGTCCAGCAAGTAATTAGTCATTAATTTGTTATCATTTTTTTTGTACCTGTGACTTTGGGTATATATATATATACAGAGAGGTACTTGAAATTGGAGGATTTATAAATTAAGAAAATTAAGACTTGTTTGGAGTTTGCTGCAAAACAGAAATGTTTCCAGTGAATTTTCCTTATAAGTTTTTTGAGTTACTATCTGGAAATTAAGAAGCATTTCTCTAAGACACCCAGTATTGCAAAGTTCTTTACTGCATTCTGTCTGCTTTCTAGGATGATTGATGAAGTTAGTAATGTCACACAATAACTTTATGGCACACAATAACTCTAGTTTTGGAAGAGGCTGGGGGATTGTGGTCTGTTTGGAAAATTAATAAATATCTGCTTGCTGGGCCAGGCTTGAAATCCAGCATTTGAATTTGGGCAGGGAAATCCAAATGTGGTGTAATTAGAAAGAGTCTTCTGCATTGTTTTCAATTCTCTGCTCTCTTAAGAAAGAAGCTAAGATGCTTCTGTGCTATTAATAATCAAGACTATCTATAACTTCCCACTGGTGATTTTTAAATTTTTAAAAAATATTTATCTATTCATTTTCCCTTTTTGTTGCCATTGCTGTTTTATTATTGTTGTTGTTATTGATGTCGTCATTGTTGGATAGGTCAGAGAGAAATGGAGAGAGGAGGGGGAGACAGAAAGGGGGAGAGAAAGATAGACACCTGCAGACTTGCTTCATCGCCTGTGAAGCGACTCCCCTGGAGGTGGGGAGCTGGGGGCTTAAACCGGGATCCCTAGGCCGGTCTTTGTGCTTTGCACCACCTGTGCTTAACCTGCTGCACTACCGCCTGACTCCCCCCACTGGTGCTTTTTTTTTTTTTTTACAATTCCACACAGTTCCCATTTTATTTTATTTTATTTATTATTTTTTTCTTTTTTATTTAAGAAAGGATTAATTAACAAAACCATAGGGTAGGAGGGGTACAATTCCACACAATTCCCATCACCCAATCTCCATAACCCACCCCCTCCCCTGATAGCTTTCCCATTCTCTATCCCTCTGGGAGCATGGACCCAGGGTCATTGTGGGTTGCAGAAGGTAGAAGGTTTGGCTTCTGTAATTGCTTCCCCGCTGAACATGGGCATTGACTGGTCGGTCCATACTCCCAGTCAGCCTCTCTCTTTCCCTAGTAGGATGGGTCTCTGGGGAAGCGGAGCTCCAGGACACATTGGTGGGGTAATCAGTCCAGGGAAGTCTGGCCGGCATCCTGATGACATCTGGAACCTGGTGACTGAAAAGAGAGTTAACATATGAAGCCAAACAAATTGTTGAGCAATCATGGACCCAAAGCTTGGAATAGTGGAGAGGAAGTGTTAGGGGAGTACTCACTGCAAACTCTAGAGTACTTCTGCTTTCAGGTATATATTTTGCAGTAGTTTATAGATCCATGTGAACATATGCTCTCTCTCACAGAAACTGGTATATATCTAGGTTTTGGGACTTTGTTAGAAAGTGAACCACCTGAGATGGAATTAGAGTATACTATGAAAAGAAAGGTCTCACCCGAGTAATGAAGCTGAAGGGTTGTCATTCCACATGTGAAGTCTCTGGACACAGTCTGAAGTGAAGCATGTTGAGGTGGCAATTGTGTTGGTTAGGTTGTGATCGGCAGATGCAATATTATTTTATATGGATTGGGAGAGGCATATGGGAAAGTGGGCCCTATACAATGGTTCCAGGACTGGGGGAAGTAGAGGCTCTATAGTGGAGATGTGAGGTTCCTGCTGTCTTAGGGTTCCAAAAGACAATTGATAGTTAATGTTATCATCACATTATTTGGTAATTGGGTTAACTTTGAAAAGTCCTTTTGTTATGGTTTGCTGTACAGTACCCAGTGTCTTGTATATAGCTGTGCTACCACTGGTGATTTTTAAGGGCTTTCTGTGCTGTATGAAATTACAATTTGTTAGTATTGATTCAGCTCAAACATAGCATATATTTGTAAACCATGCCTTGTTACTTTTGTTCTACAGCTAAAAATGTCTTGACTCTGAAAAGTTAGTATTCATTTGGTCTGTTCTTATTATTTCCTTTTTAAAATTTATTTATTTATTTATTTATTTATTTATTCATTGCCAAGGCTTCACTGCTCTCTACGGACTTTTAGACAGAAAAAGGGAGGCAAAGGGAGACAAGAGAGAGATATCACAACACCGAAGCTTCCTCCAGTTTGGTGGGGCCAGGCTTGAACCTGCACCACATCCACACCAAAAAGGGCATTATCTAGATGAGTTATTTTGACAGTCCTTCATAATTTATATGAGCAAGTATTCCCACTACTCCATTTTGCAAATGTTTTGTTCTAATATAATGTGCTGCTATTTAAATTATCTAAATTCTTTCTAAGTTGTTTACCTACCATATTTGATTTAAATAATCATCAGTATATTTTTTCTGTACTGAGAATCCATTTATTTAATTCCTATAGTTAGCTACGAAAATCACTTAAGTCCCTCCCATTCAGTTATATTTACAAAATTTTCTCGGTAAAGAGAATAATGTACAAGACCTATGCATTTGATTATTTTGATTAAGGCCAAGGAATGTCTACATTATCATTTTCCTTCCTCAAAATCTATACAATGAAAGAAAAGGTACTTGATATTTTTCTGCCTTTTTTTTTAATTTGGGGGAGATAATAAGTGAATTTTGATTTCTGCCATAGCAAATGACTAACTCGCCCATATCAACACTGAGATGAATTTCCTTAATCTCCTTTTCTAGGATCAAGAAGTTAGAGGACCTGGGAGATGTCATTTCTAGTAATTCAATATCTAAATGGAGGCAAGATAAAATAAAATAAAAAGGCTTCATATTGATTCTGAATTACTTAGCACTAACTCACTGAATTCAAATGAAGTCTTGTCTTATCATGAAAATGAAACAGTCTTTCTCTCTATCCTAAATGTCACTTTGGGACACCCCTAGACCTTATGCTCATTTTGCTATGTAAATAGAATTAACTTTATCTTGAAAGAGCAATGGGGTGGTAGTAAGGGACTTTTATTTCCTATTCTGTGACTAACTGCTGCTGTGAACTTGTACAAGGCACATACTCTTCTACTGAGTCACAGCTCCAGCTCCAACAACTATTTTGTAAGTCATTATTTTCCTAATAAAACAGTTAAAGAAAAAAAAAGTTATGTTGTTGGCTTCTTCTTTTAAAGAGAAGTTACAAAACAACTTACACTATTTGGCTTCCATGTGGTGAAATTTAAGCAAAATTTTTGTCACAATTTATGCACTATGTAAAGATAACTCCTTAGCACACTCGCAGCTCTTAGTGGGCAGGTCTGTTCTTTTTCTGGGAAGTGGCTGCACATCTCCAAGGAAGCGCCTATGTTCCTGAAGCTGAGAATTTGTACCACCTCATTCCAGCCTTGCCCTGCACATTTGTCAAAAGCTTACCTCTCTTTCAAGGTCTTATGCGGAAATCCTAAGGTGATTCTATTACCAGCTCTTTTCTTAGTGAGTTAATTAAGGGTTGAGGAGATAGCATAATGGCTATGTAAAAAGACTTTTGTGCCTAAGGCTCTAAAGCTCCAGGTTCTGTCTTTCACATCACCATAAACTAAAGTTGAGCAGTACTTTGGTTAAAAAAAAAAAAAAAAATTAGTCGGCAGCGGGTTAAGCGCATGCGGCACAAACTGCAAGGACCAATTTAAGGATCCTGGTTGGAGCCCTCGGCTCCTCACCTGCAGGGGAGTCGCTTCACAGGCGGTGAAGCTGGTCTGCAGGTGCCTATTTTCTCTCCCCCTCTTTCTTCCCCTCCTCTCTCCATTTCTCTCTGACCTATCTAACAACGACATCAATAACTACAACAATAAAAAGGGTAACAAAAGGGAAAATTAAAAAAAATATAGATATATATACATAAAGACAAACTAAAAAAAATTAATTACTCCTTTCTCCATTCTTTAGGGGCATTTTACTTTTTTTTTTTTTTAACCAGAGCACTGCTCAGCTGGTGCGGGGGATTGAACCTGGAATTTAGGAGCCTCAAGCATGAGTGTCTCTATGCATAGCCATTATGCTATCTACCCTTGCCCAGGGAATTTTACTTCTAGTCTTTACTTCCCAATAATGTTTACTGATAGATTTCTATTACAGTTAATTGATTGTCTTTGGATGTCTATTTTACTTGTTAGATTCAAAGCTTTCAGAAGGCAGGGACTAGATATTAGTTATATTTAAATTTTCCATCCAGTATGAGACCAGGGACTTTGAAATACTCAAAATAAATATTCTTTGAAAAAAAAGAGGAGTGAGAAATTCACAACAAATATTCCATACCAACAATAGCACTCCAATAATTTCCTCCCAAGACCTTGATTTAAGATGTCACATATATATTTTGTCACATATATATTTTGTCACATATATATTTTATATATATTTAAGATGTCACATATAAATTTTGTCACATATATATTCAACCATTCAATTAAATTCATCAAATGCTGTGCTAATTGTATGGCATTCTACATTTAAGGGTGGTATCAGGTATAAACCACATCTAGGGACTCAGGGAGTTAATAAGACCCAAACACTTCATTATTAAAATATGAGACAGAACATGATTAATGCTTTATTATAGGCATGACCAAAGTGCTGTGGAAGCTCTAAGAATTTTGGATTAACACAAAGATTGGACATGGAATCCATATTCCGGTATAAAAGAGCTGTAGGATTTTTTTATTTTTATTTTTAGTGGAAATTACAGGTAAGGGCATTTCAGGTGAATGGACTTTTATGGCATTTTATGGTGAACATGATTACATATTGGATGCATAATTCAAACAGACTTTGTATTAGTTGGGAATATGACTAGAGAATTAGGTAGACAGTACATTTAAATACTATACAAAGAAATTTAGAATTATCATCCATGTAAAGTCAGAATTTATCACAAATGAAGCAAAGGAAGAGAAACTCTGATTTATGTAATTTAATCTGGTATCACCATATACAATGATTTGGAGGGCAAAGTAGGAAAACAGAGAAATCAGTTCAAGCAGAAGAGAATCTAAAGACAGTTTGGAAGTTGACTGTAATAATAAAAAAATATAAAGTGAGGAAATGAATATGCCAATAAAATAATGGAAGGACAAGAAGTTTAAATACTTCAGAAAAAGATTAAATATCTATGTGGTACTGTGACAAATATCATTACACAGAACTTTATGCTTATATTAATTTTCAACACTTTTGGTGCCATCAAATTAATTAAAGTATTAGAGAAATTAATCATTAGTAATAGCCATGTTTATTTTGGACTGAGGTGGTAATGTTATTTTTAAATCTGTTGTCACACTTGTCACACTTGCCACTAGGTAATCAATCTATCAAGGGTCTTAATCACAATTCTAACAACCAATGTCGTAAACAGCTCAATTTCCTATTTTAAGGTTCAGGCATGGAATATTTCTTAATAACTTTAAACAAAACTCAAAAACAAAAACTCAAAACTTCAAGAACACACCTGAACACATACCCAAAGTTTTATTTAATATAATCAGAAGCTATTTTTCACTGGATTTTTTTTTTTTTTGCCCTGAAAGTCCTAAGTGGTGAGTAGATACCCCATGTGCCACTATAAAATGTTACTGGGTCACTGGCTGCTGATACAGAGTCCAAAGGTGGGATGTGCCCAGGTGTGGGGGCTAGGAGGAGTGTAGAAGGCAGGGCAGGGAGAGGGTGTGAGGGGAGGTTCTGGAGAAGGACAAAAAAACAGATGCAGACTTGTAGTTCCTGTGCTGCTGAGTCACCAGGGCCTGATTCTGCTGTGTGCTTGTGGTGCTCTGGGTCTGGGGTCCCCTTTGGAATGCAAGAAGGAAGGAGATGGGATATGAGAGGACAAGATGCCTCAGGGTTTCTTTGGTCTCCTATTATTTTCCAGTCACTCCTCACCAAGGACCCTGGGGCTCACTCTAGACCTCTTTCTGTTGGGACTCATTCATTCTCAGATCTTGAGACAGGCCTGGTGGAGTGAGCAGGTAATTTGAGGAGTCTTTTCCTTAATAGCATACTTCAATGATAATAACCCTTTATGTAGCCCCAACCTTATCTCTGGATGAGATATTATATAAGCCATTACAAGTTAAAAAAAATTCTTTAAGCCTCCAGAAAAAGATGTATAACTACATTACCTTAGAAATTCTTACAGAGATACAAAGGTTTTTGTTGCTGTTGTTATTTCTTCTATATGATTTGAAAGCATCATTCATTAAGAGCAATATATGTGCAGGGCATTGTATAGGATTTTAGTGACAAATGCATTCATATGCTCCATAAAAATTTTATTTCTATTTTTTATGCTTGAATGCCATCTAACTGGTCAAAACTGCTACATGCATCAATTTTCAGAGACTTTATAGTGTACTTTCTGAACATTCAACACTCTAAATCCTTCTATGAAGCATTTCTATTTTAGAGAGAGAGTGAGAGAGAGAGAAAGAAAGAGCGAGAGAGCAAGAGCGAGAGCGAGAGCGAGAGAGAGAGAGAGAGAGAGAGAGAAGCAAAGGGGGCAGAGGAATTACTATTTTTACAACAGCAGGGCTGTGGAATTAAGGGACCATGTCTGAATAAGTTTTCACTGAGGAAAGATGGAAGTATACAGAATGAGATGTCAAGTGTTGTGCAAAGGAATTCCAACACTTGGAGAGATTTCTTCCAGTATGGAACTAGCCGTACACACAGGTTTTAAGAGATAGACTTGTGACAACTGTTGTGTGTTTTGCAGGACTCTCCGCCGACCAAGCAAACTAAAATAATTCAGCCACATGGTATCAACCAGTTGTCCTCCTCTCAAGATAGTTTCTGTGTCATACTTTTCTTGTCAAGTACTAGATTAGTATTTATGTATTGACCATCACTGGCATGAGAGCAGGCCTGGTAAAAACTGACTGTTCTTGAAAAAACAAACAAACAAACAAACAAAACCCCAAACTTCCTCAGCAATGTACCTTCATTTGTGGTATGCATTTGTTTCTGTTCTTTCCATTTGTTCTTAGCTTTTATTTTTTATTATATTTATGTATTTATTTATTTTGGTAATCACACTGATTCTGAGTGGTTGAAAAAAAATGCCTGGAATTTATTATCAAATGGGATCCTAATTCAAACTAATAAAGTAAATCACATGCCTGGAGTACATTCATATCTGTAGATCTCTTCAGTCTGAAATGCAGTTGAATCAGTAGCCTGAAGGTGAAAGCCTCTAAATCTCTTTACTATCCAAGCCTTATACTCTTTTTATTTTAACCAAGTGTACACATGAATGACAGCAGAACTGCCTAATCAGCAGGTTAATTTTTTTTTTTTATTTACCTCAGATAAGAATCAAGATCTTTGGGCTTACTTTGGTGCAAAATATTTAAAACTGAAAAGAGACTATTTTGGATGTTGTTTATTTTTGTGGCCAGATAGATTCTTTGTTTTGTGAAAAGCTACATGACCATTTTGCCTTCTTAGAACATGTTTGTTCTAGTACCCTATCATTACTTGCTACCAAACTTTATATCTTTTGTTTGAAGCATCTAAAAATAAAAGTAGTTGTTTAACTAAATTTCTCTTGAGCTTAATTTGGCAATTATCACATCACATTTGTCAATACAATGACTGAATCAGATGTGACCCAGATGCCAACATTTTGAAAAGTCTCTGTAGCTTTTCTTATTATTTCAAGTTGTAGTAGTTACAAGCAAAATCATCATTGGATCAATAAGAAATGAAAGTGTACTCTCCTCTGTCATTTCAAAGTCATCTATTAAAGCAACTCAAATATAAAATTCAACTGCTTTGGAATACAAATAGAACAGCATAATGAGGCTTATGTTTAGAAATGCAGAGAGCATTTTGGGAATTATTTTAGGAAGAATTAATCTAATTCTAACTATTAATATTCTTCCACCATTTAATTTTCATTTTTGTACATGCTGATGGCACAACTTTTTTTAACTTAAGGTTTCTGGTTCTTTCTTTCTATAATCCTTTTTTTTCCATTTTAGTGTTGATATTTCTTGTTACACAATAAAACACTTTATAGAGCCAGATATTTTCCCCCCTCAGATGTAGAACACACATGTGAATAATGAAATAATATAGAGAACCAAGAAAGAATAGCTCTTGAAACCATAATAGGTTAAAGGACTCATTTAATTAGGTTCTTGATAAGTTTGCAGTGTATTATTAATGACTGCTTATTTATGCAGGAACCATATTTGTTTTGGAAAATTAATTTTGTGCTCTGATTTGAAATAATACTTAGTTTTCTGTAACTGTTGAAAAGGCACTAGCAATATTTTTATGCTTAATAGCCATAGCTTGAGCAACTTAGAAATATGTAAGACTGTGAATTACTGTCATTCATTTTGCCTTTACCAGCTTAAAGTTTACTAAAAAATAGCAAAGAAAGTTTAAAAATTGTTACATATGGCTAGAACTCAAGGTTGTTTTTTTCCCCATCACTGTAAGAAACACTGTGAATGTTTTATATCTTGATATCCTATGTACAGAAAGTGACATCTACTGGAGAAAGCAGAACTGAATATTTACTTTCCAAACTCTTTTCCCATTGATCTCCCAGGCAAGTTGCATTATCATCAAGATTATCTTAAACTCCTACAACAATGAAAGTTTTCATTTAGCTTGGCATAGTGAAAAATTACCATTTTGTTTTTGACTTTTCCTCCAAATGGCATCTATTTGGGGAAAAGGGCTTGTGATCTTGTAAGACTTCTGAAACACACAGCTATAGTACATTCCCTTAAACTAAACAACCATAAGTCATTCAGTGGTGGATTTGAACAGAGGTTCATTTAATAGACAGTTTGAAAACATGTTTGGAAATGTAAAACTGCTTAAGCTGGTCTGGAAATAAAAGTTGCAAAACTGAGTATGAGATTAGAATATATAATTACTACCTCTTATGAAAAGGTGCTCCCAGGCTACGTTGTAGCATAATAGTTTTTATGCATTCATGTTAAAGTGGTATGTGTTTAAGTCTTTGATCTAAATAAACCTGGTTTTATTTAGGATACCAGGGAATACTACCTAGGTGTTTATTTACTTATGACAAAAGCTAAGACATGACCTAGAGCTTGAAGGGCAGAAATGACATCAACTTCTTTCTTGTGACAATAATTGGCATTCTTGAAGAAATAATTCTTTAAGGTGGAGAAAGTATTTATTCTCTGAGTGGGAGTTATTGTGTTATTTCTAAAACTTGGAAAACGAGGTACAGCTGTTTTTGGTGATGAGTTCACAAATACCCCAACTATGGTAATAGCTAGAAGTCCTTTTCTTCATCCCAGCCTGTTGTCCATGTGTTATTACTAAGGTGTAGAGTCCATTTTGATTCCATTCTATGTGAACCTACATTTAACATCGGATTTTTCTACTTCACATTTTATTATCATTTTTAAAATTTTGAAATTTTTTTTCATAGTGCTCTTGCACTCCCTCTGCTGGCCTTGCTAATTAATAAAGCCAGCGTGGAAGCAATGCTGGGGTGTATTAGTATTGCAATGTCAATTTTGTGTTGGGACCCAGTAAGAAAGCCATGTTAAGTGACTTTCTTTTTTTTTTTTAATTTTTAAAAAATTTTTATTTATTTTATTTATTCCCTTTTGTTGCCCTTTTTTTTTTTGTTGTTGTAGTTATTATTGTTGTTGTCGTTGTTGGATAGGACAGAGAGAAATGGAGAGAAGAGGGGAATACAGAGAGGGGGAGAGAAAGATAGACACCTGTAGACCTGCTTCACCTCTTGTTAAGCGACTCCCCTTGTTAAGCCGGGGACTCAAACCGGGGTCCTTAAGCAGTTTCTTGTGCTTTACGCCACCTGCGCTTAGCCCGCTGCGCTACCGCCCGACTCCTGTGACTTTATTATAAAATAGAGACCACAAGATAATTTGTAGCTGTGTTTACCAAAAAAAAAAAAAAAGTAATGTAATGAATAAATTTAAAAATCTCCAATTGTCTGTAGGACGAGGGGGGGCATAGCATAATGGTTATGCCAAAGACTTTCTCAGGACTGAGACTACAAGGTAACAGGTTCAATTCCCACTACTACCATAAGCCAGAGCTGAACAGAGCTCTAGTCTCTCTCTCCCATTAAAACAAGTGAATAAAAATTAAAGCCTAAAAATAGAACAAAAACAAAACAAACTATCTGTTTTCTTAAATCAAGAAAACCACATATCCAAATTCTAATAAATCTGTATGTATTTAACAATTGGCATATTTTGCTGCAAAGTCTATCACTTTAATACCTCTGTGTGTTGACACATTGGAGGATTAAATGAAAGGTTGCCTGGCTTTGTGGCTAAGGCACTGAGCCTTGATTAGATAGATAGCTGTCCAGTGGATCAACTTCCTACATTCTAGAGTTCCATTATGGAGTTGCAAAGAGAATGACAGCACTTGGCAAACCCACGCCTAATCATAGCACAGAGAAGTGACTTTTGGAAGGTACATTACCAAGCAATTAGGGCCCATTTAATAAATTACCCCTTATGGAACACTTTGAACCCTAGTGGTTTGAAGAGGTTAATGCACCTCTCACAACGGAGGCTTACTCAGTTTCTAAGGGGTAACTTCAAGGCCAGAGTTAATCCAAACCTTCTTCTCATCGATGGCCTCTTACTCTTGAGCTACTCTTGTAGCCTGGCATCAGGAAGCCCCCACCCTTCCATTCCCTCTCTGCATTTCACAGGCTTCATTTTCTTTCAGCTGAATCTATAGGACGTTGTGAGCATGAGGCCAAATGACTTTGCACTGCATATTAACTTCCTTTGGTTTCCTGGCTTCTTATTTAGAGTCTTTCTGCTTTTCTTGAGTCTTAACTTCTGGGTTTAGTTTAAATGTTACATTTGAGGTAATATCCTTTTCCTCTGAAGTTGTTGAGTAGCAACCAGATTTTAAATGGCTCCAACACACAAAATTAGTTTTAGGATACTATTAAATTTGAAAAAAATATATAGTAGATATGTATTTGTAAACTTCAGTTCCAACTATGGTTATACATCAAAACACTGAAAATATAAGTGTAGGGTAGAAAAAGAAATCTTTGATATTAGGCTATAATTAGAACTTTTGGATTTATACTTTAATTAAAAATAAAGTTGAACTTGGATTTTTAGAATGGAAATACCAATAAAACAGTAGTACTTTTATGGACAAAGATACTCAAGGCATGGAATTGGAATAGATAGAAATATAAAGATGGTGGCTCAGAGGTGGTGCAGTGAATAGAACATCTGATCTGTGTACATGAGGCCCAGAGGTTGATCACTGTCATTGAATGTGCCAGAGATGTCCTGGGTTCTCCCTATCCTTTCCCTCTCTCAGCTGTAATATATATATATATATATATATAAAAGTTACTGTCCATACATAAAAATTGGCATCACTATGCTATACCTGTGTATAATGTCATTGGTCTGTTGAGTTACATGCCAAAAATCATGATCAAAATCATTATAAAAATCATAATTTTCCAGCACATTTATTAAATGTTTTTTCTATCCGGGGTCTTGCTAAGTGCTACAAAAGGTAAACACAGCATGATCTGTAACTGTAAGAAGTTTGAGATTGTATGTAGACTTTGGCTATAGACATGTGGAAGAGTGCCACAATGGGTACAACATAATGATGAACACAAAGGATTTAGAGAAAGAAATATTTTCTTTTTTATTTTTAAAAATCATCTTTATTTATTTATTGAATGGAAATATCCAGAAATCAAGAGGGAAGGGGGATAAAGAAAGGGACAGAGAAAGACACCTGTAACACGGCTTCATCACTTGCAAAGCTTTTCCCCAGAACATGGGGACTGGGGCCTCAAACCCCAGGTCCTTGTGCATTGTAACATGTGTGCTCAACCAGTTGCACCACCACCTGGCCCCAGGATTTTCTTTTCTTCAAGACAGCTTGATGAAGGAAGTGATACTTGCTCAAACCCTTTATTAGGTTTTTGAGAATAAAAGAAATTGCCTTTAATTATGTCTGTGGTTTTATTTTGTGGGATATGTTTGGGATGTCATGAAAGCAGACATCAAGTCAATAAGTTCTCTTTACCTTTATCAGATCTAGAACCCTCGACTCCTAAATATTCAGTCATATAATGTAATGTATATGAAATATTGCTTTGAAGACAATCAGGAGACATCTTAAGGATTTTTTTAAAACTGATATACTACAAAATGATAAACTACCTTTCTTCAGAGTACCTGGTGATTCACTTGGTGAGTCAGGGCTTTCAAAATCTTTGTTCCTTTTATCATACCTTGGAAACTTTCCATATTATGAATTGTGTGTTTTTTTTTTTTTATAGGCTTAGGATTATAGGAAACAAGATTTTGTGACCATGGAGGAGGCTCAGTGTAAGGCTCTAGGTTTGATTCTAGCAGCACATATGACAAAAAAAGTGCCATGACCACTCTCTCTTTCAAACAAACAAACACACAAATAAATAAATACAAATTTCACATTTGGAAATTCAGGTCCGACCAGAATTCGTACTACAATTGAAATGTTAGTCTATATGATCTCAAAATCTTTTTTTTCTTCCTTCTTTTTGATAGAAACAGAGAAATTGAGAAAAAGAGATACAGAGTGTGAAAGCAAAAGAGACACCTATAACACTGTTCCACTGCTATTGAAGCTTCCCCTTGTAATGGGGACTGGGGCTTAAAAACTTGGGCCGTTGAGTATTGGTAATGTGTGTGCCTTACTAGGTGCACCACCCACTTGGCCCCAAAAATCAAATATATTTTTGTGTTGTATGACTTCTTACCTGGTTTTTTGAAAGTATTCAGAACAGACATATGAAATATTTTTTGACATGTCATAGCTTAATAAATATGTGAAAGTTTAATTTTTAATTTTTATTTTATTTTATTTATTTATTATCAGAGACAGAGAGAAATTGAGAGTGGAGGGGGAGACAGAGAAACACTTGCAGCCCTGCTTTACCACTCATGAAGCTTTCCCCCTATAGGTGGGGACCGGGGACTTGAACCCTGGTTGTTGCACACTATAATGTGTGTGTTTAACCAGGTGCACCACTTTCTGGCCCCTGAAACTTTCATTACATAGCCCACCATATGTAATGTCGCATAAGGTGTGGCTTTTCTGTTGTACTTTAAGAAGCAACCTCTACTTTCTCAGTAGAGTTGTAAATCAAAAGGACACATTTTTAAAAAATACTGATTAGTGAATTTTTTTTTTTTTAAAGTAAAGTACTAGTTTTACGCACAGCAGATGAACAGTTCTTAGTGAAAACAGTAGTACAAGTGGAAAGAAGTCATACTGCATGTTGTAATTTCCCTTCTAGCATTTCCAGATGTATTCAACCATTGCTTGGCAATCCTTTATTAATTGACTATCTCATTTGAGCTCAACATCTCAGAATATAGAAATCTGAGGACTTCTCTTTTTCAAACCTAGAGATTATCTGGGAGAGGACTGACACATGGGGAACATCAAAAACGTGACATTAAGTATTCCTGCTGTTGGTACTATTCAAAATGGCAACCGCCATATACATGAGCTGTTCAGCACTAAAAATGTGGTTATTGGCAACTGAAAGTGTTTTAAGTGTAAAATATATACTGGATTTTGATGCCAGTATAACAAAGGTAATGTAAAATATCTAATAGCATGGAAATATTGGTTAGATGTTGAAATAATATTTTCTGTATACTGGGTTAAGTAAAGCATTACTAACCTAGTAATATAAACTCAATAATATATATAAAATATTTTAATTATTAAAGTATTATAAAAATTGTTTCCACATGGCTTTTTAATTCTTTTCAGCTTTTTAACTTGATTATATGAAATGCAGAAATATGGATGTGGTCTGTATTCCCTGTCTACTAGATAGAGCTGCTGTAGACCTGCAGAGAATGAATTCAGTGGTCAGTGCCTAGAAACCTAAAAAATCAGAAAGAAGAGTCAGATAACAGTTGAATCCAGAATAATACCCAGGTCTGACTTAGAAAAGGGGAGTGGGGTGGACAATTACTCACTTGGACAGTGTTCTGCTTTATCATGTGTATAACCCAGATTTTAGCCTGGTTCACAGCTCATTGATGGAATCTTCACTGTTTTGGTCTCTTTTGCTGTCTGTCCTCTCTCTGCCTTTCCACTTTCTGTCGAGAGAGAGAGAAAGAGGAGAAAAGAGACAGAAAGAAATGAAAATGAGAGAGGGATAACTGTGTTCTTGGATAATAGAATTAAGTCAATTGTAAATTCAAGATTTATGTTAAGTGATAGTAAGTGGTTATCATAAAGATCTAATCAACTAGTAAACATAGCTACTTGTTACTGAATGTTCAGAGTATAACATTTACTTGCATGTTTATTTTTATATCATTTTATTGTAGGGGTTAATGGCTTACAGTACAGTTAACTGCTTACAGTGGTTGATAAGAATTATATAAAATTCACCATACCCTTTACAGATGAGAACACTAAGGCTTAACTTGGCTCAGAGACCTAGTGAATGTGACACAGTTAGGGAGGGATTAAAACTCTGGTATGTCAGGGCCAGATGGCAGTGTATCTGGTTAAGTACACACATTACAGTGCTCAAGGACCCAGGTTCAAGCCCGTGGTCCCCACCTGCAGGAAGAAAGTTCCTGGTAAAAGCTTCATGGGTGGTAAAGCAGGGCTGCAGGTGTCTCTCTGTTTCTTTCCCTATCTCCTCCACCCTCTCAATTTCTCTCTGTCTCTATCCAATAGTAAATTATATATTAGTATATATAGATGAGGCCAGGTTGTAGCACACCTAGTTGAATGCATGTTACAGTATGAAGGACCCAGGTTCAAGCTCTGGTCCCCACCTGCAGGGAGAATGCATCATTCATGAGTGGTAAAGCAATGTTGCAGGTCTCTTTCTGTCTCTCTCACTCTCTATCACCCCCTTCCCTCTCAATTACTGACTGTCTCTATCAAATAAATAATGAGGTTAAAAATTTTGAAAAAGGGAGTTGGGCGGTAGCACAGCGGGTTAAGTGCAAGTGGTGCAAAGTGCAAGAACCAGTGTAAGGATCCCGGTTTGAGCCCCCAGCTCTCCACCTGCAGGGGAGTCACTTCACAGGAGGTGAAGCAGGTCTGCAGGTGTCTATCTTTCTCTCTCCCTCTCTGTCTTCCCCTCCTCTCTCTGTTTCTCTCTGTCCTATACAACAACAATGACATCAATAACAACAACAATAACTACAACAATAAAACAAGGGCAACAAAAGGGAATAAATAAATAAATAAATAGTAAAAAGAAATAAAGAAAAAAGAAATACAAGTTCATTAGAAAAAGAAAGAAAGAAAGAAAGAAAGAAACTCTGGTATGTCTGACCTTGACCTGCATTTAACTTGATACTGGAAGCAGGTTTATCCATTATGAAGTTAACGAAGTTTTATACTTCTGTGTCCAATACTGCAGCACTGCCCCACTGCCCCACTGCTGGTGAAGCTTTCCTCAGTAGAGACTCCCACATGGTGGTTGAGGACTTAAACCCAGGCTTTTGCAAATGGTAATGTGCCAACTCTAGTGGGTGAACTATCTCTATGCCTCTGTTTCAGTCCTTTCAAAAAGACTAATTCTGATAGAGCGAGAAGGCTACAAAGGATGCAGCACATCAAAAGTCCTGTTGATGAAGCAAATGGACAGAGTGTTATCTCATATATATTTCTCTTTATTTGTAATGAATATTTCAATTTTCTAAAAAATAGCAAGACTGATGGTGATAACCATATTTACTGCCTGAAAGAATTAGCATGCTTCTCTTTCACCATAACATTGTTGTTATGTAAAGAAGTGTGCATTATATGGAAATGCAAACATTCTGAATTTTACATTATCTAAATTTTGCACTAGGAATGGTATCTTTAAATAAGTGCAGCCAGAAGTGGTTCTGTTTGTTCCATGACAACTCACTTTATGGATTATTCACCCATCTTCACTCTCTGCCTTGAAGTATCTGATTCTCCTAGTCAACACTTCAGAATTATTCACTGTACCCTTGGTCTAGAGACATTAGCTCTTTTTTGTTCTTGGGAATTTTACACTTAGTCATGTAATTGTCGCACCTAATATATATACTTTCAATGAAGAGAAAGGAAAGAAGGTCTAACGAGCCTGCTAGAATACATGACCATATTTACTGTATGTATAACTTAAAATTAGGCAGAGTGGGTCATTCACTACATATATAGATTTCTTTCTGCCACTATGTCAGAAGAAAATTGAGGTTGATAGTTGGAGAGGCTTGCAGATACACATCATGGATGATGTTATTCATAGGTGGGATTTAAGAAATAATGATAGGGGCTGGGTGGTGATACACTTGGTGTAAGACCCACATCACATTGAGCAAGAACCCGGGTTCCAGCCCCCCATCCCTTATGGGGGGAAGCTTCATAATCAGTGAAACAGTCCTAGAGGTGTTGAGGTGTTTCTCTTTCTTTTTCTCTTCTTCTTAGTTTCTCCCTGACTCTATCCAAAATAACATTAAAAAACAAGAAAGAAGGACAGATTGGTAGAGGAGATAACATATTTTGCAAAGAGACTCTCATACCTGAAGCTCCAAAATTCAAGGTTCATCTGCTCCCCCACACACACAATGAACTAGAATTGAGCAGTGTTTTGGTAAAAAAAAAAAAAAAAAGAAAGAAAAGAAAAAGAAAAGAAACTCACAAAAGACAGAAAGAGAAAACACAAAATGAAATCTGGATTCTGTGTGCTGTTGGCACCAAAGCAAGGAACTCTGTGGACAAAGGAATGGCAGGACAGAGGACAAAGACTGGATGGGATTTGGGGTCCTGATACATGATTGTGGAATAAGCCTAACATTGTGGGGGGCGAGAGTATTTTGCAAACACAGGTAAATGAGAAACGGTACTAATGTGTCAACAACTGTACTGTAATCCATTAACCCCTTATTAAAGGAAAAAAAATTACCCATGTGTCAGTTGTCTTGTAAATAATTATTTTCCCAATAAAAAAACCAAAGAATACCAGTAGTGAACCCATATTGGTTAATGCAAATAACATATCTTGTGGAAAAGAATAGTGGCCCAGGAGCTGGCACAGTGGATAAAGTGTTGAACTCTCAACCATGAAGTCCTGAGATTGATCTCTGGCAACACGTTTACCATAGTGATGTTTGGCTATCTCTCTCTTTCTCCTCCAATTTCTCTCATTAGTAAATAAATAAATAAAATTAAAAAAGAAAAAATTAGCAAATTGACTTCCATGGCTAGCTCCTGTTCATTTTTCATGTATGCATCTCTACCCTGGGCAGAAACTCAGGCAGATTGGTATCATAATCAGTAATGTCTTCATGGACAAAGAGTAAATAACTGGTTATAGCACATGAGTGTCTGAGGACCTTGTGGTATATGTATACAATAGGATACTACTCAGCTACTAAAATGGTGATTTCACTTTCTTCACCCCATCTTGGATGGAGCTTGAAGGAATCATGTTAAGTGAGATAAGTCAGAAACAAAAGGATAAGTATGGGATGATCTAACTCATAGAAGTTTAAAAATAAGAACAAAATGGTAAACACAAAGCAGAACTTGGACTGCAGTTGGTGTATTATACCACAGTAAAAGACTCTGGGTGGGGGTGGGGAGGGTGTTCAGATCCTGGAACATGATGGCAGAGAAGGACCTAGTGGGGGTTGAATTGATTAATGCCCCAATAAAGAAATTAAGAAAAAGCAAAAAATAAAAATATTATCATGATGCCAACCTGCCTTCCCTGGTCAGATGAACTCACCAATGTGTCCTGGAATCCGACCTCCCCAGAGCCCTACCCCACTAGGAAAGACAGAAACAGACTGGGAGGATGGATCAACCTGTCAATACCCATGTCCAGTGGAGGAGTCATTACAGAAGCCAGACCTCCAAAATTCTGTGCCCATAGTGATCTTTGGTCCATACTTCCAGAGTAGAGAAGCTACCAGTGGAAAGGATGGAATATGGCACTCTCATGGTGGGAATTATATGAATTGTACCTATCCTATTCCACAGTCTTGATGATCATTATTAAATGACTAATAATAATAAAATAAAGAAGCAGAAAAATAAGAAAACACAAAGCAGAACTTGGACTGGGTTTGGTGTATGGTACCAAACTAAAAAACTCTGGAGTGGGGTGGGGGAAGGGTTCAGGTCCTGGAACATGATGGCAGAGGAGGACTTAGAAGGGGTTGAATTGTTATGTGGAAAACTAAGAAGTGTTACATATGTACAAACTACTGTATTTTACTGTTGACTCTAAACCATTAATCCCCCAGTTAAAAAAAAAAAGAAGAAGGAAACGGGTTATTGACATGGATTATCATGGCATGTTTCTAAAGCTCATTTTCATACTTGTTAAAATTGTCAAATTATGAGGACCAGGCACACATTATCATACACAAGAACCCAGATTCAAGCCCCAATTCCCTACCTGCATGAGGGCAGCTTCATGAGTTGTGAAGTTGTGTGGCTAGTGTCTTTCTCTCTGCCTCTCTCTTCCTCTCTCCTCTCAATTTCTGTGTCCTATCAACATAAAATAAATTAATTAAAAATACTTAATTATTTTTTAAAAAGCCAAATTATCAGATCACATTAGCTTAGCTTTGATTTCACTGTCAGACAATTATTGAGCATCTTTTTTCTTTGTACTATGTGCATTGGAAGATATACAAACAACAAAGCAATACCAACTGTTTCTAAGTTTACAATCTTGTGTCTGCTATTTGTTTGTGATTGATACTACCAGACTCCTCTCCTTTGGTACTAGCTTATTGCCCTTTGCTTTCTTTTGGAAACAGAGAAGTCTAACTGTAATGGCTTTGTTTAGACTTTTGAAAATAGTTGATCTTATCAGCATTTGGGATCACTTGTTTCTGAACTCTAGGCAACAAATAAATGTGGAGCTATTGGTCAAGCGATTCAAAGGGGGGACTCCCAGGCAGTAATTTATTTTACCAAACTTGTGCGCATAAAATAACAAGCACTTGAAACAAAAAATAACAGCATTCTGAAGACTTGATTTTAACTTAAAATATCTCCCCAATGACTTACTCACTGCTAATACTTAGAAAATGTGACTCACAATACCTAACACTTTTTGTACTTTACTATTTATTTTTCTCTTTAGTACCTGTGTTTTTTATTACTTAAGAACTACTTTCCCATGAGCAGCCTATTACAGATCTATCTAAATTAAGTCTCATTTCATCTAAATGTCTCCACTTAAGATCTTTCATTATGTTTGTGGTTCTTCCCATTTTGGTTTGCTCACAGTTATTTACTTTTTCCCATTTGGACATTTATCTAGCACTGCTCCTAACCCTACCCTTCCTGACTTCAAAGCCCTCTGTTAAATGATGCATTACTAATAACTGCTTGTTATTTATAGCAAATCAGTCAATTTGATAGTAATACTAATTATGATAGAATTTTGCCAATGTTTATATTCATTTTTTACTTGTCTTCAACAGAAACAGTGGAACCTGATGAAGCTACTTATATAGCAGCAGTCTTTATTTTTTAAAAAATATTTATTTGCTAATGAGAGGGATAGGAGAGAGAAAGGACCAGACATCACTCTGGTACATGTAATACTGGGGATTGAACTCAGGACCCCATGATTGAGAGTCCAACCCTTTTAGCCCCTGAGCCACTTTCTGGACCATACAGCAATCTTTATTAAATGGTCTTTGTTTTATGTTTTGGAAAGAAGATGACATACTTGTGCCATTCTTATTACTTTCTGTGAAATTATGCTAAAGGGACGAATCCCTCAAGATGAGGTATCTTTTAGTCAAGATGGGAGGACTGTCCTAGTCATCTCCAGACCACTTCTTTTTAAACATATTTCACTTGGACTAGAGAAATAGCTCACTTGGATAGTGTGCTGTTTTTCCACCCAAGTGACTTAGGTCAAGCCTGACCCTTACCACACTGAAGGAAGCTTTGGTGCTATGGTCTCTTTCACTTTCTCTCTGCCTCTTTCTGTCTTCAAAAAACTAACAAACTGATTATAATTCACAAGGAGGGGGGAGAGAGAAAAGACAGTATCACTCTGGTCCATGTGGTGCTAAGGATCACACAGGAACAGGGAACCTCAGGCATGTGACAGTGTCCTCCCAGCTAAGCCATATCTCAAACTCCAGTTAACTTCCTTTCTATCAGCTTGTAGAAAATGGGAGTAAAGCACTTACTTTATTCCATGTCAGAACAAGGATAACATGAAATAACAGATAAATGAGCTTGGATAATTTTTAAAATTATGAATTGGACTCCTTTTATGGGAAGGTGCCTTTACTGATCCACTTTTTTTTTTTTTAAGATTTATTTTGTTTATCACATATAAGAGAGGAGAGAGAGAAGGGGGAGAGAGAGAGAGAGAGAGAAAAGAAGAAGAAGGGGAAGAAGAAGAAGAAGAAGAAGAAGAAGAAGAAGAAGAAGAAGAAGAAGAAGAAGAAGAAGAAGAAGAAGGAGAAGAAGAAGAAGAAAAAGAAGAAGAAGAAGAAGAAGAAGAAGAAGAAGAAGAAGAAGAAGAAGAAGAAGAAGAAGAAGAAGAAGAAGAAGAAGAAGAAGAAGAAGACGGGAGGAGAGAGGTGAGGGGAGAGAGAACACCACTTTGGTACATACAGTACCAGGAATTGAATGAAGAACCTTAGACATGCAAGTCCAATACTCCACAAATCCAACCATTACCCCAGCCACTTTTTAATTTCTCTCTCTCTCCTCTCTTTCTCTTTCTCTCGCAAAACATCGATCAACTCTGGCTTGCAGTGTTGCCAGGTATTGAACTGAACCTGGGATTCTGAACCTCAGATGTGACAGTCTTTTGCATAATCATTATACTAGCTCCCTACTTAAGTGATCCACTCTTTAATGGACATGCATTGTAGGTGGCAGTCATACTATCATACTATTTATCCTGCTTATTGAAATATTAGCAGTATAAATGTGCATGGACCACATGAATAGTGTCTGGCTGTTTCATTTGTAAAATAAGACCAGTGACATAAAATATGTTAATGTAAAATCATTACTACGATATTATATATAAAGCACAAGAGTACAGAATTTTAAGAAGTCTCAGAGGAAGTTACTAAAGCAAAGACAGGCTCATCCAGAAAGAAGAAACTTCTGTTCAGGAAGGTGCTCCTCATGAACTCTCAATGTTTATTCAGTGTTCTGTTTCAATATCCCTGGTATTCCAACAAATAAGAGAATGCTCTATTGACTTTTCTCTTGGCAATATTAAAAAATCCAACATTTGATCTCGAACCACTGTTACTTTTTTTTGTAATTTTTTTCTTTCTGCAATCTTTTATCTAGTTTCAGCACTCTCATAAAAAACAAATAAACAGGAGTCTGGCGGTAGTGCAGAGGTTAAGCGCATGTGGCGTTGAAGCACAAGGACCAGCGTAAGGATCTCGTTTCGAGCCCCAGCTCCCCACCTGCAGGGGAGTCACTTCACAGGCGGTGAAGCAGGTCTGCAGGTGTCTATCTTTCTCTCCCCCTCTCTGTCTTCCCCTCCTCTCTCCATTTCTCTCTGTGCTATCTAACAATGATGACATCAATAACAACAACAATAATAACTACAGCAACAATAAAAAACAACAAGTGCAACAAAAGAGAAAATAAATGTAAAAAAATTTAAAAAACAAGTAAACAACAACAACAAAACAGCAACATTAGTTTAGATCCTCCACAGTCTTTGTGGATGAAGTTTGGGAAGGTGAATATGATGGAACTGAGCTTTTGACAAAACACCTGACGGGACTGGCTTTTTAGTGTTAGGCTGGTAGTATTGAGGGTTGCTGCATCAGTGTTCCCAGTTGGAGCTGAGCTTGCCTTTGGAGAACATAGGTGCAGCTGTTCAAAACCCAGAATGTTGGTTTTGGAAATAGCATAATGATTATGCAAAAAGACTTTTATGCTTGAGGCTATAAGATCTCAGGTTCAGTCTCCAGCGCCACCACAAGCCATTGTGGAACACTGATCTAGTAAAACAAAACAAACAAACAAACCCAAAATGTTACAAAATATATAGGGTTTAGCTTGCCTCTAAGTAGGTCTAGTCCACATCCATTCATTCATATCCAGAAAACTTTTAAGATACCAAACTAAGACATTTTTCCTGACCCAATGGTCAAAAAACTACCCTCTCCCCATTTAAGCCAGCAATAAATGACGGTTTTCACCACCCTCCCACAAGTTCAAAGATCTGATCCATAGCTGGAGGTTCATAACTTCAAGAGAAAGGAGGAGGAAATTACAGTGACCCCTAGGCTATGGGGATTTACACTGCCACTTGTCTTTCTACTCTCAGTGTAATAGAGGTCATTCCCTATCCCCCACTTTGTGTGAACTCAGAAAAGCACCAAGAAAAAGCTTTAAATGACTCAGCAACATAAACCAATTTGCTATATATACATCCTTGGTAAAAGAACAGACACAAACAAAACAAAACAAGCAAACAAAAACCATCAACAAAATGGGCTCTTGAGATCTGTGAGGTAATGAGAAAGGGTTTGAGGTAGTGCAAGTTTCTTTTAAAAATAAAGAAATCATGAAATCAATTTCTAAGGATTATGGTTACTTACATAACAAGGATCTCAGAAAAGAATGGCAAGGGTGGGTCAAGAAAAGGACTTTTTATATACTGTGCACAATGTTCAAGAGAGAGAGAGAACTAGAAAGTCACTTAATGGAAACCTTTAGTTTTATGAAGGCTCCAGCTGAAATCTGCCAAGAAATAGAAAAATAGGAGGTCACACTGTGAAATTAATAACCAGTAAATTTAGAACAAACAAAACAGAAATGCTTCTGCACAGCGTTTAAGCAGCCTATGGCATTGACAACTGCAGGAGGTCAGGGAGTTAAATGCTGCCGAACCAGAATTAAAGGAGCGGTGGGTAACATTCTCATCTCCACTGCCATCATCTGCAGTTACTTGGACAATGATTTGGGTGAATTCCTCCTTTTCATTAGAATTTAATTATGACTGCACTTCGTGGAAAACTAATCAGGATGTAAGACAAACAGCAAGAGTAGTAGATCAGGAAGCCACTCTGTGAGCCTATACCCCATGGTGGACTTAAAAAAGGATTAGGAAGTGCCTGGTGGTGGTGGCTTACTCAGCAGAGCACACACCACACCATGTGTGAGAACCCAGGTTCAATCCCTGCATGAGAGAAGCTTCACGAGTAGTGAAACAGAATTGCGGGTCTCTCTCTTCCACCCCTCACAATCTCATTATCTCACCATATATATATATATATAGCTCCTCCCCCCTTGGTGGTAGCTGTACAAAAACCTGGTGGAAAAGGAAATTAGATAATATATCTGCTGGCCCTGGGGAGTTGGGGGGCACAGTAGCGGTGGTACACCTGGTTAAGTGCACATACTACAAGAACCCCTGTTTGATCCCCTGTTCCCCATCTGCAGGGTGGATGCTTCAGGAGCTCTGAAGCAGGTCTTCTGGTGTCTTTATCTCTAGCTTCCCTCCCCTCTCAATTTCTTTTTGTCCTGTTAAAATAAAATAAATATAACTGAATTTCAGATTTAAAAAAAAGTGAGTTGTCTGAATCTTGGATAGTTTTCAAACTGCCCATTTTCAGGAAAGACAACACATAGTACTTCTTAGGAAATTAAACCCCATCTCCATTTCCAAAAGTCTACATGGAACAGTTGAATTTTTATTTTTCCACTCGCCATATGCTTGAATTAGATATTGAGAACATGTTTACTTCATTTGAATCTGCTGATTTTATCTGGGACTCCACTTGCACACTATGATTTGGTAAGCACTGAGTTTGAGGATGATGTGGTTGGTCCTTGAACTTTGTCATTTTCCAGTCACAGAAAGGACAAATATTTCAACTGGACAAAGATGCTGTACCTGAGCTCCTGGATGCAGCAAGCATGGCGGCAGCTGAATTCTATCCCCAGTTCCATAGATGAGCAATTTCACAAAACAAGTTTCACATGTGACTTTTAATTTTACTGCTAGCTCTTGACTATCAGCCTTTTCTTTTTTTTAATGCACAGGTGAACAGAACAATCCATTCTCTCCCTGTCCCCCCCTTTACCTCCAGCGCACTACTGTCAGGTTGAGTTAACGTTCAACCAGGAATTATTTGGTGTGATAGTGAGGTAAAAAGATAGGCACATTTAATTCTTCATTAATCTCTTCCTTGCAATAATTAGAAAAAGTGTAAATATTAACACCTCTGATCTAGACATAAGTTGAAATAATCATTCATACACTTGTTGCCATGGAGGCCACTTTCTTCAAAAACAATGACACCTGACCGTTTCACCCAGAATCTTAATTTGTTCATATTTTGGCTGTTCATAATAAGCATTCGATTATTTTGCTGCTGTCATATAAACAGCTAGACACCAGAGGTGTGTATTATTTTTCACTGACTTTAGAATTGAAGTTCTTGGTTATTCTTTCTCTTTTTAAATGTAGTTGGCATTTATTTTTCTCACTAAATATATGTATTTTTTATTTCAGTATTTTTATTGTAATCATGGTTATAATTGACAGCTTAAAGTACCAGGGGGCATAGTTGAGGTCTCTTTCTCTTTTCAAATACTCTCTCCATCCTCAGCAAAGTCTGTTTGCCTTTGTTTCTTTGCTGTCTGAGAAGAGGCAGAAGATTAGAGAGCCTTCCTGGCGGTGGTAGAATATTACACTCCATTGTAAGGAGTGCTTTACATCCTTGGACTAAAGATTCTGAGAAAACAATCACAAATGACTTTGCCTATGCAAAGCCACATTTTCAGAAATTCAGAGGAAAGCCTATGGTCATGAAACCTGAAGCATATGTGTCCACTTTTTAATTGTTGATGGGCTGATGTCAGACTTCCAGACTGGGTATTTTTAGTATCTATCCCCATGACTGATAATATGTGGAGAAATCAGAAGTAAGAACTGGCAGAACTACAGTGAATTAGAAATGCATTTTTTTTTCTGGAGACATTTAAAAATATTCCCTTTCTCAACCTCTTTTTAAAGCTACCTCTTGCTGTGTATCTTACAAGGGTGGAGATTTAATGCAAGATGCCTACACATGTGTACATAATACTCTCTACCTTTTGTCTTTAGTATTCTTGGGTTTTTAATTATTAAAGATAAGCATTTGAATTATAAATATTCTAGTTATACAGGAATAGGCAAAGCAGGCATATACCCTCAGGCAAAATTCTTCCATTATCCATAATCCTTCTGCTTCCTGCCTCCATTTCTCTGCTTCCTATCTTTATGTCGCCTCAGAAAACACACAGAGGCATTCTTTTCAACCAACCTTCTCCTATCAAAATCCTTCTCAGTATGTATGGGGGAGGGACTCTTCCTTGAAGTGGGATGTCATACTTGTCCTAAATATAATAAAGTGCTATCTTCAAGGCATTTCTGCATCCAAAACATTCCCCAGAAACCTGCAGAGCCCTCCCGTCTAACCAGCCTGAGTGTCACAAATCATTGCCCAGAAACTGCTTTATAGCAAATCATTAACCATGTCAGGAATGACTTGGCAGAGAAGAGAAGAAAAAAAAAGAAGCTTTCCATTAGAGAACTGCAGGAGAATATACAAATGACATCATTGTTATTCTACTTTTGTGTTTTTTTTCTTCTTTCTTTATCAAACTCAGGACTGATTAGTATGAGTTTATTCCAGAGGAATATGTCTGTGTATTGCACAAAACACAAGCACTGTGCTTGGTATTTTTGTGCCTTTTCCCTTGAGATGGATTTCATTTATTTATTTGCTTTATTTTTCATTTTAAAAAAGTTTTTTTTTTTCTGTCACCAGGATTATCTTTGGTGCTTGGTACTTGAGTAACTCCACTGCTCTAGGCAGATGATAATAGATAGATAGATGATAGATTTTTTTTTTTCCTATAGAGGCTGAAAGGAAGAAAGACAGAGAAGAGAGACACTTGCAGCACTGTTCCATTGCTCATGATGTTTTCCCCTTCCATATGGGAACTAGAGCTTTGAACCCAGGTCTTTGTGCACAGTAAGTGTACACTATATACGGTCAGCCACCACTTGGTCTCCAGAGGATTTTAAATAAAATTTGTTGTTAAAATTCCCCTTTGAGGGCCCTTCAGTGAAGTTTTGTAGGACAAATATAGGTGTTGAGAAATAGAGCATGTAGATTGTTTAGTATTGCTCACCTGGTAGACTGTTGTCAGTCAAAAGCAATTTTTGTAGTTACTTGTCTGGGTTCTCCACTTTCCTATTTCTTTGCTCAGCAAGGACAGCATACTACATCAGAGGTGGGCAGGGTTGAGCTGGTATGAGTGTTTTCTCATCTCTCATGGTATATCCTGCATTGCTTTCTGGAATTGGAAGTGATTCAGAAGTGGAATCATTTGTTGCTTTATGTTTTTTCTGAGCTAATATTCTCCAAAAAAGCAAGAGCTGGTTGTCTAACATTCCTTTGCTTCCTCTATCTTGTTCAGACATGTGTAGTGGACATGATAACATATAAGTAGATTCCCACTGGGTGGAGGCAAAATTTTCCAGAACCCAGAGTGCCTCTTGCCATAGGCTTGCTGTTGGGTAATTCCATAGCAACTGCCTTGACCTGTGGGAGCTGTTGTTAATGTGACAATCCTTTCCCACACCCGGATTCAAGACTAAACCATATCTCAGTTGGTGACCTCATGTATGCATAATGTCTCCCTAACCTAACAGAGGCAGAAAGTAGGGGAGACAGACAGACCTAAGCAGTCTCCATGACCTAACAGAGGCAGAAGGTAGGGGAGACAGATAGACAGACAAACAGAGAGACAGATAAATAGGTAGATACAGTGAGAGGCACTGACATACCATTCTACCATCAATGGAGTTTGCTTGGTACCATTCATGGTGCTCCCATGTGGTGTTGGGGATTGAATCAAGGGCCTTGTGAGATGAAACTTTTCTACCAAGCTATCATCTCCTGGCCCCCCTAAATTGGAGATCTTTCTTATTTCCCCCTTTTTAAAAGTCAAAATTTAACAGTGTTTTTCAAAATTGTAAGATTGGATAATGTCCTACTTTCACTTTGGTGACCCAGTTTCAAGGCTGGCCCCCTTATACTGAAGGAAGCTTTGGTGCTATTCTCTCTCTCTCTCCCCCCCCTGCTCTCAAAAAAATTTTTCAGGGGTATAATTTCACACCAACACATAGTGTGTGTAAGTCACTATATGCTTCCCCCTCCAAAGTCCTGTGCCTCTCTGTTACTTCCCCATACTCACCATAGCTTTCCCATAGTCCAAGAAATGGTTTGTTTGCCATTATTTTGCAAGTTAATTTGTTTTGATTATCTGTACCTCACATGGAGCAAAATCATCCAGTAGTTAACCTTTACCTCTTTACTTATTTCACTTAGCACAAGCACCTCTAGTTCCATTTGCTTTGCTCCAAATGATGCAGTCTCATCCTTTTTGTTGCAGAGTAGAATTTCATTGACTTTATATCCCATATTTTCTTCTTCTTTTTTTTAATGGTGGGGTTAATTTGTCACAGCACATTTGCTTATACATGTGTATGGTTTCCCAGTTCTGCATGACAGGTGTCTGCTACATACTCTTATCTTCCCCATCAAGAACCCCAAACCCTGTTTTTCCCTTCACCCCTTATTGCATTCCCTCCCCAGAGTCCCTTGCTTTTATGCAGTATCCACCCATAGTCCAAGTTTCATCTAGTGTTCTCCCTTTATAATTCTGTCTCCCAAGTTCAACCTACATGTATGTTTGGGAAGCTACCTCTGTTCCATGATCTTCCTGCTTACCCTTTTCAGTTGTTGTTGCTCCTTGGCCATGCCTCCTGGAACACCCCCCCCCAAAAAAAAATTTCTTTATCTAGTAATCTGCCATTGGCTATGTAAATAATGTAGCAAATAAGTAAATAATGCAGTAAATGTAAGTAATGCAGTAAATAACGCAGTTTTGAACATAACTGTGTAAATCCTTTCAAAGCAGTGCTTCCATGTCCTTGGGATATATACTTAGGTGGTATTCCTGTATCATAAAGCATTTCCGTTTTTACTTGTGTAAAGACTCTCTGAACTGATTTCCACTGAGTGCACCAGCTTTCACTTCCAGTCAGATTCAATTCAGGTTTCAATATTATTGAGGGAAAATATAGTACTGTGGTTTCTTTCCTTCTTTTTATCCAGTTACAGAGATTCTTGTGGCAATGGCTGATCCTTTATTGTGACTGCATCACAATTTGACTGACCTCTCTCTTTCTCTCTGGCCAGTTCTGATTCTTCTACTTCTTTATATATCTCATATCTGAGAACATTTCCCAATATCCATATGTAGACAACTTTCAGATTCAGAGTTTATTATGCTGGGGACCAAACAGCTGAAAGTTGGAGACAGACTAAAATTGGCCTTTTGGAGCCTTATTTTTTTTAAATTTTATTTATAAAAAGGAAAAACTGACAGAACCATAGGGTAGGAGGGGTACAACTCCACACAGTTCCCACCACCAGAATTCCATATACCATCCCCTCCCTTGATAGCTTTCCTATTCTTTAACTAATCCTCTGGGATATGGACCCAAGGTCATTGTGGGATGCAGAAGGTGGAAGGTCTGGCTTCTGTAATTGCTTTCCTGCTGAACATGGGCATTGACAGGTCAATCCATACTCCCAGCCTGCCTCTCTCTTTCCCTAGTGGGGCGGGGTTCTGGGGAATAAGAGCTCCAGGATACATTGGTGGGGTTGTCTGGCCAGGGAAGTCTGGTTGGTATCATGCTAGCATCTGGAACCTGGTGGCTGAAAAGAGAATTAACATATAAAGCCAAACAAGTTGTTGACTAATCATGAACTGAAAGGCTGAAATAGTGCAGATGAAGAGTTGGGGTGGGGGGCTCCATTTTATAGATAGCTAGTAGACCTACTTTAGTAATATTCCAAAGAACTTGTGGCTATACTAGTTTTTTTTTTCTTTTGGAGCCTTATTATATGATGGTTGATCATTAATTAAAAGTGAACAGCTGGAAATAGTTGTTGATAGCCCCTAGATACATCAGTGTTGCAACTTTTAAAACTTTCACTGATGTTTGGTTTGGGACATGACTCACCTAGTAGAAAATATGCCTTACAATGTGTAAGGCCCTGAGTTCCTGTTCTGCTAACTCATGATGGATGACCATGGTAGAGAGTTCTTTGGATGGTGGGAAGTGCCATAGTGTCTATCCTTTTCATCTCTTCATTCCCTCCTCTCTGAATAAAAGTTGAAATTGTTGGGGCCAAGAGGCTGGTCAGCAATATTGCACATGTATGAGACCTTGATTTTATTTGCTAATGCATAATTAATTAAAAATCTTTCACTGATGTTGAACTATGATGGGATACCAGCAGAAAGGAATGCAGGGCAAAGTGTGGCATCTTTGGTATCTGTCACTTTAAGAGTAAATAGTGGGGCCTGGACAGTAGGATAGGGGTTAAGCGCACATGGCACAAAGTGCAAGGACTGATATAAGGATCCTAGTTCAAGCCCCCAGCTCCCCATCTACAGTGGGATCGCTTCACAAACAGTGAAGCAGGTTTGCAGGTGTCTATCTTTCTCTCCTCCTCTATCTCTTCCCTTCCTCTTTCCATTTCTCTCTGTCCTATCCAACAACAACAACTATAACAACAATAACAACCACAACAAGGGCAGCAAAATGGGGGAAATATCCTCCAGGAACATTGGATTCCTAGTGATGGCATTGAGCCCTAGCAATAACCCTGGAGGCAAAAATAAATTAATTAAAACACACACACACACATATATATAAAGTAAATAGTAATCAGGGGACTACAGAATGGGATAGCTGTTGCTGCAAACTATCCATGAAGTGGAGAATACAAGAAAGTCTGGGGGTGATTAATCTGCAAGTTGAAGTATAAAAATTAAAGGGGCCTCATAGCAGTATATAAGTAGACCCTGGACAGTGAAATACTTGAGGATGACTCAGTATTTAATAATATTGCTATCTTCATGGAAGCCTGGTTGGGGTGTGTGCATGTGTGTGTATTTGTGTGTGTGTGTGTGATATGCTGAAACCTCACACATGTCACATGTATAATATGCTTTTGGAAAACTTTTTAAAAGGAAGAAATAAAGAAAAAATGAAAGGAGAGGAAGGAAGAGAGGGAGAGGGAGAAAGAAAGGGAAAGAGAGAGAAAAAACAGCATCTGAATTTCCTTTGGTGTGGTAGCACTCCCATGTGATATTAAGGCTTGAACCAGAAATGCATGCATGACAAGGTACAAACCACACCAGGTGAATGATCTTCAGGCCCTGAGAAGGTTACAACACTTTTTAAAAAAAGTTTTATGCACTTAATAATGATATACAAAGAACAAGAGCATCACACTGGCACACATAAATGCTGGGGATCAAATGCTAGACCTCTTATGCCAGTAAATGTGGTGCTGTAGTCACTGTACTACCTCTTGGTTCATGAAAAAGTTGAATTTTTTAATCCCTACTTGTCCTTGCCAATGTTTATACCCTAACTGGAAAGGAATGTAAACCTTACTTTATTATTATTATATTTTCCAGAACACTGCATAGCTCTGGCTTATGGGGGATTGAACTTGGGACTTTGGAGGTAAACCTCACTTCTAAATCTTGAGTTCCTGTATTTCACTGAATCTCTGCAGAAGCCACTGGTATAATCTGTTAAAAGTTACTGTTGCTCCCTTAGTTTAAGAAACTCAGAGACCCAGTGAGATAACATGTAGATTCCTTCAGAATCTACTCTCACTTCTCCTCTTTGTTACCAAAACAATTGAGAGGATCAAATGATAGAACAAGCTAACTAGGGAAGTGCTGGGCCTGAAGATGGTATAATATAACTAATGTGTTCCTGCCAGAAGAGGTTAAATTAAGGCGTGAGTGGGAAGGCTTGAATTTGCTTACATGGAAACACTGTTCTGTGATAAGTTCATAACATTCTATAGTAGACTCTAAGGAGATAGTATCCTACTATAATGAAACTTTAAATTTTATTTATTTTTTAAAATTTATTAAGTAATGAGAGGGAGAGAGAGACAAAAAATGGGAGAGGGAAAAGAAGAAGTAGGAGAAGAAGAAGATGAAGGAGGAGCAGGAGGAGGAGGAGGAATAATGAAAGCATCACCCTGATCAGGGATAAAACTTAGGGCCTCATGCTTGAGAGTCTAGCACTTTATCCATTGCACCATCTCCCAGGCCATGGCACTTTACATTTAAAAGAAGTCATGGTCCACACCAAGTGAAGTAGAACATGCCATGGATAATAGTAGAAGAAATGATTAAAAAAAAAAGAGCCAGAGAAATAGGGATCTTCTAATGAATAAACAAAAGAACAAAATCTACTATGTAAATATGTTCCATTAGAAGGCCTAAATGCAACTTTTTATAAAAGTAAGGAACAAGAAAGAACAAAGAGTAACATCAAAAATCTCAGTGGCTGTTCTCTGCAGCCCCAGACTCATGATCCTATACAACTAGCTTCTGTGATAATAGTAGGCATAATATAAAGAAATAACAGTGGTCAGCTGGTGACATTTTATTATCACTAGTAAGGAATTTGTAATTGTCATACTAAATGATAGGACTGAAGAGTATTGTCAGGCAGCCCCCTGCTCCATCCTCCATTGCTGACAGTATGTCTATTTACGTAATCATTGTTTTGCCTGAAAGATCCCCACTTTTGATCTGTCTTCTTTCTACCTCGAGACCTGTCCTGCCTATAGGGTACATTAATCCCGCCAGTTAAAACCCTAGCAACCATTGTTATGGAAGCTTTCTACCTTCCTGCTCTTTCCTTTTCTCCATCCCCTTTCCTAGCCATTTCCTTTTCCTACTTGCCACTTCTGGTTCTAAATATATAAAAGCTTTGTCTCTGATCAACAAAGACACATTGCGTTCCCACTCTGCCATGAGTTCCTGGTCTTTCTCCTGCATTGCTGAGTAAACAGCAGCCCAAGTTGACTCCGGTCGAGTTCTCTCCAACCCAGAGAGCATGTGCCTGGGAAGAAACACCCTCAAGCTATCCTGGCCTTCTGGCACCCAATGTGGGGCCACCAGCTCCACACAAGCGACAAGCGACAGACTTATGAACGCACCCCAGATAAGTATACGGCCTTGGCTCTCTGCAGCCTCGTGTTTTACGAAGGCACTGTGATTCTTTTTTCCCCTCTTCTTATTTTTCTGAGACCCCTCTGCCATGGGGGACCTTCCTCCTTATCAAGATGAATCCCAAATCCTCTACTCTTTTTTTGCTAAACAGGTTTTCTGTCTCTGGGACATTTTGCTCTGGGCCGCATCTTGGTTCCTCTTGACCATGGTCAAACCTTTTAGGAGATATGCAGGGCCCCCTCTCAAAAGGACAGAGGGCAACTCTAATTCGGGAAATGGCCCCAGTCTAAGGGACCTTGAGGCTGCGATTCAAGAGTTAAAGGAGATGGTCACTCTGCTTACCCAGCACCATACATACTTTTTAGAGAAAGCAAAGCCTGCCCCAATTGTGACCCAACCTAAGCCCTCTGCATTTTGCCCAGAGGCTCCCATTTTGGCAGACATATCTCTGGCTGCCACCACCACTTCTGTGGCTCCACCCCCCACCACTACACTGCTATCAGACACAGAATATCTTTGTCAGCTTTGTGACAGAGCTTTTCCTCCAGAGCAAGTCCAGACATTCCAGGTAAACGTTACCCCCAATAGACAGAGACCTCAGGTGTGGTATCCGTATTCCTCCACAGATCATTAAAAACTTTGTCAGGTAATTAAGGAGGATGGCGTTCATGCTCCATGGACCAGATCCATTTTACAAGGTGTTCTCTAGAACCTTAATACCCCCCAAGACTGGAAGGACGTAGCTCATGCTAAGCTCCCAGGCCCACTCTTCCTTCAGTGGGAAGCATTTTTCAGGGATGAATGCCTGCAGCAATCCTGCAGGAACAGTCAGAACCAGCCTAATTGGGATTTTGAGGCCCTTTTTGGGGTGGGAAGCTGGGAGACAGGACTTCAGGAAGCAGACAGGAATTTTCCCCCTGGCTATTTTGATCAGGTACGCCTCTGTGCATTACAAGCATGGGAGCAGTTCACCCCCCACAGGAGCGGCCTCAGCTCCCATTCTCTCCCTTCGCCAAGAACCTGATGAATCCCCAGCTAAATTCATTACCAGGGTCCAATCAGGTGTGGAGAGAAAGATCTCTGATCCTGACACCCATTTTCTCCTCCTGCATTCTATAGTCTGGGATGGCATACTTCCTGACTTCTGTCAGGTATGCATCAGTCTTAAAAACGAACATCCAGATACCTGGATAGTGGCAACTCAAAAGTTATCTTCTAAAGCCAACCAAGCTTTAGCCATGGCACAATCCTTGCCACCAATTTAGAAAAGAAAGGGGGCTGCTTTGGGTGTGGTGGTCATGGCCATTGGCAAATTGAGTGCACCATTCCTAGGCATGACTTCCGCCCCCAGACAGAATTCCAGAAGCCCTGAATGCCTTGTCCTTGATTCCAGAAAGGTTTTCATTGGAGGAAAGATTGTCTAAGTTTCATAGAAACTTAGGCACACACCTACCTCTTTTACCAGAAGCAGGACAGCCCTCAGCCTGGCGTCCAAAAGGAAACCCAGAATGTCGCCCTGATTTTGTAATTCCCCCTCATTCTCTCTGAATATCTTAAGCTTGCAGTCTGCCCCCTCTGCTTTCAGTTGTATTTTGTGAGTGTGTTGAATGACCGAATTTTGTACCACCCATTTTGCTCCAAGTATTCTGAAACTTAATTGACTTTATAGTAAAATGCTGGACACAGCCATGGTTTCTGGAGACGTCCAGAAATGGTCCACAAAATCTGTTTTTTCCTCTTTTGATTTTTTAAGTCTTGAAATAAATGTGAAACATTTAGTCTTAAACTGTGTGAATGGAAATGGTTCAAGTAAGACAGTATAGATCTAAATTTGTGTTTTGTTGGTATGCATGAGACCCCTTCTGTTTCATTTGGTTTAAATCCCCCCTGCTTAACACTATTATATTTACATAACCACTGCATTCTATTTACATAACCACTGTTAACAAGCACCACCCTCCCCCCAGGGCATTGGTGGTTCAGTGATAGGATTCTCACCTGCTCCGCCCTCTCCTTGTCACACTCTGATTTTCACCAGTCACTTTTCTCTCCACCCTCTCTATGTCACATCCTGTTTCCACCCTACTTGGCAAGTATATATATAAAGACAGCATTGTGAGTTTTACAGTACCTTTAGTTTAGCTTAGCTCGGCTTAAATTGTGCTGCGTCCTGCATGAATAAAGAGATACTGCATACAACCCAGCCATGAGTCCCAGGTCGTCTGCTACCCACCCGTGAAGCCAGCCCGGCAAAAACGACATAACCCGTCGAAAACAACAGTGTTTGACATGATACGTCTTCGTAACCAAAGTTTTTCTCCTCCTGTGTGTTAAAGACTACATGTTTATGTGTGTGTTTGAAGTTTCATAAACATTAAATTTAAGGTTAAAAGTGTAACTTTGAAGCTACATTCTTACCAGGCAAATTAAATGAAGAAGTTTTTCAACATGATTCTTATAAAGGTAAAATTAATTTGCTAAAGTAACTGAGTATTTAAGGTAAAAGTCTAAATATTTAAGGTGACAATTCATCATCTCCCAAACTAAAATACAAATTCTCTATATAGTACACTTTTGGAGAGTCCCCAAAACTGACCTGTGAACTATCTTGTGGAAATTAATCCACAACAAATCTGGCATCAATCTGACATTGTAAATGTTCTAAAAAAAAAAACCCAAAAAACAAAAATATTGTCACTAACATGTGTTAACTCTCTAGATAACCTGAGTTTGTTTAAAGTCTAAGGTAAAAATTAGTTAAAAATCAATATATTTTAACTAAATCTGGTTTGAAGATCCTGTGCACACCTGGGGTGTGTCTCCATCTTAAATGGGTGTAACAAAAGGTAGAAAAGATGCTATTGATATGTAAAGCTCTCGTACACCTTCTCAGTTAAAGATGTAGAACCAGCCCCGGTGAATGATAGATCACACAATGGTTATGCTAATGATTCTCATGCCTGAGGCTTCTAACAATGGTTCTTCTCTTTAACTGACCACATTTTATTGAGCTTAAATTGTTTAAACAGCCTTAAAATCACACTAGAAAGGCCTTCCAAAATTATAAAGATACTTAGACCAATTATAATCAAGTTATCAATTATAGTAAACTTCTAACTTGTTACGTTTTTTTCTTCACAAATAAATTAAAAAAAATTTTTTTATTACCTTTATTTATTTATTGGATAGAGACAGCCAGAGGTCAAGAAGAAGAGGGAGGCAGAGAGAGAAGGAAACAGAGAGAGATGCCTGCAGCCCTGCTTCACCACTTGCAAAGCTTTTCCCCTGCAGGTGGGGAGTTGGGGGCTCGAACCTGGGTCCTTGAGCATTGTAACATGTGCAATCAACCAGGCGCGCCACCACCCATCCCTAAAAATAAATCTTTATAGCTATGTTAAGCCTTCACATGAAAAAGCATCTGCTCATACGGTAAGGTATTAAACTATGTAGAAGTCCTGCCATATACAACTTATGTAAATTAACAACAGCATTCACATATTTTTCCACACTTAACTGGTGTATCCCACTTTGCCACTATAGGCCTGCCTCTGTCAGCTGACAATTTAAAGACTTTTTTTCCTTTATAACATCACCCATACTACTGACTTCTGTTACAATCCCCGAAGACAAATAGTTGTTGAGAAGGCCCACCAAACACCTAGGCCCAATTAAGTAAAGAAAAAAGGGGGGATATATCCCCCCAATATTCAGTTGGCTAAGGCACTAAGTACATTAAACCTCTTTTAATATCTATACAAATTTGAACCAGACACCCTACTAACCATGGGAAGTAGATTTATATGTGTTTCTTTCGCAGGAATCCCTGGAAATCCATTTGGACTCTTGTCCTTTGATATCGCCCACAAGATGACACAACTATAGTGCTCTACTCGAAACCAGTGATATGACCTGACATGATCTAAAGAACCTGATTCACAGACTCCAAGGTCAGAATTTTCTTACTGCCTTTCTCTCACCAGTCGCTATCTGCCCTTCTTGCTTCTGCTTCACCTGTCACATTTTGGCGGTTCCAGCTCACTCTCTACAGAGAAGCAAAGTTCCAGTGGCTGTCCTCCCCCATTGAGACAGATGTGAGGCATTTCTTCCCCTGGTCATTGGCATTGGACTGACCCTTCTGTTGGACTTGCTGGTACACCTTTGGACACTCCCTTTACACTGCTGGACTTCTTGAGGACTGACTGTACCATTCCATGGACTTTGCAGCCAGCTGTCTCAGGACTTTGCAATGCCAGATCACTCCTCTCGCCCCTCAGCCTATAAGGCCCCAACTCCTCTGCTTATCAGGCAGTGCTCCCTTTCACCCATCAGGCAGCCCCTATCTGCCTACCAGGCCTCTCTTCAGTCTCACGCTGTCCCTTGCTACTCTTACTTATCATTCCCTGTCTTATCCCATTTCTTTTAAAAACATCTGCATGATATAGGTTTCTGTTCACCCCTACATTGCTATTCCCCTGACAGAAATGGAGTCTTTTACAGACATTCACCCATTTAAATATGGCCATTAGAAAGAGGGAGATGCCAAGAAATTGTGAGGATGTGATTGAGTTTCGCAGGGCTTGAACCTGAGGGGTGTGTCTATCCTGTTAGTCTCTCTCTCTACCGAGAAGTTGAGCAAAGAGGGACAGTAGTAACCCCAAAGGTGTGCCTCTTCCTATTGGACTCCCTGCCTCACAAAGCACCCTGCATTCCTGATACTATGGCCATTAGATAAAAAGAAAGGGGGAGTTGTCAGGCAGCCTCCCTTGCTCCATCCTCCATTGCTGACACTACATTTATTTACATAATCATTGTTTTGCCTGAAAGATCCCACCTTTGATCTATCTTTTTTCTGTCTTGAGACCCACCCTGCCTACATGGTACATTAATCCTGCCAAATAAAACCCTAGCAACCATTGCTATGGAAGCTTTCTACCTTCCCGCTTTTTTCTTTTCTCCACCCATTTTCCTAGCCATTTCCTTTTCTGACTTGCCACTTCTGGTTCTAAATATATAAAAGCTTTGTCTCTGATCAATAAAGACACATTGCGTTTCCGCTCTGCTATGAGTTCCTGGTCTCTCTTCCACGTCTCTGAGTAAGCAGCAGCCCAGGTTGACTCCGGTTGAGTTCTTTCCAACCCAGAGAGCATGTGCCTGGGAAGAAAAACCCTCATGCTAGCCTGGCAGAGTATGCCAGGATAACCTCACTTGCATTAGAGAGCTACAGAGATGGGTAACAGATCCTAAGTCACTAAGGACGAAATAGATGGGACATTGGCAAATGCAATGCTCAGTCTACAAAGTCAAAGGAATTCAGGGATGGATGATCAAAATGTGGAAAGCACTCTCTCTACAATAAGTCATATCGCCCAAATCTAGAGTTCACACTCAGAATTCATGAGGGGGGATCCTTTAATGACATAAAAAGTAAAGACAGTAATATTTCTTTTAGTTCTTTAGCAAACAGACTTCTGGCCATTTTACCTGGGTAAGTAATACCCAGATATTTTGAGGCCTGTTAAAGTAGACCTGAAGTATTCTTATGGTTTTCTTAGTGTATGTAAGCCTATGGTTATAAAATAAATTTCCTGATCAAATATCAGTTTAAAGTAGATTCACTGGGCTTATGAAGAAATTTAGTGGGCATTTGCCCAAAACATATACTTGGAATGAAACTATTTTGTTAGTTGGTAGAGCTCCCACATATTTTCTTTGGCCTCTGAAGTTAGATCCACCATAGTGAGGAATGATTGGTGGGAACCTTTGAAACTGCCTTCCCATGAAATAACTAGAAAATAGATAATCTAGAAAATATAGAAATAGATAATATAGAAAATAAACAACAATATTATGTACTGGGGTGAATGGCATGAATCATGGTGCCTTTAACAAGTGTAAAGGACACAGGAGCAGTGATCTCCACAATATATGTATTTTAATCAGTATTCTGACCTTAGCAAACACTAAACTTCTCCTATAAGAGTGTCTGGACTTACTGCAAACTCAACCAAGTAGAAGCAACCACAGCCTTATATTAAAGATGGTATGCAACATTGACCTTTTGTATGTGTGTGTTTCTTTTTTTTTTTACTTTATTATATTTATTTTTAATTAATTAATTTATTTATTCCCTTTTGTTGCCCTTGTTTTATTGTTATAGTTATTGTTGTTGTTATTCTTGATGTCATTGTTGTTGCATAGGACAGAGGAAAATGGAGAGAGGATGGGGAAAACAGAGAGGGGGAGAGAAAGATTGACACCTCCAGATCTAGTTCACTGCTTGTGAAGTGACTCCCCTGCAGGTGGGGAACCTGGGACTGGGATCCTTACCCTGGTCCTTGTGCTTTGCTGCACCTGTGCTTAAACCACTGTACTACCACCCGACTTCTGTGTGAGTGTTTCTATCTCTAACAGGAAGATGCAGTAGATGCAGATTACATTTTATGTAGACAGAATAGCAAAGTACCTTTACAGTCATTCCCTAGGGCTATGTTAATCCTCCTTATTTATGTCAATTGTAGTCCAAAGGGACTTAGACAGTCAAAACACAATGCAAAATATTATATTGGTCTGTATCAGTGACATACCATTAATTGAACAAGATAAACAAGAAGTGGCAAGTACTTTATAAACCTTGTAAACCTTGAAAAGGCACATGCATGTCAGGGGTACATCCTGTCAGAAAAGATTATAGGGATGCTCTGGTTAACAGTGAAACCAACCCTTCTGCTTGGGCTATATGACAAGGGAGATTGTCTGGTATTGTAATTATTGGTGCTGGGAAAAAATACTGTGTAGAGTTTATAGCAAAATACAGTGAGGGAATTGTAACATTAAATTCATGAGTTCTGAAGAAAGAATATATGCAAAAAATCATACACCACAGGAAAAATTATCCATGGCATCTTATTAGGCTGATAATGTACAGAAAATAATACTTGACCATGTGGTCATACATACTCATCTTGATCCGAATTAAGAGACAATTCACTCTAAGATAGACCTACTTAATTTATGGTCAGCACCTGGAAGAATCAAAGGGCATGATCAAACTTTTTGAGCAGATGCACTATATTCCCACAAACCCATCACTATTATACTAGTTTTTTAGCAAGCAGTGGAAGTTACAAAGAGATGTTTTTGTTGACTTTGGGCCTTATCATTCAAGGCCTTCTATGCCTCTTGTCTTCTCCTTGAAAAGCGTTCCTGAGGCAGAGCTACTAAGCAGAGGTAGCTGTGTTTCTCTCCTCTCCTCTCCCAGGTCAACTAGGAATACCAAGGGATATCACCTGGGATCACAACAAGACAGGACTAGAATGACTTCAGGAACACACCAAATCACTGGTGAGTGCAAACACGTGAGGCTCATGGACAGAGAGGAGCCTAAGGAGAGATTTAGTGGCTGGTAACAGTCTGGCAGTTTGTTGGTTGAGGCACCAGCTCCAGTCTGTTTTACCACCAACAACAAAAAAAAAAACTGCTGAAGGGAGAAGGGGACTCCCCTAAGACTCACCAAATGTAACTGTGAGTCTCCATTGCAACTTCTCTCAGAGGCTGGAGCAGTAGGGTAGAGGCCCTGTGCTGATATGGGGGACAGAGAACTGACCAGGAAACTCAGGAGATCTACACCTCAGTGGCCTAGCAGTAGGACTGTATAGTGGGAGCCTTTCCACATTGTTCTCCTGATGAGAACATGTTGAATAATTGCCTCAGAACCCACAAACTGTAAAAAGGACTTGTTTAGAAACACATGGCCCAGCAGTGCGGCCTGCCTTGACAGAGAAGCTGAAATGAGCCTGGAGCTTTGGATCCTTGGGGTGTGAGAGTCTCTTTGCAAAACCACTGTATTATCTCTTCCCCCTGCTTTATCTCTTGGTCAGGAGTGAGGGATTAAGCTAAGAAGCCTACTTACAGTTTAAAAGCCCTCAGGCTCCCATAGCCTACAGGGAAAAGAACAAAAGAGGTTTTAACAGCCTCTGTGCTCCAACTCAGAGATTGAAATAATATTGAAACAATTTTTAATTTCCGCAACTGTGAACTCTTTAAGTACTTTACTTAGACACAAGTCAATCTAGCAAGAGTGATCAGTAACTTGAAAAGTACTGAGAGCAGGACCTCATAACATACTATATAGAATGCTGAAGCCAACAAGAAGAAATATTGGAGAAATGAACCAGGATAAAGTCCAGCTAAAAGGCCCCCAAGGTTTAAGGTCAGAATAATGAGGTCAACATCCAAATGCTAGTTAAGGAAATAGTCACAGGAGTGATTAAAGAGTTTGAAAGAATTGTCATCAGATATGCAGAAACAATAAATGAGACTCTGAAAGAAAACACTAATTATCTCAATACTATTAGAGAGTTTAAAGCTGAAATAGCTGAGCTAAGAATACTCTAGCTGAACAGATGAAAACAGTGTCAGAACAAGGAAACAAAATAGAAGAACTACAGAAAACAGTAGATGGGAGAGAGAATAGAATAAATGAGGCTGAAAACAGAATTAGCAAGATTGAAAACGAATTAGAGAAAACTAAGAAAGAAGTAAGAGATGACAAAAGAGATTAAGAGATACTGAAACCAACAACAGAGACCTATGGGATGACTTCAAAAGAAATAATATATGCATTATTGGCTTGCCAGAGGAAGAAAGAGAGGGAGGGGAAGAAAGCATTCTATAGGACATAATAGCTGAGAACTTCTCTAGTCTGGACAACATAAAAGACATAAAGGTTCAAGAAGCCCAGAGGGTCCCAAACAGAATTAACCCAGACTTAAAGACACCAAGACACACCATATTTAGAATGAAAAGGATAAAGAAAGGATTCTGAAGGCTGCAAGAGAAAAACAAAGAGTCAACTACAGAGGAAAACCCATGAGATTAGCAGCAGACTTCTCCACACAAACACTACAGGCCAGAATAGAATGGCAAGATATCTATTGATTGCTCAACGAGAAAGGCTTTCAACTAAGACTACTATATCCTGATAGACTATCATTCAGACTAGATGGAGGCATATAAAACTTCTCAGACAAGCAACAATTGACCATGTGGTTTTTGGTCTTGCTTTTATTGATGTGGTGGATCATATTGACTGATTTATGTATATTAAACCAACCTTGCATCCCTGGGTTAAACCTCAGTTGGTTATGATGAACAGTCTTTTTAATATACTGCTGTATCAGGTTGGCTAGAATTTTGTTCAATATTTTGGCATCTATGTTCATCAGAGGTATTGGTCTGTAGATTTCTTTTTTGGTTGTATCCCCATCTGCTTGTGGTATCAGAATGATTTTGGCTTCATAGAAGCTGGAAGGGAGTATTCCTATGTCATCAATCTTCTGGAAGACTTTTAAAAGTAGAGGTATTAACTCTTCCTTGAAGGTTTTGTATAATTCATTTGTAAAACTGTCTGGTCCAGGACTTTTACTCTTGGGAAGGTTTTTGATAACTGTTTCAATTTCATTAGCTGTGATGGTCATGTTCATATCATCTAGTTCCTTTTTATTTAATTTTGAATGTTCATAGGTATCTAAGAAAACGTCCATTTCTTCCAGGTCCACTAGCTTGGTGGCATGTAAGTATTCATGGAAGCCTCGAATGATATGCTGAATTTCTGCGATGTCTGTTGTGAGATCTCTTTCATTTACAATCCGATTTATTTGGGTCTTCTCCCTTTTTTGTTTTATGAGTCTGGCTAAAGGCTTTTGAAGAACCAACAGATACCGCAGTATATTAAAAAGATTATTCATCATGACAAAGTGGGTTTATCCCAGGGGTGCAAGGTTGGTTTAATATTCCCACCCTTCTGCACTGCTGGTGGGAATGTAAATTGTTCCCACCTTTGTGGAGAGCAGTCTGGAGAACTCTCACAAAGCTAATCATGGATCTTCCATATGATCCAGTAATTTCTCTCCTAGGGATGTACCCCAAGGACTCCATAACACCCAACCAAAAAGATATGTGTACACCTATGTTCATAGCAGCACAATTTGTAACAGCCAAAACCTGGAAGCAACCCAGGTGTCCAACAACAGATGAGTGGCTGAGCAAGATGTGGTATATATACACAATGGAATACTACTTAACTATTAAAAGTGGTGATTTCACCATTTTCAGCCCATCTTGGATGGAGCTTGAAGAAATCATGTTAAGAGAAATATGTAAGAAACTGAAAGATGAATATGGGATGATCTCACTCTCAGCACTCTCAAGATGTGGTATATATACACAATGGAATACTACTTAGCTATTAAAAGTGGTGATTTCACCATTTTCAGCCCATCTTGGATGGAGCTTGAAGAAATCATGTTAAGAGAAATATGTAAGAAACTGAAAGATGAATATGGGATGATCTCACTCTCAGGCAGAAGTTGAAAAACAAGATCAGAAGAGAAAACATTAAGCATAACCTAAACTGAAGTTGGTGCATTGCACCAAAGTAAAAGACTCTGGGGTGGGTTGGGAGTGAGAGTACAAGTCCTGTAAAAGGATAATAGAGGACTTTATAGTGGTTGTATTGTTATATGAAAAACTGAGAAACGTTATGTTGTGTTTACTGTGTTTACTGTTAACTGTAAAACAATAATCCCCCAATAAAGAAATTAAAAATAAAGAAATGTTTTTGTCTAGCTCATTAAGCAGAAAAAGGCCACATTTGCTTCATATTTCTCTGTTTGAGTGACTTTGTGAAAATAGACTGCTAATTCACTAGAGTCCATCTTGAGCGGCAGGGCACATGGCTTGTCATGTTTGTGACTGGGTGCCATGGCAGTAGGAAAGTTCTGGTGCTATGATGTCTTTTCCTTTTTATTTATATTTATCTCTAACTATGATTGAAAAAGCAACCTGGGGCTGAAGAGATTAAACATGTATGAAGCCTTTGTCCTTACCCCTGCCCTCCTCCACACCCTGTTACAACAGGAAAATATTCTCAATAGACCAGAGCTTGAGTTATGTGCTCAAAAATTTCTCTCAGTTCTATCAAATAAAGAGGGGGAGAAAAAGGAAAAGTGGCAGAGGATTCATTGTGTAGGCACAGAGCCCCAGTGATAACCCTGGTGACAATAAATAGATAGATAGATAAATAAATAAATAAATAAATAGAAAGACTATATATGGGCATACGGACACTGACAAGATTATTGAATGCTGAGTGAAGACACTGATAGGAGAAAGATTAGAAGAGACATTTCTGTGAAAATATATATGAATATGGCTATAAAATGTGAAAGTATTTATATCACATATTGACACTTACCAAAAAAGCTCCACCATGTAAGATGGAGTAAATAAATTTGTAAGCTATCATTTGTCATTAGTCACTACTGCCACAATGGCCACATGAACAGAATAGTCATGGTGGCAAGGATGGCAGCTATGCATGGGTCAATGGCATGGGATCTACTGCTCAAGAATGATGCAGCAATTGCTTGTACCAAATGTCCAATAAATAAGTAAGAGAGGAAAATACTAAGTCCTCAGTATAGCAAAGGATTCCATTTTGAATGGAATGAATGGCACAGAGACTTTGGTGTTGGGTGAGATAATTTGTGGACAAATATCACCATTTCAAGAGTATCAACCAATCTCTAAACAGAAGTTTGGTTACAAAGGGCAAAAGCTCATCTTGATGAGTATATACAATGTTCCAGATCTGAATATACTCAATTAGGGACATTGACAAAGGACCTTTCCAGATTCAGAGAGTACTTGTGGAATTTCAGAGGTGTCTGGAATCTAATCACACCAAGCTGTTCTCTACTTTCTTCATTCTTTTACAGTTGTATTGGTGGGAATTTCCTGATAAAACATCTGAATGTACATCTCTCTTTCTGGTCTGTTTTTAAGGAAGGTGACCTGCAAAATATGGGACTTCATATTTTTGGGTATATCTTGAGAGAATGAATTAGATTGTTTACCAAAACAAAGTATTGCAGGATTTACTTCTCATTGATTTGATTGACTTGTTCTGGAGTTTTGGGGACACATCACACATATAAACCCCTCTGTGAAAATCTTTTTTTTGTTTGTTTTTTTGTTCCAGAGCACTGATCAGCTTTAGCTTATGAGATACTAGAGACTGAACCTGAGATCTCTAAACCTCTCCATAGGCATAGAAGCCTTTTTGCATAACCATTATGTTATCTCCACAGCCTGAGAATTGTTATAAGTGGCAGAATATATCTCAAGACACATTTCAAAATTCAAAATTTCATTTTGAATGAAATTTTACTTCATGCTTTAATGCTTAAAAATGCTATATCCCCTCTATATATTGTCATAAAGGAAGCTGGTTTGATCAACATTTTCTTTTTCTTATTTTTTAAATTTTTTAATCTTTATTTATTGGATAAGGATAGCCAGAAATCAAGAGGGAAGGGGTTGATAGGGAGAGAGACAGAGAAACACCTGCAGCACTGCTTCACCACTCGCAAAGCTTTCACCCTGCAGGTAGGGACTGGGGGCTCAAATCTGCATCCTTGAGCACTGTAATACATGCACTCAACCAGGTGCGCCATCACCCGGCCCCTGATCAACATTTTCTACAAACATTCATATTATGCTATGAGTTAAATCACCAACCACATAAAGGAAGTATTATATTTTTCATATCTAGTTGCCTATGGAGCTAGAAATACATTGGATGCCAACCTAACTTCCCTGGGAAGATAACCTCACCAATGTATCCTGGAACACCGCCTACCCAGAGCCCTGCCCCACTAGGGAAAGAGAAAAACAGGCTGGGGGTATGAACTGACCTGCCAGCGCCCATATTCAGTGGATAAACAATTACAGAAGCCAGATCTTCCACCTTGTGAACCCCATAGTGATCCTAGGTCCATACTCGCATATTCCCAGAGGAATAAATTAAAGAAAATTTCCAATGAAGGAGATGGGATGCAGAACTCTGGTGGTGGAAATTGTGTGGAATTATACCCCTCTTATCCTATGGTCTTGTTGATCATTATTAAATCAATTTTAAAAAAGTCATCCTTAAAACATGCCAGTCTCGGGAGTCGGGCAGTAGCGCAGTGTGTTAAGTGCACCTGGGGCAAAGCAGAAGGAAGGAACAGCGTAAGGATCCTGGTTCGGGCCCCTGGCTCCCCACCTGCAGAGGAGTCGCTTCACAGGTGATGAAGCAGGTCTGCAGGTGTCTCTCTTTCTCTTCCTCTCTCTGTCTTTCCCTCCTCTCTCCATTTCTTTCTGTCCTATCCAACTACAACAATAAAACAAGGACAACAAAAGAGAATAAATAAATAAATAAAATAAAAAAACATGCCAGTCTCTTGCCCTTATTTAGTTCAAATCAATGGGGTTTAGAGTCAACAATATCTAAACATCTTTCCTATATTTGGGAGTTACTCTCTTCCCTGATCCAGCTTTTTGGTCCTCTTCCCAGCCGCGACATCATCTCCCCAGACAATAACTTGGATCCACCTGCATATCAGATGTCAGGCTCAGGGGAAAAAAAAAAAGCAACCCAAAACTAATATAGTCATGGGCTCTTTGGAATATAACTAAAATAGGACTACTAACTACCTACAAAACGGAGACCCCCCCTAACTCTTCATATGAACTTTTCCAGCCTTTGGGTTCATAATTCATCAACAATGTGTTTGGCTCTATATGTTAACTCTTTTTTTCAGCTACCAGGTTCCAGATGCTAACTTGATGCCAACTGGACTTCCCTGGACAGATGACCCCACCAATGTGTCCTGGAGCCCCACTTCCCCAGAACCCTGCCCCACTAGGGAAAGAGAGAGGCAGGCTGGGAGTATGTATCTACATGCCAATGCCCACATTCAGTGGGGAAACAATTACAGAAGCCAGACCTTCCACCTTCTGCACCAAATAATGACCCTGAGTTCATACTCCCAGAGGACTAAAGAATAGGAAAGCTATCAGGGGAGGAGATGGGATACAGTTCTGGTAGTGGGAATTGTGTGGAGTTGTACCCCCCCTTATGTTATGTTTTTTGACAGTGTTACCTTTTTATAAATAAAAATAAAAAATAACAACAACCAAAAAACCAGATTGAACTACATGTGGTTAAACAAAATTAAAGAGTAAAATTCTGTTAGCACCAGTGAGGTAAAGGCAGAAAGAACTAATTTGATTTGACACTACTGAGTTTTACTTCACCATCTTGCTCTTGGCAGAATTCTCACTGAAGTTTATATATACTTTGCTAGAGCAAGGACCATAGAATTGGGAATTCTACTATTTATGTATTTATTTTGGATAAAGACAGAGCAATTAATATGGAAGAGAGAAATAGAGATAGAGTGAGACAGAGAGACATTTGCAACACTGCCTCACCATCTGTGAAGCTTCTGCCCTGCCTGTGGCAACTGGGGGCTTAAACTAGGCTCCTTGCACATTATAATTTGTGTGTTCAACCAGGTGTGCACCTGACTACAGGAAGGAACTTCTTAGAGTAGAAATTTATATAAGTCAAATTTTGTTTCTCAGTTTTTCTTCATAGTTTGAGTATAAGACTTTTGTACGGTGTCTTAGATGTAGGCAGAGCCTGGAGGAAAACACAAACAAACAAACAAAAACATCATCACAGAGATCTCATCCTCTGGTGGTAATCAGTTGAGTTGCATTAATGTACTTTGATTTGGCTCTAAATTGTGATACAGAATTACTTTATGGATTTACAGAAAATATCACCTCTGATTTGAGTTTCCTAACTCCTTAGTGAAATATTCTTTTAACTCTTCAATATGTTTCTCCATACTATACAAAGATTCTTGGAGAGTTCTCATAATGAGCTTTCTGTAATTTTTTTCTCATAGTCCCTTGTTGTGTCATAGCGAAGAAGAGGGGAATTGTTGTGTCATAGTATAGCACTGGAATGTAATTGGGGGGGCAGGGGGTGGCGCACCTGGTTGAGTGCATATGTTACAGTGCTCAAGGACCTGGGTTGGAGCCCCTGGTCCCCACCTGCAGGGGGAAAGCTTTGCAAGTGATGAAGCATTGCTGCAGGTGTCTCTCTTTCTCTCTTCCTCTCTCTCTCGCCTACCTTCTCAATTTCTGGCCGTCTCTAGCCAATAAATAATGATAATAATAATAATAATAATAGTAATGATAATACCTAAAAAAAAAAAAAAAAGGAGCGTACTTGGCTGGAGCTATCATCAGCCTGATGGACTGAAGTAAAAGAACTGAGTGAACTTGAATGTGGCCGGAAGTCTGGCTTTCCTTGCTGGAGTGTGGAACGTGATTGGACGCTGGAGACAAGGGCGGTGCCTGGAGGCAGCGGGTGTAGATTCTGGGCAGAAAGAAGTGCTCAGTGACCATGGCCGCTTCTGCTGAGGCTCATACAGGTGAAATTAAACCTTGGTAATTATCTTTCTCATGAGTCTGGTCTTTCGGGCCCGTGCTTCTCCTGCTCAGATGGATTTCGGCTGAGGGTGCTGAAGGTGCCTGCCATAGGTGCCTCTCCTAGAAACTGAACATATGTGACTCAGCTAGCGAGTGAATTCCTAAGATTCCTCGACAGCCATATGAGTAATCTATAGCTCTGCCAATAATTCTTTATCTCGTGGGGCTAAACTTTTGGTAATTAATTAATAGGTATATGAAACTAGCTTATTTACCCCTCGCTATAATTACTTATCTTGCCATACCTAAAATATGCATCTCATATTGCTGTACAGCCCTTATTAGGCTTTATTAAGCTTTGATTGTTTAAACCCACTCCCAGCTGCACCACAGCCTAGTCCTTTATGTGCCTCAGCAAAGTCCCACTTATTTTAATTACAACAGTCCCTCTATGTGTATATTTTCTTGCATTCGTTTTATTTTATATGTTTCTGTCTGATTTGACGTTTGGTAGCTTGTTTTTGCAGTTATTTCTGTATGCAAATTTATTGTGCTGGTACTTGCTAGCCAGCAGGTGCTGCTATTGTTGTCATCTCTGGGTTTTGCTATATGTAGCATGGTGGAGAGGTGGGGGCGAGGGTTAGGTTTTTTGGTTGCTTCTTGGAACTGTTTTGTGTTCCCTATGTTGCATGAATATGGTTTCTCTGTGTGATTTAAATCTGAAACTAAGACTCAGGTATTTGCTGCTGGGTTGTAGCTGTGTTAATAGAGGCAGGGATATCTTTACTGGTTAATCCCAGTCAGCTGCTACAAATTACCATTATGCTTTGGTGATAGACAGGACTTATTTATTTATTTATATATTTTTTTATAAAAAGGAAACACTGACAAAAAACATAGGATAAGAGGGGTAGAACTCCATACAGTTCCCAGCACCAGAACTCTTTATCCCATCCCTTTCCCTGATAGCTTTCCTATTCTTTATCCCTCTGGGAACATGGACTGAGGAGCATTATGGAGTGCAGAAGGGTGAAGGTCTGGCTTCTGTAATTGCTTCCCCACTGAACATGGGCGTTGACAGGTTGATCCATACTCCCAGCCAGACAGGACTTCTTTTGATCACAAATGTTCCCTAAATATTTGGTGTGTAATTCAGTATATTTGGCCTGTATTTCAATAGGAAAACACCTCTGAGGTCATGGATTAAAATGTCACAAGTTTCCTTCTCTCCCAGCCAGCACTGTGTATTGCCTTGACTACTTTCTGTGTGCAGAGGGAAAATGTGCTCTGCCAATGCTCTAAATTTTTGTTTGGCCTTGTTTGGCCTCCTGGAAGTCTATCACTCCTGATTTGGTGACACAGGAAAAACTTAAGTTAGAGAATTGGCACTATAAAATTCTAATTCCTTAGGAAAGAATGAAGGGGAATAATTTGCCTTTCTGAATAATTTGAAGAATATTTGAATAGTTTCTACTGTTGGAATCAAATCATCCTTGGATAATTATAGAAAAGCAAATGTTTATTTTTACAATTTATTTATTTATTATTTTGGATGTAGAGAGAAAGTGAGAGGGAAGATGAAGACAGAGAGGAAGAGAGAGAAAGAGAAACACCTGTAGCACTGTTTCACCACTCCTAAAGCTTCCCCCTGTAGGTAGAAGTGGGGACACTAGAATATGAATCCTTGCACATTATAACATTTGCATTCTACCAAGTGTGCCACCACTAGACCCCTTAGTAAGTATTTTTACAACTTTGTTAAAGCCAGATTTTTATCTGAAGACAAGGATAGTTATATAATATTTTAACTTAAAAAAATCTTTTTAAGTTATAACTTTAAGTAGTATAGATGTCCAAAGTGTAGACAATTAGGACAATATAAGAGAACAGCAAACATATTTTATGACATTTGAATTATGTGGGAAATTCTTTTGTTATAATTTTTAAATTAATTTATTTACAAAATAAAAAATATTGTCAAGATCACAGGATAAGAAGGGTACAATTCAACATAATTCCCATCACAAGAGTTCTGTATCCCATCCCCTCCCTTGAAAACTTTCTTAATCTTTATCCTTCTGGGAGCATGGACCCAGAGTCATTATGGGGTACAGAAGGTGGAAGTTCTGGCTTCTGTAATTGCTTCTTTACTGGACATGGGCACTGGCAGGTCAACTCATACTCCTAGCCTGTCCCTATCCTTCCCTAGTGAGATAGGGCTCTGGAGAGGTGGGGGTCCAGGGTACATTGGTGAGGTTCTCTGTCTGGGGAAGTCATATTGGCGTTATGGCAGCATCTGCAACTTGGTGATAATTTTAACTAGATATGATGGGCCTAGAACTCTAACAGATCCCTCTCTCCACCATAGCTGGTTATCTCCATAAGGTTATGCATTGTAGACCTTCTTGTGGGACTCTACAGGACCTTGACCTCAATGTGGAACAATAATGGTAGGGGCTGCCCTACTCTCCCAAGGGAGACTGGGTCAACATACTCTTCTACTAGAGGAAGATTGGTCCTATAATGAGTGAAGCCTAGAGTGTTTCTAGCTATGATCATGGAATATGATCGCAGACCTACAGGGATGCAGAGGTTACACAGGCTCCTGTGCTGAATATGGGAACCAGATAGGATCAGTGGGGTTTACAGTTAGTAGTATTTATATACTTTTTCCATATTTGGGAGCTACTCTCTGCCCTGACTCAGCACTCTAGTCCCATTTCCAACTCTGACACCATCTTCCCAGACAATACCTTTAGCCAGCATGTATGTTAGCTGTCAGGCTCAAGCAAGAATTAATATAGCCACAGGCCTCTTGGAATACAGCTAAAATAGACTTCCTAACTTTTCCCAAATGAAGAACCCAAATCTCATCTGCAATATTCTTACCTTTAGGTTCCTGATTATTAAACAATTCATTTTGCTTTATGTCTTAATGCTTTTCAGCCATGAAACTATAGATGCCACTATGAAGGTGATGTGACTTCCCTGTCAGATGACCCCACCAGTGTGTCCTGAAATCCCACCTCTCCAGAACCCTACCCCACTTGGGAAAGACAGAATCAGGCTGGGAGTATGGATTGACTTGCCATGTGCCCATATCCAGTGAAGAAACTATTATAAAAGCCATACCTTCCACCTTCTGTGCCACTTAATGATACTGTGTCCATATACCCAAAGGGATAAAGAATAGGAAAGCTTCCAGTGAAGGAGATGGGATGCAGAACTATGATAATGGGAATTGTGTGGAATTGTATCCCTCTTACCCAATAGACTTGCTGTTCATAATTAAATCAATAAGAAATCATATATTTGTACATACAGTACATACAATAATATAACTGACAAATTTCTTACTATGAAATATGTATATGTGTTTTCTAATTATTCACTTATTAAAATACTATTGCTGTGAATGTTTCTTTTATTTATTTATTTTACTTCTTTATTGGGGAGTTAATGGTTTAGAGTCAACAGTAAAATACAGTAGTTTGTACATGTGTAGCATTTCTCAGTTTTCTATATAACAATTCAAACCCCTCTAGGTCCTCCTCTGCCATCATATTCCAGGATCTGAACACCTCCCACCCTCCCAGAGTCTTTTACTGTGGTGCAATAGAAGTACACAGATCACCGTTCTCATGAAATATGATTTTCTTAATATCAGAAAGGTTCATCGCCCCATAGAACTTCCATTTCTCACCTATTTATTGGTCTAAGTTTGGAATTCTCTAATAGATATATTTTCTTAGAAATATATATTTTTAGGAATTGAGTTTCAGGTACTGAAATATTAACTAACATGCTCTTGAGATCCTGACTGATATCACTAACTTTACTCAAAGAACATATCTTTGTTTTATTTGTCCTTTTTACTAGTTTAATGATTATTTTTAAGTTGAGAGAGGCAGTTATAATTAGTTATCTATCTCTGTCTTCATGTAGGTGAGCAGCATAGAGTCACAGGAAATAGATAAAGTTCACCTATTTGCTAGGCTCTCAAAAATATCTTATTTTATTGGGGAAATATTTACATGACAGTTATTAAAACATGGGTACAGTCTCTTCTCTCCTCCTACATTTGACTTCCACCATCAATCCAGTCCCTCTTCACCACTGTGCACTGGATATCAAATAATTTCCTCATCAGCTCTCCTAGTCCAGATTCTTTTGCTTTCCTGTAATACATCCCACCCAGCCCAGCTTCACCTTATGTTCTCTTTTTTTCTTCCCTACCTGCCTCTTAAGTACCAATTATAAGAGAGATCATATGATATTCATTCTTCCCTTCTGGATGATCTCACTTAGCATGATTCCTTCAAGTTCCATCCAAGATATGGAAAATGAGCTGATTTGTAGCTAAGGAGTATGCCATTATGTATATATACCACAACTTGGCTAACCATTCATCTGTAACTGACATATGCCTTGCTTCCATGTTTGGGACTCTTCTTATAGGGATCTATCCAAACAGACACACAAAAAGCACCCCTCCAAAGAGATCTTTGTACATCTGTGTCCATAGCAGCACAATTTATAATACAGTTCTAGGCTCTTTACAAGAGACAAAGAAAGCTCTGTATCAGAGAAATATTACCATTTTTTAAATACAAGATTTGAAGGAAGGGAGGAGCTTGTCCTCCAGTGGTCCATTAGAAAGATTCTTTCTTGTCAGATCAAGGAAAAATCCCTCCTTCTAAGAGTCACAGCAAATCACAGTGATAGCTGTTACTATGAAGTCTCTTTTCCCTGGTAGTGGTCACATTGGTAAATGCCAGCAGTATAGTTACAATAAATGATGTATATATCAAAGATAAAACAAGGATTCATGAACCAGGCAAAAACAACAGTTCAAAATAAAAAAAATGCTAATAACCAGAGACTAATGTTCATATTTCAAATAGATTATCTTTGCCTACTTACACTTTAGCTATAAGTTTTTAAAAATATTTATTTATTCCCTTTTGTTGCCCTTGTTTTATTGTTGTAGTTATTATTGTTATTGTTATTGATGTTGTTGTTGGAAAGGACAGAGAGAAATGGAGAGAGGAGGGGGAGAGAAAGACACCTGCAGACCTGCTTCACAGCTTGTGAAGTGATTCTCTCGGAGGTGGAGAGCAGGGGGTTGCAACTGGGATCCTTATGCACGCAGGTCCTTGTGCTTTGTGCCACATGTGCTTAACCCGCTCTTTACTGCCTGACTCCCCTCTGGCTTTAAGTTTTATCAACAGCGTTTATGTTTATAATCTTCAGACTCTTACCACTTTATGAAACCATCTGACTATGAAAATGTTGATATCAAAGTGACACTTATTTAGATAGCCCTAGATTTCAGGAAGGGAAGCTTGTGAAGGCTAAATGAGATGTAATGAGAACAAATCCTTCTTGCTGTCTCATCTTGGCTTTCTCAAAAGGAATCCTTACAGAAGTTGGGAGCATACAAAGAAAGGCAAGGAGAGAAATCCACACGCCACTTTCACCTTACAGTCATTTGCAAAGTACTTATCTAAATTTGGGGGGGTGGCAACTAATACATTTGGTTTAATTTGCATGAAATACTAAGCACAATTTAAAATTGTCTTGATCTCAGGAATAAATAAAAAAATACTTTGTAAAAGTTTCTGTCTGCTCAGTTCTGTTCCATGGTGGTGCTGGAGACTGAACCTGGGACCTTAGAGTCTCACATATGCGGTCTCACATTATGCAGAAACATTGCACCATCTTCCCACTTCTACCTAATATACTTTTTCTTGAGGGTCATCCTCTAATTCATAGAAATTTCTGTCTATTTGCAAAGTATAAAATAGCTACCTATTCTCCCATTTGAGGATGTATGATAAGAAATAATCACTTTGCTGAGAGAAATAGCCCAATACTTAATATTGTTTACTTATTTGACTCACAAAGTATTCTTTAGATATGCCTAAGTGTTCTTGAAGTTTATGGTATGCTAGAATGAGTCTCTTTAAGAGAATCCTGGGATTCTTCCATTTGCATAATCCAGGATCAAGCATCAGGAAGCTCTAGGACTGAGGTCTCTCTCTCTCTCATCCTGGAGCAGTGAAGTCAAACAGGTAAAGTAATGCATTCATGTGGCCTGACTCTGCAAAACCAACCAACCAAACAAACACATAAATAAAACATTACAAATTGAAGCATTATTTAGAAGTAAACTAATTTCACAGAGTTAAAATGAAAACCCAGGCTGGCAAAATAACTCACTTAGATATTGTGCTGCTTTGCTATGTGTAAGACCTAGGCTCAGGCCTGGCCCTCACTACTTTGAAAGTGGTCTTTATCACTTTCTCTCTGATTCTCTGTCTCTATCTATCTAAAAACAAACAAAAAATTAAAACTCAAATTTAGTTGACATTATTTTTCCATACTAAAAAGTTGATACCAATCAGCAGAATAACCTACTGGAAATATATATATAATTTTTTTTTGCAGCAGGGATCTCTGGGTCTGTGATTTATAGCTCTTAGTAGACATTTTTTGTAGAGGCTAAGAGAGAAGGAGAGAGAATGTGCTACTGACCTATTCATTGCTCACGACACTTTCCGTATATATGTGCTTCTGTGTGGTAGCTACGGACTTGAACCTCCCACATAATAAAGTGTGAGCTCTACTGGTTGAGACATCTTCTGGTCCCCTTAGGAATATTTTTGGACTAAACTCTCATATAGAGAGTTTATTCATGATACATATTCACAGAAACATTATGCATCCAACTAGAAACTTACATGTATCAGCAAGAAGGAAATAATCTGGTAATTACTATGCAACATGCTCAGTGTTTATTTTTTTCCCCTGCCTATTTTGACAGAGGCATTGGATTTGTTAAAAAAAAAAATACATTATCCTACATCTAAAGAATAAACATACATTCAGAGCATGATGGGGCAAGCCACTAACTACCCATTTAAAACAACTCTTCCTATTTGATTTACACGGCCAAAATGGAAACTGTCTGCTTTGATTTAAATCTGTCCTTGAGCAGTTTCCATGAGTTAACACAACTAAATTGTAAAATAAGGAACAAATAAACAAATGGAGGCCCAAGTGACTTTGAACAATTGAACCACTGCACAGTTTCCAGTGACTGCATCCTTCTCCCCAAGCCAGCATTATAATTAAGAAGCTCCAATGGAAAGAAACCCAGGACAGTGGCATAGAGAGAGAATTCCAAGATGTTAATGAGAGTTAAAAAAAAACACAGGACAATCAACTTAATAACCTCACAGGCATTGTTCACATTGTTCACATTGGAGTGACAAACAGTATAATATGGTAGTGCTCCAGTGTCCTCTGGCTGTTCAGCACTTCTTCCACACTTCTTTCCTGTGCCAGAACCACTTAGCTTCTTTTTACAGCTTTCACACATATTAAGGCGACAAGGGATGGAGAAAGCCTGCTATTGCAGCACAGGAAAAGTAGGAGAGTAATGAGGAATTGGGTCATATTGGTCAGGGGACAAAGATAGGTCTTGACTGGACCTACAGAGGGTAAACATTTAAGTGACAAAACTCCCAAATATTTAGATTCTAGGTGCAGGAAATAATTAATGTATTTTTTGCTCTGTTTTATTTTTCTGAATTTGAGATTAACATACTTTAAAAAATATCCTAGTTGGACCTACCTAACTCACTAAAATAGCCAGGACATTTGACTAAATGGAAATAAAATGCAATAACTTAATGGTAGAAAGGATACTTTGGAAGATTTGGGGGATATGCCTTTTAGCATGTAAGCAAAGTTTCATTAAGAAATGAAGAGTCAAGTTTTTATGGAGAATAATATAATTTTGAGTTAGTCACTTATTCATTGCTTGTCTTAAAAAGACCAGGAATCAAAAACCTACCTGCCTATATTGAGGAGAGATTATACATATGTTCAAAAAATCATACCTATGATTAGACATAAAATAAGTCAGAATGACAGGCAATTTCCTTTAATCTATGAGAGACTAGCCCTTCCAATAAACAAATATAAAGGGTAAAGCAAAACCAAAAAATCAGCAAAAACTAAGAGAAAGAAGTAAAAACCAACTCAAAAACCATTCAAAGGTTTTTGAGCAGCAAAAACATCCAGAGAATCATCTTCCCACCTGCATGTTAGCTACTGGGTTCAGTTAAAAACTAAAGTCAAATTGCCAAATAATGTGATGATAGCAATATCTATCTATTGCCTTCTTAAACCTAAAACACCAGGAACCTCCCACTTCCTCTATAGAGCCTATATTTCCCCCAGTCCTGGAACCTCTAGAGTGGGACTCACTTTCCTGCATGCTTCTCTCAATTCATACCAAATGATATTGCATCTGCTGATCCCAACCTAATCAATGCAAGGAGTAGCACATCAGCATGCTTCATTTCAGACTGTGTCCAGAGACATCAGGCGTGGAATGTCAACCCTTCAGCCTTATTACTGGGGTGAGACCTTTCCTTTCACACAATTTTCTAATTCCATTCCAGGATGTTCACTTCCTAACAAAGTCCCAAAACCTAGATATAGACCAGGTCCCATGAGATAGACTGTATGTTCACATGTATCCATAAATTAGGGCAAAATATATATCTCAAAGCAAAAGTACACAATAATCTGCAGTGAGTCAGTATAAAGTCCATAATGAAATAGTATCTACTTAGACTTAGATACCCTCCTCACCTAATTCCTATTGCACTTCCCTCACTCACTCCAAAGCTAACCTTATCAAATCAAGGACTACTAAAGCTGAATAAGGGCAAGAGACTGGCATACTTTAACCATGACTCTTTAGTCACTATCAGGCCACTAGCTGGGGTACTAGTCAGGGAGTCCTGAGATTCCCAAACAGAAATTAAGGGCCTAGACCTTGAATAAATCCCTCTCTCCATTGTTACAAGTCATTCCTATCAGGAACAACACAGTAGATCACTTTGTGGGCCCCCATAGCACCTTGCCCTCAACTTGGATCAACAACAGTAGAGAATGTTCCATCCTCCAAAGGGAGGCTGGACAACATATTTTATGTTACAGCTGAGAATGATGGGTCCTGAAATCGGGACAGCATGAAATGTTCCTACACATGACCACAGAATATGAGCTCAGATCTACAGGGATGCAGGGGTCACATAGGCTCCTAAGCTGAATATGGGCCCCAGAACAGATCACAGTCAACAATATTTATACCCCTTTCCTATATTTGGGAGCTACTCTCTTCCCTGATCCAGCTTTCTGTTCCTTTTCCAGCCATGACATCATCTCCCCAGATAATAACTTGGATCCACCTGCATATCAGATTTCAGGCTCAGTGGAAAAAAGAAAAAAAAACTAGTATAGCCACAGGCCCTTTGGAAAATAACTAAAATATACCTACTAGCTATCTACAAAACAGAGATTCCCCAACCTCAACTCTTCACCTGCACAATTCCAGCCACTAGGTTCATGATTATTCAACACTATGTTTGTTTGTATGTTAACTCTCTTTTCAGCCACCAGGTTCCAGATGCTACCATGATGCCAACCAGATTTCCCTAGACAGACAACCCCACCAATGTGTCCAATTTGTCAGTGTTTCCTTGTTTTTTAAATTTTTATTTATTTATTTTTTAATTTTTTATTTATAAAAAGGAAACATTGACAGAACCATAGGATAAGAGGGGTATAGTTTCACACAATTCCCACCACCAGACCTCCATATGCCAACCCCTCCCCTGTAGCTTTCCTACTTTTTAACTCTCTGGGAGTTTGGACCCAAGATCATTGTGGGATGCAGAAGGTGGAAGGTCTGGCTTCTGTAATTGCTTCCCCGCTAAAGATGGGCGTTGACAGGTCTATTCATATTCCAGCCTGTATCTCTCTTTCCCTAGTGGGGAAGGGCTCTGGGGAAGCAGAGCTCCAAGGCACATTAGTGGGGTTGTCTGTCCAGGGAAGTCTGGTCGAATCCTGCTAGCATCTGGAACCTGGTGGCTGAAAAGAGAATTAATATACAAAGCCAAAACAACTGTTGTATAATCATGGACCTAAAGGCTGGAATAGTGCAGGTGAAGCGTTGGGGGGGGGTGTCCTCCATTTTGTAGATAGCTACTAGGCATATTTTATATTTCAAAGGGCCTGTAGCTATACTATTTTTTTTTTGTTTGTTTTTTCTGCCTGAGCCTGAAATCTGATATGCAGGTGAATCCTAATTATTATCTGGGGAGATGATGTCATGGCTGGGAAAAGGACCAGAAAGCTGGATCAGGGAAGAGAGTAGCTCCCTAATATGGGAAAGGGGTATAAATATTACTGTAACCCCCACCAATTTGATATCATCTGGGGCCCATAATTAGCTTAGGAGCCTGTGTGACCTATACATCCCTCTAGATCTAAGCTCTCATTCTGTGGTCATGAGTAGGAGCATTCCATGCTGCCCCAGTATCGACCCATCTTCCTCAGGTGTAGCATAGAGTATGTTGTCCAGCCTCCCTTTGGAGGATGGACCATTCTCTACTATTGTTGATCCAGGTTGAGGGCAAGATCCTAAGGGGGCCCACAAAGAGATCTATTTTGTTGTTCCTGATAGAGAAGACCGGAAACAATGGAGAGAAGGATTTATTTGACGTCTAGGCCCATCAAGTCTGTTTGGGAGACTCAGGACTCCCCGATTAGGGCCCCAGCTGGTGGAGTGGCCAGATAGTGACTAAAGAGTCTTGGTTAAAGTATGCCAGTCTCTTGCCCTTATTTAGCCTTTGCAGTCCTTGCATTGCTAAGGTTAGCTTTGGAGTGAGTGAGAGAACTGTAATAGGAAGTAGGTGAGGAGGGTATCTAAGTCTAAATGAACACTCTATCATTATGAACTTGATACTGACTCACTAAAGACTACTGTGTATTTTTCCTTACAGGTATATATTTTGCCCTAATTTATGGATACGTGTGAACATATGGTCTATCTCATGGGACCTGGTCTATATCTAGGTTTTGGGACTTTGTTAGGAAGTGAACCTCCTGGAATGGAATTAGACTACCATGGAAAGGTCTCACCCAAGTGATGAGGGTGAAGGTTTGGCAATCCATGCCTGATGTCTCTGTACATAGTCTGAGGTGAAGCATGCTGAGATGGTATTCTTTGCATTTATTAGGTTGAAATCAGCAGATGCAATTATCATCTGGCCTGACTTGAAAGAAGCTTGCAGGGAAGTGACCTCTATCCCAGAGGTTCCAGGATTGGGAGAAACATAGGCTCTATAGAAGAAGCAAGAGATTCCTGTTGTCTTAGGGTTTAAGAAGACAATAGATAGTTATTGCAATAATCACATTGTTTAGCAATTGGGTTAACTTTGAAGAATCCCTTTGTTAGGATTTGCTGTATCATACATACCCTCACTATATTTTATGTCCTTTGACATTATTTGCATATAGCTATGCCACCAGTTGTTTTGTTCTCCCTGGACTAAGTTTTTAAGAGAGTTAACATATCAAAGACTCAGCCTATGTATTAAAAAGACTCAGTCTGTGCTTTAAAAAGTTTGAGATATTCAATCAATTTTCCCCTCTCATATTAAGTAGTGATTTATATGACTGCAAATTGATAGGAGTGTACATAAACCCCATTCCCACCACCAAAAGACTGTGTCCCATTCCCTCTCTGCCCCCCCGGCCCTCCCCCGGCTCCATGAAGCTGAGCATTCACCCTTACCCTCACCCAGGATTTTTTCTTTGATGCCTTATTCAAAATTCAGTCAACTCCTGCTTTGAATTTCCCTTTCTGTTCTTTTTTCTCAACTTCTGTTTATGAGTGGGATCATCCCATACTCATCTTTATCTTTCTGACTTAGCTCACTTTCTGTTGTTTAGGTCTGGGAAGTTTTCTTTTATTATTTCCTCTAGAATGTTTACTTCCCTTTCCTCTCTTTCTTCCTCTGGTAGGCCAATGATACGAATGTTCCTTTTTTGATATCATCCCATATGTCTCTGTTATTGTTTTCAGTGTCTCTCAATCTCTTTTTGATTCTTTTATCTCTTTCTTTGTTTTCTCTGGCTCATCCTCTGTCTATCTAATTCTGTTTTCTGCTTCTGTTAGCCTGCTTTCCCTTCCCTCAGCTTCTTTCTTCACTTCAGTTATAGTATTATCTTGTTCTGCTAATTGACCTTTTAGTTCAGCTATTTCAGCTTTCAGTTCTCTGATTATCTTTGGTAGCTAGTATTTTCCTTGAGGGTCTCATCTGTTGTTTCACTAATTCTGATAGCCCTTTCCTCCATAGTTGTCTTCATTTCTGCAATTATTAAGTTTACTATTGCTTGCATACTTTTCTTATCTATAGTTACTTCTGACTGATTTGGAGTCTTCTGCGATCCTGTCTTGATTCATTGTTGTTGCAGTTTCATTTGCTGTTGATGTAACCATTTTTTAAATGTATTTTTTATTTTTCTGTTCTGTCGTTCTTCAGCTGTTGTGTTTTAAGTACAAGCCACGCTATGCTAAACACCTTTATGACAAATGTAGTCACCAACCTCAGAAATTACAACAATAGTAACTGAAGCAAGGATTGTGCAGTTTAACCAATACCAGTTAGCCAAACAACACCTCTGGTCCAAGAAAAAATAGCAACCAAATCTAGATGAATGGGAAAGAGAAAGGAAAAAAGGGAAAGCAAGAATAGACAATTATGCAAGTCTACTGTCCACTGTAAATTCTAGGGATAGCAAGAGGAGAATGGGATGTAGAGAAGACAGACACACACAAACATTCCATTCTGAGTCAGATTTCTTCCCCAAAATAATTCACAAGGGATTATCAGTGAATTCAGAAAGTAGAAGGAGGAGGGAAGAAAAGAAGATAAGAACAAGAAAAAAAAAAGAGCAGTGAAAGGAGTTTTTTTTTTTTTTTTTTTTAATTATCTAGGAGGAGGAAAAAAATGGGTGGATGGAAGAGGTGGAATGAGACAAGTTCCTCTCACAATGGACAGTACATCCAGTCACCTAGCAATGGAAAAAACAATAACAGTTAATTTTGGTCACCCTGAAGAAGGAGGAGGGAGAGGGACACAGATATATATATATATATATATATATATATATATATATATATATATATATATATTACTATCATATATATATATATGATAGTAATAATAAAGTAAAATAGAGTAAAAAATCCTAACAGTCAATCTGCAGCTTGACAGGCTCAGGATTAGCTCAGGAAGCCTGAGCAAAAACCACAAATGTGAAAAAACCTCCCAAGTAGTCTTTCCCAGGCAGGGGAGAGGCTCTGATTGGTCAGATATTTTGTTATTCTACTAGAGCTCCTTCCACTTAGAGAGAGAGAGAGAGAGAGAGAGAGAGAGAGAAGGAAATCAAATTGGAAAAGTATTGGAATGACACCTCTGTTGATCCAGGAATCTTGGCAAAGAAAAAAGCTCAGCAGGGAGCCTGCTAGTAGCAGCTCTCTAGACCCTGGGGTCTGGTTTTGGGTTGGAGGGAAGTGGTGCACTTTAGGAAAAATCAGAAGATTTCTTTTCTTTTTCCTCCATTTTCTAACCCACTATTGAGGTATAGTCACCACCTTGGTGTTACATTTAATACCCCTTATTCACCATCCTGCTGACAGTGTAATATCCTACCTATCCGGCGACTATTGTCGAAGCTCATGCCAGCAGCTGCCTCCAACTCGTCATTTTGGCTCTGCCCCTCCAGTGTTTCCTTTTTATTAAAAAAAAAAAGAAAGAAAGAAAGAAAGAAAGAAAGAAAGAAAGAAAGAAAGAAAGAAAGAAAAACTAAAGTCATTGGCCCCTTGGAATATACCTCAAATAGACTTCCTAGCTTTTTCTCATAGGAAAACCCTTAGTTCCATCTGCTCTCTTTTTACCTTTAGTTTCTTGTTTATTAAACGATTGTCCTGTTTTATGTCTCACTGCTTTTCAGCCACCATGTTGTAGACACCACCATGATCCCATCCTGACTTCTCTTGGCAGATGACCTCACCAATGTTTCTTAGGGAAAGTTAGAAACAGACTGGGTGTATGGATCAACTTGCCAGCAACCATGCCCCACAGAGAAGCAATTACAGAAGCCAGACATTTCACCTTCTGCACTCCATAAAGAATTTTGTGATTATTTCCTTAACTAGTGTTTGGATGTTGACTTCAATATTTTGTGCTTCAACCTTTGGGGGGCTTTTAGCTGGACTCTTGTCCAGGTTCATTTCTCCAATATTTCTTCTTGCTGGTTTAACAATTTTATATATTATGTTATAAAGTATCTTTCAGTACTTTTCAAATTAGTGATCACTCTTGCCTGGATTGACTTGTGTCTGCATAAGGTAATTAAAGGTTTCATAGTTGTGGAAGTTAACAGTTGATTCAGTAGTATTTTAATCTTTGATTTGGAGCTCACTGGCTTAAAATTCTCTTTTTTTCTTCTGTGTAGGCTATGGGAGCCTGAGGGCTTTTAAACTGTAAGTAGGCTTCTTAGCTTAATCACTTCCTCTTGACCAAGTGATAAAGCAGGTGGGGCAGAGATAATCCAGTGGTTATGCAGAGAGACTCTCACAGCCTCACTGCTAAGTCACGGAGGTATAGTTCTCCTGAGTTTCCTGGTTAGTACTCTGTCCCCTGGTGTCAGCACAGAGCCTCCACACTGCTGCTCTAGATTCTGAGGGTAGCAGAATGGGGACTCACAGTTGCATTTGGTGAGTCTCAGGGGAGTCCTCTCCTCCCTTTAGCTGTCTTTTTTTTTGTTTTGGTGAAACAGACTGGAGGTGGTGTCTCAACTGGTAAACTGCCGGACTGTTACCAGCCACTTAACCTCTCCCTAGGCTCCTCTCTTTCCATGAGCCACAAGTGTTTGCACTCACTGGTAATTGGGTGGGTTCCTGAAGTCGCTCCAGTCCTGTCTTTTTGTGGTGCCAGGTGGTCTTTTTTGGTATTCATAGTTGGCCCGGAAGAGGAGAGGAGAGAACACAGCTGCTGCTGCTCCGTAGTCCCACCTCCCAGCATTTTTTCTCCATAAATAATTTTGGTTCATACTCTCTGAGGAATAAAGAATAGGGATGCTTCCAATGGTGGGGATGGGATACAGAACTCTGGTGGTGGGAATTATATGGAATTGTACTCCTGTTTTCCTATAATCTTATTAATCATTATTAAAAGGGCAAACACATTTACTTCTTTTAAAAATGTTTTATTTATTAGAAAGTGAAACAGAATCAGAACATCATTCTGGCACATGCTGTGCTGGGAGTCAAACTCAGTTCATCTGATATACGAGTGAGTTCTGTCCTCCTCTGTCCTGCTGCCTTCCTACCCACTTAGATTAAGCTGCTGTTTTATCTGTTTTTATCTGCTGTTTTAATTCTCTGGGCTAGTGTTTGACTTGTATTTGGGGTCAGAGAGTATGTTGATTTTAAGCATGAGGATGAACTGGCAGCATTCTTTTATATTGGGTAGCAGTTTCAATGAGTTGAAGAGATAAAAGCTAGAGTAGAGTGTTGCTTTAGTTGAGGATTACATGGGTATTGTGAGCACATTCAGAGCCAAAATTCTGGAGGAAAAGGAATTGTAAAGAAATATGTCCAATGGCCTATTTGGAATTTCCTCTCTAAGTATTCCTAACTCCTGAAGGGAACTTGATGAATCAAAGTGCCAAGAAATAAAAGAATTAATTAGAAAGCATTTGTTAACAGCTAAAGAGTCAAGCAGAAATTTGGCAGAATCAGAGCTCTGGGGAGACACAATCTGGAGTTTGGGGTCAATGATGGAGGAGAAGCTATGGACGCTCAAGCTTTACTCAAACCCCTGAAGGTCTTTGCCCTAATTCAAGAAGCAAATGAAACATACAACCTTTAGAAGGTTAAACTTCCCAAGTCATATGCTAGAAGAGAGTTAAAGTTCTCCTAGAAGATAATGTCATCCTTACAGTGTATGACATTAATCAGAACTAGCAGACATTCAAGGAAAGAGAACCAACTAATCAAAAATAAAAAATCAAAGCATACTGTAGAATTAGTCCTGTGAAGTATCTGCAAATTATCAGACTGGCATTAAAATAACTAGGATTTGTTAGCATGTTCAAAGGAATCAACGGAAAGACAGAATTTTACTGTATAAATGGAATTTAAAAATGAAGAGGGGCTGAGAGGTGGCACACCCAGTAGAATGTACACACTATCATGTATGAGGACCCAGGTTGAAGCCTCTTGTCCCCATCTGCAGGAGTTTCATCAGTGATGGAGCAGTGCAGCAGGTGTCTCTATTTATCTCTTTCTTTCTTTTTTTTTTAAGACTTAAAAAATATTTATTTATTTTCCCTGTTGTTGCTTTTGTTGTATTTATCTCTTTCTGTCCTCTCAATTTATCTCTCTATCCAAAAAAGAAATAATTAGGGGAAAAATGGCAACCAGAAGCAGTGGGCTCATCATGCAGACAGCAAGCCCCAGCAATAACTTTAGTATCAATTAAATAAAAGAGGAAATTCTAATTAAAAATTTAATAATTAAGATTGAGAGATACCTCATATGGTAGAGTACCTGCCTTACCAGCTATGAGGTCCTGAGTTGAGCCCCTGCACCACATATGAGCACCGTGAACAGTGCCCAGGGAACTCAAAGGATGTTGGGACATTGATTTGATGTCTCTCTTCCTCTCTTCTTTATGTCTCTCCCTGCTTGAAAACGTAAAATAAATATTGGACTGTGAAGGCAGTTTGCAGTATTTGTTCAAGTTCCTGATTTATTTCTCTGGCATCCCCCCAAAAATTAAAGATATAGTTGAAATTATAAATTCAGTTGATGAACTTCACAGAATACTAAAAGGCAGAAAAAGCAAACAGAGCAAACATGCCCTTGTGCATGATGATGTTTGTTCTCCAGGTTTGCCACCCAGCCCTTCCATTTAGATTTCCTTATTTCAAAAATATCATTCCATGTTCTGTTGGTTCATCAGTATTTTCTTTGTTTTAAAACACTTTAAGTATTTTATTTATTTACTTTCATGAAAAAAAAAGAGAGAGAGACCAGAGTACTGCTTAGCTCTGGTATATTTTGGTACTAAAAATAGAACCTGTATGTTCTAGGGATTCAAGCATGACAGTTTGGTCCACTGCCTCTGTAAGTCTGTCTCCTTGACCCCTAGTATAGTCTATTATTTCATCATCAGGTTGAGCAAGCTACGTTTTTTTTGTGGTCCTCCCCAAAGTGTATATATATATATATTCCTGGCTTAAATATTTTTTACTTATTCATTAGTTACTTTATTTGATTGACTGAGAAACACACACACACACACGAAGAGAGAGAGAGAGAGAGAGAGAGAGAAAGAGAGATTGTGCATACCACTAACAGGGTACTTTATGCAGTGTCAGGTCTCAGATCTAGGGCATCACACATGTAAAGCAAATGCCTTACTGCTGATATATAGTCCCAGGTTTTGCAAGTTGTCATTAGTAGCTCCAGTGGGAATACTTGTACTTAGAAGTTGTTCTGCATGAAGTATGTCTCATAAAGTGTACAGAGTGTAGTTAACCAATTTACTCAAGTTGTACTCCATGAACTCAGATAAGTATCTCACCAGTTTAGTATGAACTCATTAAGAACCAGCTTTATTAGCTATAGCTCTGTAGCTGGAATTATAGGTGGACTGATCTGGGGAATGTGAGGATTGTATCATTGTAATCAGGCCATGAACAATCTAGTACAGCATGGACGTCAGTAATGTAATTGTGTTGGTCTTGGACTTGCTTCCAATTAGGGGACTGGATTAGACATAGGGAGAGGTCTGCCAAATAGGAATTTTGACCTCAAACGATCCTGGCACATAAAATTGCATAGTCTTATATCATCAGTAAAATTTGCAATTGGGATACCAATATAGTGTCTCAATTGTCAACATGGACCCCCCCCTTTTTTTTGATGAGCTGCAAACTCTGAGCTCTCTTCATCGAAAATACCATTACTTGGGTTTTTGATTTCAGACAAGGTGGGGCTGAATCATGTTTGACAGCTTCCATGGTATACTCAATTTGATGAATCCTCCCATAAGGGCTCCAAACAGTGACATCATTGTCATAATGGTGTGAAACAGGATTTTAGTGCAGGCCTGACTATAGTTCATTGCAAAGATGCAGACCAAAGAACTATGCAATAACTTGTACACCTTTAAACAAAAGTTATATAAATGTTTAGAGTAATTAATACTATTTTTATCATTATTGTTTTAATGTGGTACTGGGGGAATTAGTCCAGAACTCACAGCTAGTAAGATATCACTGAACTATCTCCCTGGCACAGTTTTTATTCTATATTTTCAAAGAGAAAGAGAGCACACAAGAGAGAACTCACCGCAACTTCATTTTTTAAAAATTTTTTTTATTTAAGAAAGGATTAATGAACAAAAACATAAGGTAGGAGGGGTACAACTCCACACAATTCCCACCACCCAATCTCCATAACCCACCCCCTCCCATGATAGCTTTCCCATTATCTAGCCCTCTGGGAGCATGGACCCAGGGTCGTTGAGGGTTGCAGAAGGTAGAAGGTCTGGCTTCTGTAATTGCTTCCCCGCTGAACATGGGCGTTGACCAGTCGGTCCATACTCCCAGTCTGCCTCTCTCTTTCCCTAGTAAGGTGTGTCTCTGGGGAAGCTGAGCTCCAGGACACATTGGTGGGGTCTTCAATCCAGGGAAGCCTGGCCAGCATCCTGGTGGCATCTGGAACCTACCTGGTGTCTGAAAAGAGAGTTAACATACGAAACCAAACAATTTGTTGGGCAGTCATGGAGCCCAAACTTGGAATAGTGGAGAGGAAGTGTTAGGGAGGTACTCACTGCAAACTCTAGTGTACTTCTGCTTTCAGGTATATATTTTGCAGTAGTTTATGGATACGTGTGAACACAAGCTCTCTCTCACAGAAACTGATGTATATCTAGGTTGTGGGACTTTGTTAGAAAGTGAACTACCTGAGATGAAATTAGAGTGTACTATAAAAGGAAAGGACTCACCCGAGTAATGAAGCTGAAGGGTTGCCATTCCACATGTGAAGTCTCTGGACACAGTCTGAGGTGAAGCATGTTGAGGTGGCAATCGTTGCATTGGTTAGGTTGTGATCGGCGGATGCAATATTATTTGGTATGGATTGGGAGAGGCATACGGGAAAGTGGGCCCTATCCAAGGGTTCCAGGACTGGGGGAAGTAGGGGCTCTATAGTGGAGATGTGAGGTTCCTGCTGTCTTAGGGTTCAAAAAGACAATCGATAGTTAATGTTATCATCACATTATTTGGTAATTGGGTTAACTTTGAAAAGTCCTTTTGTTATGGTTTGCTGTACAGTATCCAGTATCTTGTATATAGCTGTGCTATTGGATGCTTCTAATCTACTTGGTTTAGGCTTTTGAGAGAGTCCGCATATCAAAGACACAGCCTATATATTAAAAAGATTCAGTTTGTGTTTTGAGAAACTTTGAGACAAACAATTGATTTTCCCCCCTCATATTAATTAACTAGTGATTTATATGTCTACATTTTGCTAGGAGTGTACATAAACACCATTCCCACCACCAAAAGACTGTGACCCATCCCTCCTGCCCACTCCCACCCCCCACTGGCCCAGGAAGCTGCATGTCTACCCCTCACCACTGGGTTTTTACTTTGGTGCCCTACTTATAATTTGGTCAGGTCCTGCTTTTAGTTTCCCTTTCAGATCTTCTTACTCAATTTCTGTTGATGAGTGGGATCATCCCATACTCATCTTTATCTTTCTGACTTAGCTCACTTAACATAATTCCACCTAGCTCTGTCCAAGATGGGTCAGAGAAGGTGGGTTCATTGTTCTTGATAGCTGCATAGTATTCCATTGTGTATATATACCACAGCTTTCTCAGCCACTCATCTGTTGTTGGGCACCTGGGTTGCTTCCAGGTTTTAGCTATTATGAATTGTGCTGCTATGGACATAGGAGTACACACCTCTTTTTGGTTGGGTGTTATGGAGTCCTTGGGGTATAACCCCAGGAGAGGAATTACTGGATCATATGGAAGGTCCATGTCTAGCCTTCTGAGAGTTTTCCAGACTGCTCTCCACAGAAGCTTTAGCAATTTACATTCCCACCAGCAATGTAAAAGGGTTCCTCTGTCCCCACATCCTCTCCAACATTTGTTGCTGCTGTCCTTTTTGATGTATGCCATTCTTACAGGAGTGAGGTGGTATCTCAGTGTTGTCCTAATTTGCATTTCTCTGACAATCAGTGACCTAGAGCAGTTTTTCATATGTTTGTTAGCCTTTTGGATCTCCTCTGAGGTGAATGTTTTGTTCATATCCTCTGCCCATTTTTGGATGGGGTCATTTGCTTTTTTGGTGCTAAGTTTGCTGTGCTCTTTATATATTTTGGTGATTAGTTTCTTGTTTGATGTCTGGCTTGTGAAGATCTTCTCCCATTCTGTGAGGGGTCTCTCTGTTTGTTTAGTAGTTTCTTTGGATGTGCAGAAGATTTTCAATTTGATGTAGTCCAATTGGTTTGTTTCTTCCTTGCAATTGGGTTTGATTCATCAAAGCTTTAGTCTTCCTTGCAATTGTGTTTGATTCATCAAAGATGTCCTTGAGGTGTAGGTGGGAAAGTGTTTTACCAATGTTTTCCTCTAAGTATTTGATTTTTTCTGGTGTGACATCTAGGTCTTTGATCCATTTGGAGTTGATTTTTGTTTCTGGTGAGATAAAGTGGTTCAATTTCATTCTTCTGCATGTTACAACCCAGTTTTCCCAGCACTATTTATTTAAGAGAGCCTCTTTTTTTTCATTTAATCCTTTGGGACCCCTTACCAAAGATTAGATGCCCATAGGTGTTGGGATTTATTTCTGGGCTTTCAATTCTGTTTCACTGGTCTGTCCGCCTATTTTTGTTCCAGTACCATGCTGTTTTGATGATGATGGCTTTATAATATAGGTTAAGGTCTGGGAGTGTGATGCCTCCATTTCTGTTTCTTTTCCTCAAGATGGTCTTGTCAATTCCAGGTGTTTTCTGGTTCCAGATAAATGATTGTAGTGTTTGTTCTATTCCCCTAAAGAAGCTTGGTGGAAATTTCATGGGTATTGCATTAAATTTGTATATGGCTCTGGGGAGAATATTCATTTTGATGATATTTATTCTTCCAATCCATGAGCATGGGATATCTTTCCATTTCTTGGTATCAGTTTCTATTTCCTTGAGTAGCGACTCATAGTTTTCAGCATACAAGTCTTTCACTTCTTTGGTCAACTTTATTCCTAGGTATTTAATTGATTTTGCTGAAACAGTAAATGGGAGTGATTTCTGGATGTCTTCTTCTTCAGATTTAGTGTTTGCATAAAGAAATTCCACTGATTTTTGTACATTGATTTTGTAGCCTGATACCTTGCTATATTGCCTAACAACTTCCAGTAATTTTCTACTGGATTCTTTAGGTCTTTCTGTGTATACTATCATATCATCTGCAAATAGTGAGAGCTTGACTTCTTCCCTTCCAATCTGTATTCCTTTGATTTTTTTCTCTTGCCTGATTGCTATGGCAAGAACTTCCAATACTATGTTGAAGAGTAACGGTGACAGTTGACAGCCCTGTCTAGTCCCAGATCTGAGGGGGAATGCTTTCAGCTTCTGTCCATTGAGTATGATGTTGGCTGTAGGTTTGCTATATATAGACTCCACTATCTTGAGGAATTTCCCATCTATTCCCATTTTTTGTAGAGTTTTGAGCATGAACAGGTGTTGGATTTTGTCAAAGGCTTTCTCTGCATCTATTGAGATAATCATGTGGTTTTTGGCTTTGCTTTTATTGATGTGGTGAATGAAATTGATTGACTTACAGATGTTGAACCAGCCTTGCATTCCTGGGATGAATCCCACTTGGTCATGATGAACAATCTTTTTGATGTGTTGCTGTATCCGGTTGGCCAAGATCTTGTTTAATATTTTGGCATCTATGTTCATCAGAGATATTGGTCTGTAGTTTTCCTTTTTTGTTCTGTCCCTATCAGCTTTTGGTATCAGGGTGATGTTGGCTTCATAAAAGGTGGAAGGGAGTATTCCTGTTTCTTCAATCTTATGGAATAGCTTAAGAAGTATGAGTATTAACTGTTTCCTGAAAGTTTTGTAGAATTCATTTGTGAAGTCATCTGGTCCAGGACTTTTGTTGTTGGGGAGATTCTTAATAACGGTTTCAATTTCTTTGTCTGTGATTGGTGCATTTAGATTTTGTAGTTCTTCTTGGTTCAGTTTTGTAAGTGCATAGGTTTCTAGGAATTGTTCCATTTCTTCCAGATTCTCTAGCTTGGTGGCATATAGTTCTTTCTAGAAGTTTCGCAGGATTCTTTGGATTTCTGTGGTTTCAGTTGTGATATCTCCTGCATCGTTTACAATTCTATTAATTTGAGTCTTCTCTCTATTTTGTTTGGTGAGTCTGGCTAGGGGTTTGTCAAGTTTTGTTTAATCTTTCAAATAACCAACATTTGGCTTCATTGATCTTTTGTATGGTTCTTTTATTTTCGATGTTGTTTATTTTTGCTCTAACTTTAGTGATTTCTGTCCTTCTGGTTGCTTTAGGGTTCCTTTGTTCCTCTTCCTCTAAGTCCTTGAGGTGTGCAGTAAGGTCATTCATTTGAGCTTCTTCTTGGTGTTTAATATGTGATTGTATGGCTATAAGTTTCCCTCTCAGTACTGCTTTAGCTGTGTCCCAAATATTTTGATAGGTTGTGTCTTCATTTTCATTAGTTTCCAGGAACATTTGAATTTCCTGCTTGAGTGAGTCTCTGACCCAATGGTTCTTAAGGAGCATGTTGTTTAGTTTCCAAATTCTGTGTCTTTTAATAATTTTCCTTTTGTTGTTAAATGTTAGTTTTACTCCACTGTGGTCTGAGAAGATACTTGGGATGATTTCAATGCTCTTGAATTTATTGATGCTGTCTTTGTGGCCTAACATGTGGTCTATCCTTGAGTATGTGTTACGTGGATTTGAAAAAAAGGTGTATTCCAGTTTTTTGGGGTGGAGGAGTCTGAAAATATCCAAGAGGTCTAGTCTTTCAATCTCTTCATTCAATTCTCTTGTATCTTTATTGGTTCTCTGCTTTGTTGATCTGTCTAAGTGTGAGAGTGGGGTATTGAAGTCTCCCACTATTATTGTATTACTATTGATGTATTTTTGAAATTCTTTCAGTAGATGCTTAATGTATTTAGATGGTTCCTCGTTGGGTGCATAGATGTTAATAATTGTTAAGTCTTCTTGGATGATTGATCCTCTAATCATTATGTAATGTCCTTGCCTATCTTTTATTACTTTATTTAATTTAAAATCTATCGTGTCTGAGATGAGAATGTCTGTTCCTGCCCTTTTTTGTGGTCCGTTAGCCTGTATGATAGTTTTCCATCCTTTCACTTTAAGTCTGTGTTTATCTTGTTGTGACAGATGGGATTCTTGCATCAGCATATGGTTGGGTTAGGTTTTCTGATCCATCCCCCCACCCTGTGCCTTTTGATGGGTGAGTTTAAGCCATTGACATTTATTCATATTATGGATTTAATGTATTGTAGTGCCATTGTTCTAAAAAAATTTTTTTGCTCTGATATATTGGAAGTATTATAGTGATGTTCTTGTTTATAAGAGGTCTTTTAGTACCTCTTTCAGGGCTGGCTTGGTGATGGTTGCCTCCTTTAACTGTTGTTTATCTAAGAAGGTTTTGATCCCTCCATCTAGTTTGAATGAAAGTCTAGCAGGATATATTATCCTTGGTTGAAACCCTTTTTCATTCACGGCTCGATAGATATCTTGCCACTCCCTTCTGGCTTTTAGAGTTTCAGTGGAGAAGTTTGCAGATAATCTTATGGGTTTTCCCTTGTATGTGACTTTTCGTTTCTCTCTTGCAGTCTTTAGGATCCTTTCTTTATCCTTACTTCTTCTCATTGTGACTATGATGTGTCTTGGTGTCTTCAGGTCTGAGTTGATTCTGTTTGGTACTCTCTGGGCCTCTTGAATCTTGATATCCTATCTGTTATTCAGGTCTGGGAAGTTTTCTTGTATTATTTCCTCTAGAATGTTTGCTTCCCCTTCCTCTCTTTCTTCCTCTGGCAGGCCAATTATATGAATGTTACTTCTTTTGAGATCATCCCATATGTCTCTGTTGTTATTTTAAGTGTCTCTCAATCTCTTTTTAAGCTCTTTCACCTCTTTCTTTGTTTTCTCTAACTCATCCTCTGTCTGACTAATTCTGTTTTCTGCTTCTGTTAGTCTGCTTTCCCTTGCCTCAGCTTCTTTCTTCATTATAGCTATTTCAGCTTTCAGTTCTCTAATTGCCTCAAGATAATCAGTATTTTCCTTGGGGGTCTCAACTGTTGTTTCCCTAATACTGCCATTCCTTTCCTCCAATGTTGTTTTCATTTCTGTGATTAGTAAGTTTATTATTGCTTGAATACTTTTCTTATCTATGGTTACTTCTGGCTGATTTGTAATTTCTTCTGGGCTCTTGTCTTCATTCATTGGAGTAGCAGTTTTATTTGTTTTTGATCTACCCATTTTTTAAATTTACGTGTTTCTTTTTTTTATGCTCTGTTGTTCCTCAGTTGTTGTGTCTTGAGTACAAGTAACACTGTACTAAATACCTTTATGACAATTGCACTCACCAACCTCTGCAATTACAGTAGCAACTGAAGTAAGTATTGAAGTAGTTTAATCATTACCAGTTAGCCAAACAATTTCTCCATTCCGTGAAAAAATAGTAACCAAATCCCAGTGAAGAAAGAGAAAAGAAAGAGAGGATAGCAAGAATAGACAGTTATGCAAATCTACTATCCACTGTATATTCTAGGGGTAACAAGAGGGTAAAGGGAACTAGAGCAGAGATACACACATAGAGAGTCCACTCTGAGTCAGATTTCTTCCCCAAAATAATTCACAAATTCAGAAAGGCAAAGAAGAAGGAAGAAGTGTATGACAAGATTAAAAAAAAAAGAGAGAGAGAGAGAGACAAGAGAGAGAAAAGGGAAATAGAGTTGTAATTAAAGAGCAGTGCAAGGAAATTCCCAAATGTGTATCAGTGAATTCAAAAAAGCACCCTGTTTGGTGGTGTGGGGTATCCTGCTAGGAGCTGGTCCCCAGGGACTGATTCTGGGGGGGAGGGAAGGAGGTATGCTTGAAAATTAAAAGGAAGAAAACAGAATTTTTTCCCCTACTCTAATTCTTAACCCAAATTAAGTTATAGTCACCTCTTTGGTGTCACCACAAGGATCCCTTATTGGCTGGCCTGCTAAAGGCAGAAAATCCTACTGTTTCCAGGAGATGTGTTTGGAGCTCAGCGGCTAGCAGCTTCTCAGTCCGCCATCTTCTGGGAAACCCCCCCTCCAGACTTTTTTTAAAGGATTTCTTGAAAATGAAAACTAGCTCCAAGTCCTTTGATCCAATGAGAGATATACTTAAGAAGTCTTTGTATCTGCCCTCAGGGTCGCGGTGGTCCCTAGAGACTCCCAAGAGAAAGCCCCCAAGCTATAGTGCTCCCTCCAGGTCCTCTGCCGGCTGCCCAGCAGCGCTTTGCAACCAGCGGAGGAGCCACCTTCCCAGGCAGAGGACAGTGCCCGGCGCACCCGCCTTGCCTGCCACCGCCTGGGAAGTCTGGAGCAGTCTGCTTGCTAGTCCGTGCCACCTTTACTCTAATTCTTAACGCAAATTAAATTATAGTCACCTCCTTGGTGTCACCACTAGGACCCCTTATTGACTGGCCTACTAAAGGCAGAAAATCCTACCATTTCCAGAAGATGTGATCAGAGCTCATGCTGCTAGCAGCTTCTCAGTCCACCATCTTCCTGGAACTCCTCCCAACTTCATTTTTTGTTGCTGTCCATGGTACTTTCATAGAGAGAATGCAGTTATTGCTGAGCCCCAAGAGTACTTATTTTTATTCCCTAGTAGTTTCAATATCTCATTTGTCTCTGTTATATTGGTTATATTGGTTCCTTAATCTCTTTTTAAATAAATCTTTTTATTTGTTTATTTTTGGATATAGACAGAGAGAAATTGAGAGAGGATGGGGAGATAAAGAAGCGAGATAGAGATACCTGAGGCCCTTCTTCACCATTTGTGAAGCTCTCCCTCTGTAGGTGGGGACAGTGGACTTGAAACCAGGTCCCTGTGCACTGTAATGTATGCTCTTCACAAGGTGTACCACTGCCTGGCCTCTTAGTTCCTTAATCTCATGACAAGAGTTTTTAGGTTTTCCTTCTGAATGTTAATATTTTGTAAACCCTTTGTATAAAACTAAAAAGGATAAGGTTAAAAGTGTTTATGCCTATGTACAGCAATGCTCATAACACCATAGTTTGTAATAGCCCAAAATTGAAAACAACCCAGATGGCTACAAAAGTTATAGTACCTATACAAAATGAAATACTATGAAGCTGTTAAAAATGAAGAGATCATATCTTTTGCAATATATTGCCCAGATCTTGAAGGAATTACATAGAATGAGATAAGCCAAGAAGAGAATAAAGGACAGGTGAAACTTAAACTGGAGGTGGTGTATAGCATCAAAGCAAAGGTCTTTGATGAAGGAGGGAAAAGGATAGAATGAAGGTATATTGGGTTCCTGGTGTTTCTTCTATACATCTATCATGGGGAAATGAGAGGCTGTGTCCATGTGTTAAAGACAGTATTGTAAATCATTAACTCACAATAAAATTAAAATGTGAGGGTAGATATCATAATGGTTATTCAAATAAACTTGAGGCTCTTAAGTTCCAGATTCAATGCCCCACACCACCATAAACCAGAGCTGCTCAGTGTTCCGATAAAAAAAATGGTATTTATACTTAGACATATAAAAGCCTTGGTGAGGGAGTTATCATAGTAGTTATGCAAAAATTTTCATGCCTGAGGTTCTGAGCTCTGAGCTCACACTTCCTTTTCTTTCTTTCTTTCTTTCTTTCTTTCTTTCTTTCTTTCTTTCTTTCTTCCTTCCTTCCTTCCTTCCTTTTTTTCTTTTTTTGCCTTCTGGGTTATTGTTGGGGCCTGGTGCCTTCACTACGAATACACTATTCCTGAAGGCTATTTTTTCCCATTTTGTTGCCATTATTTTTGTTACTGGTTGCCATTGATGTTGTTGTTGGATAGGACCGAGAGAAATAGAGAGAGGAGGGGAGACAGGGAGAGAGAAAGTCATCTGCAGACCTCTTTCACCTCTCGTGAGGCAACCCCCTGCAGTTGGGGAGCTGAGGGCTCGCACTGTGATCCTTATGCAGGTCCTTGTGCTTTGCACCACATGTTCTTAACCCGCTGCACTATAGCCCGAACCCCCCTGAGCCTACAGTTTCAATTCTCAATATTACCATAAGACAGAGGTGATCAGTGTTCTGGGAAGAGAGAGGAAGGAAGGAAAGGAGTAAGAAAGGAAGGAAGGAAGAAAGAAAAGAAAACAGGTTTTATCTTTTTGACCATTACTTTTGGAGTTTGCATTCATGCAATCAGAGAAGTTGTGTTGTGTTTGCTTATCATGTTTATCTCTTCTTACAGCCAATTATCTCTAATATTGCTGTATATTTACAGTGTGGGCTGGATTCTGACTGGATTTTAAAAAAATTTAGTTATTTATAAAATGGAAACACTGACAAGACCATGGGATAAGAGGGGTACAATTCCCACCACCAAAGCTCCATATCCTATCCCCTCCCCTGATAGCTTTCCTACTCTTTAATGCCTTGGGAGTATGGACCCAGGGTCATTATGAGGTGCAGAAGGTGGAAAGTCTGGCTTCTGTAATTGCTTCCCTGCTGAAGATGGGCGTTGACAGGTTGATCCATACTCCCAGCCTGTCTCTCTCTTTCCTAGGGGGTAGAGTTCTGTGGAAGTGGAACTCCAGGACACAATGGTGTGTCTGTGGGGTCATCTGTTCAGGGAAGTTCGGCTGACATCATGGTAGCATCTGGAACCTGGTGGCTGAAAAAGAGTTAACATATAAGGCCAAAAAAATTGTTGACTAATCTTGAACCTAAAGTCTGGAATATTTCAGATGAAGATTTGGGGTCTCCGTTTTAGAAATAGCTAGTAGGTCTATTTTAGCTATTTTCCAAAGGGCCCATGACTTTATTAGTTTTTGCCTGAGCCTGACATCTGATATGCAGGTGGACCCAAGGTATTGTCTGGGGAGATGATGTCATGGCTGGATAAAGGGCTAGAAAGCTGCATCAGAGAAGAGAATAGCTCTGAAATATGTGAAAAGAATATAAATACTGTTGACTGTAAACTGCATCAATTTGGCCTGGGTCCAATATTCAGCATAGGAGCCTTTGTAACCTCTACATCCCTGTAGGTCTGAACTTGCATTCTGGGGTCATCAGTAGGAACATTCCAAGTTGCACCAATTTCAGGACCCATCTTCTTCAGATGGTAGATAGAGTATGTTATCCACCTCCACTTCGGAGGATGAAACATTCTCTACCATTGTTGATCCACGTTGAGGGCAAGTACCTAAGGGGGCCCCTAAAGGGGTCCATTACATTGTTCCTGATGGAGATGAACTGTGATAATGGAGAAAGTGATCTATTCGAGGTCTAGGCTCATTGTGTTTGTGTAGGAATCCTAGGACTCCCCAATTAGGGTCCCAGCTGATGGGGTAGCCTGATAGTGACTAAAGAGTCATCATTAAAGTATGCCAGTCTCTTGCCCTTATTTAGCTTTTGCAGTCCTTACTTTGATAACCCTAGAGGTTCCAGGACTGGGAGATAGATATATAGGCTCTATACAGGAAGTGGGAAGTTCCTGCTGTCTTAGGGTTTAAGTTGCAATAGACAGTTATTGCTGTAATCAAATTATTTGCCAATTGGGTTAACTTTGAAAATCCCTTTGTTATGATTTGCTGTGTCATACACAACATCACCATAATTTATGTCCTTTGACATTTATATATAGCTGTGTCTTATAGAGTAACACCATCAGTTGCTTCTGTTCTCCCAGGTATGAGCTTTTAGGAGAGTCAACATTTCAGACTCAGCCTATGGTCTGTGCATTAAAAAGTTTGAGACAGGGGTCAGGCAGTAGTGCAGTGGGTTAAGTGCACATGGCACAAAACGCAAGAACTGGCGGAAGGATCCTGGTTTGAGCGCCAAGCTCCCCACATGCAGGGTAGTTGCTTCACAGGCGGTGAAGCAGGACTACAGGTGTCTATCTTTCCCTCTCTTTGTCTTCCCTTCATCTCTCCATTTCTCTCTGTCCTATCCAACAACAAAAACATCAATAACAATGATAATAATAACCACCACAATGGTAAAACAATCAGGGTAACAAAAGGGAAAAAAATGGCCTCCAGGAGCAGTGGATTTGTGGTGCAGGCACCAAGCCCCAGCAATAACCCTGGAGGGCAAAAAAAAAAAAAAAAGTTTGAGACATTCAATCAGTTATTGCCACCAGAGTTGTTGCTGAAGCTCAGTGCCTGCATAACCAATCCACTATTTCTAGAACTTGTTTTTTATGGGACAGAGAGAATTTGAGAGGGAAAGGGAAGACAGTGAGAGAGAGAGAAATAAGGATACCTGCAGCACTACTTCACTGCTTATGAAACTTTTCCCCTGCAGGTGGGAACCAGAGGCTTGAACTAAGGTCCTTGTACATGGCGATATGTGTGCTCTATCACATGAGCCACTGTAATGTACTTTTAAAAGTGCTTTCTTTGGAAAGTTTAAAAGCCACAAAACATAAAAAAGGAATAGTTCTGATGCCAATTAGAATTCTCTTTCAATACTTGAAAGTTAATATTTCCATCACACCTGTGTATAGCTTAATGCATATCTTATTTCCCCTGTGATTTTCGTGAACTATTCTGAGTCAAGGATCAACTTTCAGAAGAGATTAAAATAATGTCATATCCTTCATCTTCAAAACTTCACACAAAAATTAGAAGCAATGTCAAAAGTAATTAAACCATTATTTTATGCAAAGGTTAGCTAAATGTACATTGTTCATATAACTTATATAGTACTCTATTGTTCTACTATAATTTAACATGTAAATTAATAGATGAATCTGCTCACATTTTTGAAAAAAAAATGTTTTCCCAAATGTATAGCCAGCAGTAGACTAATAAATTTAAGCTGTTCAGTACACCCTTATTCACTAAAGAGTTAGCATATATGCTGTATCTTGCCATTTCCTGTGAGTAAAATTGTTTACTTTTTGTTTGTTTGAATTTTGGGTTTATTCTTAAGTGATAAAGTTTTTCATTGCTATTTTGAGACACAAAAGGAAAAAAATTGAGTTTATGTCAGAGTACATTGTTAAAGCTCATTGTTTTGTTTTTTTCCCCATTTTTAATTTGTGATTAACAGTGGGATACAATATTTTAAGATTGCAGTGTATAGTTCCACACCACATCCACCATCAAAGTTCTGTGTCCCCACCCTTCCATCTTCCAAAGATAACCACCATAGTTCTCACAAAGCTTAGCAAGTTTGACTGCTTCCCCGACCCCATGTTTGCAAGTGTATGTGTATCAGTTCTCCAGATTCTATACATAAAGCTCACTGTTTTATATCTAATATTAATCTGAGTAAAATCGTCTTATTTGGGAGAGATGCAAGCTAAAGTATTTAGTGGTAGAGGAGAGTCATGCCAATTCAATATATATACATATATACACAACGCATATAGAGAAGAATCTGAATGAAAAATACACAGTTGATCAGTGGAATGGCTTCAGCTCCTCTGTGAGGTGGAAATTTTTGAGTATTAAAAATTATTTTAATAATTTCCCCTTTTCAATTCCCAGCACCACCATAAGCCAGAGCTGAGCAGTGCTCTGAACAAAGAAAGTAAGAACGAACGAAAGAAAGAAAATGAATAACCTAGAAGACTGCGCAGTGTCTAAAATGCCAGATTTGCAAACATAAGGTCATAGCTGAACTTCATCATCACCGCAGTGCACTGATTAAAAAATTAGAAAATTGTTTATCTTAATAATTTTATTTCTTCAACTTTTTTTTTTCCTCCAGGGTTATTGCTGGGCTCAGTGCCTGCACCATGAATCCACCGCTCCTGGAGGCCATTTTTTCCCCCTTTTGTGGCCCTTGTTGTTGTAGCCTCGTTGTGGTTATTATTATTGCCATTGTTGATGTTGTTCATTGTTGGATAGGACAGAGAGAAATGGAGAGAGGAGGGGAAGACAGAGAGGGGGACAGAAAGAGAGACACCTGCAGACCTGCTTCACCACCTGTGAAGCGACTCCCCTGCAGGTGGGGAGCCGGGTGCTTGAACCAGGATCCTTACGCCCGCCTGTCCTTGTGCTTTGCGCCACAAGCGCTTAACCCACTGCACCATCGCCCGACCCCCTCTTCAACTTTTTAATGTAATAGTTACCTCATTGCAGTTACTGTTAAATAAATAAATTTATTTGCAAAGGCAGCTTAATGCATGTGTAAAGATAATTTCTATTTCACTCAGTGCCAAAATCCATATTAGATTTCAGAACAAGATTTAAATATTTGGATTTATGCTGGCAGAATAAATAAATAAATATTAGCGTTCATAGAAATCTGTGTGTCTATACCTAAAAATGATTCTTCTGGTGGTTTTTCAGATGCATCCAGCTTACCACAACTAGTTAAATAAAAGCCAGTGAATGTGTTTTTATTTCCACCATCCAAATAACTCATACAATAAATGTCATGGACTTCTTTTCTAAAATGGCTTCAGAAAGTTCAAGGGCTACAGCCAGGAGCTCTGCATACCAAATACTCTATTTCAAAAGGAAAAATATGTCATATGTGTTCCAAACATAAATATTTCATTAACACTTTATAGATGTCTATGTCTAGGGGGAAACTATTAAAAATGAAAGTTTTGAAAGATCATCATTCCCACCATACCAACAAAAAGCTGCACACACCAAAAAATAATAACTTTTCTGATATCCATAAGAAAGCTAGTATTACAGAGAAACATAGTAACCTGAAATCTAAGGAGAGGCAGGCCCCTTCAAAGAAAAAGGAAGTGGGCATGGATCAAATAAAACAGAACATTTAAATAAATAGGAGATGGTGAGCACCATGTAAATGAACATGATTAAAATATTCTAAAAGATGTGTAAGGGTTTGAGTGCTCTAATATGGGAATGAAAAATTCCCAAGAATAGCAGATTCTTTGCCAAAGATGTCCACTTGACACTGGGACTTGGTATAACGTGAGCTTATATATACTGGAAGCCATTTAAGTAGAGAGTGGGAGACAGAGGAAGAGGGAGAGGAAGGAAGAGACACCTGCAATACTCTTACACTGCTCATAATGCTCGACCACCAGTACCCCTGCTCTCCCTCCCAACCAAGGTGATCACACTCATAAGTGGAGCTTAAGAAACCAGGACAGAAAGGGAAAACACATACTAAAGGTTGGGCTGTGTGTGGTGTACTACACCAAAGCAAATGGCTTTAGGTTAGGAATGGCAGGGAGAAGACTGGGTAAGCTTTGGAGTCCTAGCACATCATGGTGATAATGGGGGGGAGGGAGAGTGTCTTCCTGACACCATGGAAGGTTACACCTAAGTATAAACAATTATACTGTAAACTAGTAATTCCCAATAAAATGATTTTTAAAATGACTGTGTCCTGAAGAAGGAATTTTAAAATGAAAAGTCTTGGGTTCAAATTATTACTACTAGAGAAAAGCTGAAACTCCCACACTGATGATCCATCAAAGCCAAATTCAGCTGCCCCATGGAGTAAAAGAGAGACAGGCTCAATTAAAAAAGGTCATTACTGACACCCAAGGGCAGACTATATACCTAAACCTGAGAAGCATCCATTCCACCACATCCAGGGTAAGAAACACTAATAAGCAACCACAGTTTTCCATTATAACAGAAGGCAGTTCACAGAGACAAGCAACCCTCTTAAGAATGGTCACAGACTGAACAAAAACAGAAGGAAGGGAAAATATAATAAAATCCTATCAGATAAAATTAATTAATCAATTAATTTGATAAAGACAGTCAGAAATCTAGAGGAAAGGGGAACTAGAAGAAGAAAGAGAGACACATGAAGCATTGCTTCACCACTTGCAAAGCTTTCCTCTTGCAGGTGAGGACTGGGGGCTAGGAACTGGGGCCTTATGCATTGTACCATGTGTGCTCAACCCGGTGTGCCACCACCCTAAGACAGCAGGGACCTCAGGAACATCCCCCTTTCACTATAAAGCCCACATTTCCCCGTCCTGGAACATGTAGGGTGGGGCTCACTTTCCTGCATGTTTCTCTCAATTCATACCAACTGACACTGCATATGCTTATCCCAACCTAATCAACGCAAGTACCACCACAGCATGCTTCACTTCAGACTGTCCAGAGACATCAGGCGTGGAATGTCAACCTTTCAGCCTCATTACTAGGGTGAGACTTTTCTTTTCTCATAGAACTCCTTAATTCCATTCTAGGTGGTCAACTTCCTCACAAAGCCTCAAAACCTAGATATAGACCAAGGCCCATGAGATAGGGCAGATGCTCACATGTATCCATAAATTAGGGCAAAATATATACCTGAAAGCAAAAGTGCACAATAGTTTGCAGTGAGTCAATAAATTAAGCAAGCAAGAAGAAACAAACAAAACAAAAACCAAACCAAACAAAACAAACAAAACACCTTAAAGTACCTAATGAAATAGTTTCTACTTAGACCTAGATACCTTCCTCATCTACTTCCTATTACACTTTCCTCAATCACTCCAAAGATAACCTTGTCAGACAAAGTAAGGACTGCAAAAGCTAAATGAGGATAAGAGACTGGCATACTTTAATGACTCTTTAGTCACTATCAGGCCACCCCAGCTGGGGCCCTACTTGGGGAGTCCTGAGATTCTCAGACAGACTTAATGGGCCTCACCTCAAATACACCTTAAATAAATCCTTCTCTCCATTATTACTGGCCATCTCTATCAGGAACAACAAAATAGACCCCTTTGTGGGCCCCCATAGCACCTTGTCATCAACTTGGATCAACAACAGTAGAGAATGTTCCATCCTCCAAAGGGAGGCTGGACAATATACTTTATGTTACAGCTGAGGATGATGGATTCTGAAACTGGGACAGCTTGGAACATTCCTACACATGACCACAGAATGTGAGCTAGGATCTATAGTTATGCAGGGCTCACATAGGCTCCTAAGCTGAATATGGGCCCCAGATCAGATCAAATTGATGAGGTTTACAGTCAACAATATTTATACCCCTTTCCCATATTTGGGAGCAACTCTCTTCCCTGATCCAGCTTTCTGTTCCTTTTCCAGCCATGACATCATCTACCCAGATAATAACTCAGTTTCACCTGCATATCATATGTCAGACTCAGAAAAAAAAAACTAGTATAGTCATGGGCCCTCTGGAATATAACTACAATAGGACTACTAACTATCTTCAAAATGGAGACCCCCTCCAACTCTTCATCTGCACTATTTCAGCCTTTAGGTTTATGATTAGTCAAGAATTTGTTTGGCTCTATAAGTTAACTCTTTTTTCAGCCACCAGGTTCTAGATGCTACCATGATGCCAGACTTCCCTTGGCAGGAAAACACACCAATGTGTCCTGCTTCCTTAGAGCCCTGACCCACTAGGGAAAGAGAGAGGCAGGCTGGGAGTATGGATCGAACTGTCAACGCCCATATTCAGCAGGGAATCAATTACAGAAGCCAGACCTTCCACCATCTCCACCCCATAATGACCCTGGGTCCATACTCCCAGAAGGATAAAGAATAGGCAAGTTAGCAGGGGAAGGGGATGGGATACGGAGTTCTGGTGGTGGGAATTGTGTGGTATTGTATCCCTCTTATCCTATGTTTTCTGTGAGTGTTTCCTTTATATAAATAGAAATTAAAGAAAATAATCTTTAGTCTATACTCCCAGAGGGGTAAAGAATAGCGAACTTTCCAATGGAGGGGAGGGTGTATGGAACACTAAGGGTAGATGAGTGGTGGCTCACCTGGAAGAATGCACATGTTACCACGTGAAGAATTTTAGTCCTCAGTTCCCATCAACTGGAAAGTAGGTTCATGAGCAGTGGAGCAGTGCTGCAGGTGTCTTTTCTTCTACCTGTCTTTCTGTATCTCGTTCTGGCTCTCATTCCCTGTAAAAAAGGATGACCACTCCAATGATGGAGTTGTGCAGGCACCAAATCTCAGTGATAAACCTAGTGGCAAGTAAAAAGAAAGAAAAA